>NC_136939.1:376235-438735 GCF_949987615.1 Pollachius pollachius | reverse complement strand
ACCAACTCCAAGACGTTATGGATGATATGAACTCACATGTTAGACACAACGCCTCGTTTAGTGGAGGGCCATTACACCGACCTCAGGTTGACCTGACGTGGTCACATGACATTAGACGTGGTCACCTGACGAGGTCACCTGACATGGTCACCTGACACTAGATGTGGTCACCTGACGTGGTCACCTGACACTAGACATGGTCACCTGACGTGGTCACCTGACGTGGTCACCTGACACTAGACGTGGTCACCTGACGTGGTCACATGACATTAGACGTGGTCACCTGACACTAGACGTGGTCACCTGACGTGGTCACCTGACACTAGACATGATCACCTGACGTGGTCACCTGACACTAGACGTGGTCACCTGACGTGGTCACCTGACCGGGTCTCTCTCAGATTGGGATGCAGGACGCTCTCTGCCCTCTGAGGGGCAGGACGCTGCCAGCAGGGGGCCGCGGGGGGGGGGGCAGCAGGGGTAATTGGGGGCACGTATTGATCTGCTCATCTGGGCCGTATGGGGGGGGGGGTCACATGAGACCCACACAAAGACCCACACACACTGCTGTAGTTTGACTTGAAGCTGAGATAAAGGGCAGAAGTTGAGCAGAGGGGGGGGATTGGGGACAAATGTTGTTGTTGTTGTTGCTGTTGTTGTTGTTGTTGTTTCAGAAGCGCTGGCTGCTACACGCCGACAGCGACAGATCTCATTGAAGGGTAGTTACGAAGCTTCAGCGTGTGGAGCGAGAGACACACAGACACACACACACACACTCTTAACCTATTTTATTTGGATCAAAATCTGGCAAAATGTTGCCATCTTTTGGCTTTCTTCTTATGTAACCCTTCAACATTTTAAATGTTAAAAGGTTACAACATTGTAACAGCACCATGCTTAAAGGTCTTACAGTCATGTCCTTATTTTTCCTAGATCTTTTGCAACCAGGTCAGCCCACCGCTCATACCTGGCCACATGCAGTCCTTTGTAATGATGACATCCGTTCGGAATGTGCGCAACAGTTTCATTCTCCTGATGATTTTGTCGGCATATGCAGTATGGGTTGTGTTTTGACCGGTACCATATTGCTAGGTTTTGTTTTGTTGGAAGACGTTGCAGTCGCGCTTTCACCATAAAGATTACAAAGTCTTCTGAAATGGAATAATTAGTTATTACAGAATGAGAAACAGAATGATCTGCGTAAGGCAGTGCTGCTAACTTCCCTTGGAGTTTTAGGCTTGACCAGCGCTGCGCGTTGGCGTCCGTCAGCGCTGGGGGAGAGAGGCTCTGCCTGTTAGGTCTGTAGATGTTGGGCTGAGATCTCGTCGTTCAGGATCGATAGAGCGTAAACCTGCGGGTGCGTTATGATGTCGTCGGTCAGGGGAGCTCCGTCGGGGCCTTGCCAGGAGAGCAGTAATCCGGTGCAGGATCCAGGGATTGTTGGAATCCAGCCAGTCGGAGAGCACTCCGAATCCGGCGGCCTTGATGTCGACTTTTCCATTTTGCTTCAGTTTGAACCCGAGGAACTGGGGTTCATTCTGGGAAGCGATGGGTATCTTGCGGTGTAGGAACAATGATTTGCGCACACACACACACACACACACACACACACACACACACACACACACACACACACACACACACACACACACACACACACACACACACACACACACACAGCCCTTGCATTGCATCAGAAGCATCTTAATGGTATTTACTCTGCCAGGTCTGAGACACTATCCTGCGATGTGAGCTACTTTCACTTAACTCACACACACACAAACACACACACACACTGTGCATACACACTCTGTATACCCTCACACACACTGTCCCCTGCGATGGCTGAGTGCTCTGAGCGTAGGGCGGTGGCAGCTGACCTGCCGCTGTGCGACCAGCCAGAGCTACACAATGAGGCTCTTTGTGGCCGCTTCAAAACGCTGACCCTCCCTGTGTGTGGGGGTCTTGTGTTGTTTTTGTGCTTGTGCAATGGGTGTGTGTTTTTTTGTTGTTGTTTGTGTGTGTGTGTGTGTGTGTGTGTGTGTGTGTGTGTGGTTTGTCTATGTTTGTGTGTGTGTGTGTGTGTGTGTGTGTGTGTGTGTGTGTGTGTGTGTGTGTGTGTGTGTGTAAATGCACTGATGCAAAAGACAGGCTTGACCCAGATCATATGCAGACGTAACCAGGCCTGACAGTTTGTCCTTTTGAATGCCTAGCGCCTCACACACACACACACACACACACACACACACACACACACACACACACACACACACACACACACACACACACACACACACACACACAGGCCATTTCCAGCCCCACTCTCCTACCCTTTTAGGCTGGGTTTCTAATGTAAAACACTTCATCTGTGCACACACACGCACACACACACACACACACACACACAGACACACTCTCTCTCTCGCTCTCTCTGAGCGCAGCGGTCTCCTTTGTGCTCCTGGAGCTCTCTTCAGTGCGTCTGATGGTATCAGCGGCTGGGGGGCAACGTGCCGCGGCCCCCGTCAGACGTCGTCTCCCCTGGACTCGTGTGTTGCTCCATGTTTTATTGAGTGTGTGCCGAGCGTCTCTGCGTGTTCCGAGCTGAGCCGTGTGTTGTATCAATTAATATTGATCCCAATGCATGTTGCATCGGGACAGACGGAGGGCCGGGGACAGACGCCGGATGCTATGATGAGACATTAACTCACACTCACACTAAAGCGCCCGTTTAGTGGAAGGGTTGGCAGCACATGAGTGTCTGAGGGGCAGCAGGTTGGGGAACATGGATGTTACTACAGGTACTCCATTACACTGACCTAACGTTGGCACTAATGTTTAGCTCATTATCTCCAGGGGAAGAGGAGGGTTGCTAATTACCAGAGGCTGAATACCAGCCGTGGCGAGTATGGATTTGGACAATCCCTGACCCTTCAATATATATTTTAATTAGCATACCATAGAGCTTGTGAATCTAGTCGTGTGTATATGCTTACCAAAACACCCGGCAGCAGAAGAGGGAGGGGGAAACCCAGCAGATCACGGCACTCCGGCGCTCTCTCTTTCTCCAATCAAGCGCTTGACGGGGGCTGAACAGAGGGAGGGGCTGGCGGGGGCTGGCGGGGGCCGGAGGTTAATGGCACTGCAGAGGTTAAGCAGGGATTCGCTGCTCTGGACGGCGGGGGAATAAAAACGTTGTTCTGGCGCCCGGATCGATACGCACTCTCCCACCGCGAGGAGGGGTCGGGGGGAGGGGGGCACTCTGATCCAGAGGAGAATCTGATTAACAAAGACATCATAAACTTTGCATTGATCAAAGGGTATAATCGTTAGAAAGCAATAAAGCCTTGTGTGTCCTCGTTTCATATCAAAATATGCATTCCAATGAATTTGCCTTTTCAGCACCAGACTAATTCTAATGAATGTGTTTTATCATGTTTTGTCCCGTTAGGATATAACCCCAGATGTTCAGCCGGATGAAGACTGCTTCTTCGCTATTCAAACTCTTCACAATGTCCAAACAACCCAGATATATAATCAGGCCGGGCTATATTATATATATTATATATATCTCTCTTCATGACTCCCACTTGAACCTCCTGGCCATCATATGGAAGGCCACTGTGATCAGAGCGACTGGAGGAAAGGAGAAAGTGGAACACCTGTCCTCCTTCCTCCTCCTGAAGGCTCCTTCTCTCC
Source organism: Pollachius pollachius (assembly GCF_949987615.1). Lineage (NCBI taxonomy): Eukaryota > Metazoa > Chordata > Actinopteri > Gadiformes > Gadidae > Pollachius > Pollachius pollachius. Next base: position 435,039 of record NC_136939.1, on the reverse strand, counting down.
TCCTCCCTCCTCCTGAAGGCTCCTCTCTCCTGCTCTCTCCTCCTGAAGGCTCCTCTCTCCTCCTCCCTCCTCCTGAAGGCTCCTCTCTCCTCCTCCCTCCTCCTGAAGGCTGCTCTCTCCTCCTCCCTCCTCCTGAAGGCTCCTTCTCTCCTCCTCCCTCCTCCTGAAGGCTCCTCTCTCCTGCTCTCTCCTCCTGAAGGCTCCTCTCTCCTCCTCCCTCCTCCTGAAGGCTCCTCTCTCCTCCTCCCTCCTCCTGAAGGCTCCTTCTCTCATCCTCCCTCCTCCTGAAGGCTGCTCTCTCCTCCTCCCTCCTCCTGAAGGCTCCTCTCTCCTCCTCCCTCCTCCTGAAGGCTCCTCTCTCCTCCTCCCTCCTCCTGAAGGCTGCTCTCTCCTGCTCCCTCCTCCTGAAGGCTCCTCTCTCCTCCTCCCTCCTCCTGAAGGCTGCTCTCTCCTGCTCCCTCCTCCTGAAGGCTCCTCTCTCCTCGTCAGGCTGGTTGACGTGCGTCCGCGGTGGCCCCGCTGCACGTGGCTGTGATCCTCCATTAACGCTGATCGGCCGCTTTAGACGCTGGCACGACGACCCATCAGCTGCCCGCTAAAGGACGGAGATAAGTAGTCCACCATTTCACCTCCACTGCGATCCTCCGGCGGCTCCTTCTTTATTTAACCGCCTGTTTGTCTTTTATTAACCGTTGCGCAGTCAGATATCTTTTACTTTGAAGGGCCCTCGTGTCTTTTACTTTGAAGGGCCCCTACTGTCTTTTACTTTGAAGGGGCCCTGTTGCTCTCATACTCTCCCGAACACCGAAGCAGTAAGAGGCAGACAGACAGAAAGACAGACAACAGCCTGAAGGTAAAACAATCAACTATCAACCAACCCGAGCAGGACTCCAACAAAACACTTCATTTAGATTAAGCTCTCAACCTCGACGAAACGGACAGACCAGGAGGCAGGATGGGACAAGCAATTAGCAATTAGCGAAATGCCTTAATGACCTAAGGGTCCTTTGGGGGGGGGGGGGGGCTCAGAACTTGTGCTTCAGGTCGATGCTCTTCTGTGTGTTTAGAGGGGCCTATCATCGCTTTATTATATTATTATATATTTCTACCTTAAGCTTCAGCAAAAACTTTTGTTGATCATCCCCATAAAAGTGACCACATATTGGTAATATACGCTCTCTGCATCACAGAACTTGGCGTGAAGATGTAGTTGCTCATACAAGCCACCTTGAGATGCTTTTAAGCCGATGAGACAATTATGATTATTATTATTTCCCCCACAGGGCTAGAGCTTATGATTACAGCAGCTCAAGTACATCTCTATCAGAAGTCCACAGTGGGGTCCTCAACACACCTCTGATGTATAGATTCAACTGGATATACCATAGATACAGCTTTAGGCCTACCCTACATCAACTATAGAAACCTTCTCATGGTAAGTAGATGGAGATAAAGACAGATAGACGATCGATGAAGAACGCAGACAGACAGATAGAACACAGACAGAAGAATATATAACGAAGACAGACAAAAAGACAACAGACAGACAGAAAGATAGAACGCAGACAGAATGATAGAATGCAGACAGACAGAATGATAGAATGCACAGACAGAATGATAGAACGCAGACAGACAGAATGACAGAATGTAGACAGACTGATGGGACCACGTTGGACAGACAGACACTCTGCCAGACCTAATGGGTGGCTGACAGACAGACAGTACAGTGTGTTCTGTGTGTACTCCTGTTTCTCGGTGTTGTTGCTGTTTATGAACCCAGCAGCCCTTTCCTGGCAGCAGTCCACCCCTCCGTTTGTTTTGGGCGAACAGAGAAAGTGGTCATCAATAATTGTTCCCATCCCGCCGTCTGCGCGCGCAGCCCTCTCCGATGGTAATTTATGGAACGCTTTAACGTTAGAGCCACATCCATATCCATCTGTGTCATGCTCAATATATTGCAGTTTCCCATTAAAATTATCCACTTAAGCATTGTTTTGATTAATGGCCCAGCGACACATTAGGCGTCGCTGCCGTCTCCTCTCCGGGCGGCTCTCCTCCCGGGTCTGACCCCCCCGGCCAGCGATTTACTGGGCAGGAAAGCCAGGGCTGACCCCGGCTAATTCAGACATTAAAAACTTAATACAGCATTAATAAGTACAACGCTACACGTTATGGATATTAACCAGCGTCTCTGTGGAGGGATGCATTATTCACTATAGGTTGGACCTGCACCTGCTATGGTGATGGACTGGAGCCGTCCAGGGAAGAGTTTAGACCTTATCAGTAGTATGAGAGCGCCTGAACTAATAACTAATAACTCACAACCAATCTGACAGACTGCAGGGGCTAGTCAATCACTCCCTGAGTGTTCGAGGCCCTGTTTAGATAGGATGCCACTGTGTTGGTGATGGGTCGTTACAGCAGAGGACCACAGAGCTGTCAGGACACCAAACATCTCCCAACAGATACAGGCTCCTGACCCACAGTCAGTAGGTCCATCCCAACAGATACAAGCTCCTGACCCACAGTCAGTAGGTCCATCCCAACAGATACAGGCTCCTGACCCACAGTCAGTAGGTCCATCCCAACAGATACAGGCTCCTGACCCACAGTCAGTAGGTCCATCCCAACAGATGCAGGCTCCTGACCCACAGTCAGTAGGTCCGTCCCAACAGATGCAGGCTCCTGACCCACAGTCAGTAGGTCCATCCCAACAGATACAGGCTCCTGACCCACAGTCAGTAGGTCCGTCCCAACAGATACAGGCTCCTGACCCACAGTCAGTAGGTCCATCCCAACAGATACAGGCTCCTGACCCACAGTCAGTAGGTCCATCCCAACAGATGCAGGCTCCTGACCCACAGTCAGTAGGTCCTACGCTTGAGGTTCTGTGAGGTCTTTACCTGAGTCAACGTTTTACCTGGAGGTCCGCTTAACAGCGTTCGATCTTCACGATTGTTCTCCTGGATCTTTTGATTTCCAGCCTTCAGGAGTGTGTTCACGACGGCACGCGCTGACGCTCCGTCCTGGAACACCTGCAATATTTAATGAACGCGTCGTAACAGAAAAGGCTTTCATAGTGAAATGAAATTATACCTCCACACAAAGCGATAGTAAAGCTACCGAGGGCAGCGGCCCAGGGAAGGGAACAGAGGAGCCCACCCCCCACGTAGTGGTCCACCCCCCCATGTAGTGGTCCAGGTCGTAGGGCAGCAAGGGTCTAGGGGGGGTCCTCGCTCCGGGAGGTCTACAGGTGGTCTGTGGACCTGGGGGATCAAACACACAGCCCCACCCCCCCCATCATGGCTGTTCTTGTTACCTGCTCTCTGGATTCGTATCTCTGGATACGATGAAGACGTTGATGAAGACGATGTTAACAGGATACGACATCGGAGGCAACAGGATATGACAGAGGGGGGGTATATCCAATAGTAATCTTTATTTTGCACCACATCTCACGAGGCAGTCTATGATGCCGAATGTTTCAAGTCAAACCTCAGTGCTTCTCAATGAGATCAAGACAATTACAAAATGAAAAAAACAGGAAAAATAGCATTTATCACGACAAAACGAGTCATCAGAATATCAACACCAATGCAAGCGCGGTTCATGAGAAAAAAAAGTGGATATTCTTACTATTTTAATACACAAACGCAATATCTTATATAAAAATACAATAGAGGGGAGGCAGTGAGGAGAGAAACACAAAACACCAAAGTTATACAGGAACTCATAACTCAATAACCAAAGCTGCTCCAGAATATACAAATAAACCAAAAGCAAGATATCTAGCCCATAGCCAAGGCATTAAAAACACAGACAAAATAATCCACTAATTAATAAATACTAAAGAAAGCGCAGCCTTTAATGCTGAAATGTGTTTTATCGATCGATCAGATGAATATTTGTGCTTCATCCATGTAAAAATAAAAGAGTGTATAAAAACAATGCTAGTACTCATTGATTCAAACCCCACATTAAGAGAGAGAGACATATGTACATGTACAAAGATCTGAAATCAAGGTCCTATCTGATTTAAAATACTTTTTTTCAAATCCTCGTCATACTATAATTAGTGACTTTTAATTTGAAGGTGAAATGATGTGCTCTAATTAACGACCAGAAGCCAAAAACATAAACCTAATTAAGGCCAGGGCCACACCACATAAAGCACTTTGAACTGATTGGCTGAGCAGGAGGCTTTGAACACAGATCTGCTGTCTGAACGGTTCATCGGAGTGGTTCAGTTACTGCGAGGTCGACTCGACGCGCCTCAGCTTCCCATCCTCAACAAACTCATTTCCACTACAAATGCCTTTTAAAAAACCACTAAAGTCGAGCCCATTCTGCAGCCTCTCTCGTCATCGATCCTTCAGCAGAGCTCAGCTCAAACCTTCAGGACATTAGACCACCTCTCCCACGCTAAGCCCCGCTTTTAAAGTGTTTAGAAACATCAGGAAACAGATGTTTATCTGTCCTGCCCCATCCCTCGCTCACCATTCGGAGAGGGGAGCATCCTCAGTGAAGCTACGATCCGATGGACCGGGACCCCCGGGACCCCCTCCCCCTGGAGACCCACCCCCGCCTCCTCCTCTGCTGATGGAGGCACCGCCCGTAAGGTTCTCCCGCTCCACCCCCGCCTGTCTGTCTGTCTCCCCAGGGCCGCGCCCTGCCGGCGCAACGCCTGGTTACCAGCTGCACCCCTCAGACCGGGTAACCAGCCAGACCGGGTAACCAGCCAGACCGGGTAACCAGCCAGACCAGTTAACGAGTCGGACCGGTTAACCAGCCGGACCGGTTAACCAGCGGTTAACCAGCCAGACCGGTTAACGAGTCGGACCGGTTAACCAGCCAGACCGGGTAACCAGCCAGACCGGGTAACCAGCCAGACCGGGTAACCAGCCAGACCGGGTAACCAGCCAGACCAGTTAACGAGTCGGACCGGTTAACCAGCCGGACCGGTTAACCAGCGGTTAACCAGCCAGACCGGTTAACGAGTCGGACCGGTTAACCAGCCAGACCGGGTAACCAGCCAGACCGGTTAACCAGCCAGACCGGTTAACCAGCCGGACCGGTTAACCAGCCGGACCGGGTAACCAGCCGGACCGGGTAACCAGCCGGACCGGTTAACCAGCCAGACCGGTTAACCGGCTCAGGTGAGGCCTCTGTTCAGGCCGTCTCAAGCTGAGTGGATCCCAGATGGAGTTCAACCCAGCTGGCAGAGGATCAGAGGACCAGCCCAGTGCTGGACTGGGTTGGGCTGCTGGTTTGCAGACAGGTGCCCTCGTAGCGCTCTAGGTAATGTAATAGTAACTCTACAGGTAATGTAATAGTAATACACAACAGGGAGTAAGCAGGAAAAGGAGAAGATACTAGGATTAAAAACCGTCTGTCGCTGTTGCGAAGTGTCTGTCGCAGTGGCGACCGTTTCTGTCATGTGCAAATCCATGTTTTCACAAGAGTTCCTTTGATTCCTCCGTCTCCTCATCGTAAGTATGGCTTTAGGTCGAGGCCCTTCCCTTTGTCCCCGTGAGGTCAGGTTCACGTCCCACTAAACAGGAACCCCCTTTTTTATATACTTTTGTACAATGTTCTTTTCAGAATGTTATGACATCACAGCAGTCAGCTGACCAGAGAGCTGTGTCATCACAACAGTCAGATGACCTGATCAGGTGATCTACTGTATGACGTTGATCAGCTGATCTACTGTACTAGTGATCTACTCTACTACGGTGATCAGGTGATCTACAGTACTATGGTGATCAGGGGATCTCCTGCACTACGGTGATCAGGTGATCTACTGTACTAAAGTGATCAGGGGATCTCCTGTACTATTGTGATCAGGGGATCTCCTGTACTATTGTGATCATGGGATCTACTGTACTATGTTGATCAGGGGATCTACTGTACTACAGTGATCAAGTGATCTCCTGTACTATGGTGATCTACTGTAGTACAGTGATCAGGTGATCTCCTGTACTATGGTGATCAGGTAATCTACTGTAGTACAGTGATCAGTTGATCTACTGTACTACGGTGATCAGGGGATCAACTGTACTACGGTGATCGGGTGATCTACTCTACTACGGTGATCAGGGGATCTACTGTACTACCGTGATCAGGGGATCTACTGAACTGGTGATCTACTGTACTACGGTGATCTACTGTACTACAGTGATCAGGTGATCTACTGTACTACGGTGATCAGGGGATCTACTGTACTATGGTGATCTACTGTACTATGGTGATCAGGTGATCTCCTGTACTATGGTGATCAGGGGATCTACTGTACTATAGTGATCCGGGGATCTACTGTACATCCCGTCTCCACCCATCCAATCGATTGCATAAGCACGGCAATGAACACAAAACAATCATAATCATAACTCTGTAATGAAATATCCAAATATAAACCCCCCCCGCTGGTCTTCAGGTTCCTGTCTGAACTGTTCAGCCGTTAGAAGAACCTTTGACCTTTGAGTCATCGCCACCCGGCTCTCTCCTCGGGCGGCTCAGGCTAGCAGGGCTAACAGCGCTAGCAGGATTAGCGGCGCTAGCTCTTCTCCGGCGCCACCGGTTGGCTGGGCTAGCTCTTCTCCAGGGCCACCGGTTGGCTGGGCTAGCTCTTCTCCAGGGCCACCGGTTGGCTGGGCTAGCTCTTCTCCAGGGCCACCGGTTGGCTGGGCTGTGATTTGGACTTCTTGACGGAGGCTGAGGAGGCGGAGGAGGAGGAGGTGGAGGAGGAGGAGGAGGAGCTCCAGCGGGTCTCCACCCCCGTGCTGGTCATCTTCAGCTTGCGTCTCTTGGCCAGCGGAGCGTTGTCCACGCTCTTCAGGAAGAAGCCCTCGCGCTTCCCCCGGTTAAATGCCTGGGGGGGGGGGGGGGGGGGTGAGCGAGCGAGTGAGTGAGCGAGTGAGTGAGTGAGCTGTGGGCTTTGTATGCATCAGAGGGCCGTCTTATCACTATCGATATTTCATATGCATTTTGATTCAAACCTTAAAGGGACATATTATACCACCAGGGCTGAGTGTGATTAGCCTTACAAGCTGTTTCGAAAACCTGCCCCATATGACATCACTAGTGGGCGTGTCCACCTAGATCTGTGCTGGATAGATCAGCGTACCCGGTGGACTGAAGTAAACGTTGCTCATCTCATCACGAAACAGCTTGTAAGGCTAATCACACTCACCCCTGGTGGTATAGGTCCCCTTTCATCATTTATGTCTTCTAGTTTGGGGGGGGGTCAGGCTCACCTTGTAGGTGGCGTTGACATAGGTCCTGACGGTGGGCCCGCTGGACTCCAGCACGTCGGGGGTGCAGAGGGGCGTGGTGGACATGGGGGCCCCACCCTGGAGCCAGGGGTCCTGCTTCAGGTCCGCCAGCTTCAGACGCTTCTCAGGGTCCACCGTCAGCAGACCTAGGGACCCCCAGAGAGCAGGGGTTAGACCCCCAGAGACCAGGGGGTGACACCACCAGACACCAGGGAGTGAGACCCCAGAGACCAGGGGGTGAGACCACCAGACACCAGGGAGTGAGACCCCAGAGACCAGGGGGTAAGACCACCAGACACCAGGGGGTTAGACCACCAGAGACCAGGGGGTTAGACCACCAGACACCAGGGGGTTAGACCCCAGAGACCAGGGGGTGAGACCACCAGACACCAGGGAGTGAGACCCCAGAGACCAGGGGGTGAGACCCCAGAGACCAGGGGGTTAGACCACCAGACACCAGGGGGTTAGACCACCAGAGACCAGGGGGTAGACTACAGGGTTAGACTACAGGGTTAGACTACAGGGTTAGACCACAGGGTTAGGCGTAGACTACAGGGTTAGACTACAGGCTTAGACTACAGGGTTAGACTACAGGGTTAGGGTTAGACTACAGGGTTAGACTACAGGGTTAGGGTTAGACTACAGGGTTAGACTACAGGGTTAGGGGTAGACTACAGGGTTAGACTACAGGGTTAGACTACAGGGTTAGACTACAGGGTTAGGGGTAGACTACAGGGTTAGACTACAGGGTTAGACTACAGGGTTAGGGTTAGACCACAGAGTTAGACTACAGGGTTAGGGTTAGACTACAGGGTTAGACTACAGGGTTAGGGGTAGACTACAGGGTTAGACTACAGGGTTAGTTTACAGGGTTAGACTACAGGGTTAGGGGTAGACTACAGGGTTAGACTACAGGGTTAGACTACAGGGTTAGGGTTAGACCACAGAGTTAGACTACAGGGTTAGGGTTAGACTACAGGGTTAGACTACAGGGTTAGACTACAGGGTTAGGGGTAGACTACAGGGTTAGACTACAGGGTTAGACTACAGGGTTAGGGTTAGACCACAGAGTTAGACTACAGGGTTAGGGTTAGACTACAGGGTTAGACTACAGGGTTAGACTACAGGGTTAGGGGTAGACTACAGGGTTAGACTACAGGGTTAGGGTTAGACTACAGGGTTAGACTACAGGGTTAGGGTTAGACTACAGGGTTAGGGTTAGACTACAGGGTTAGACTACAGGGTTAGGGTTAGACTACAGGGTTAGGGTTAGACTACAGGGTTAGACTACAGGGTTAGGGTTAGACTACAGGGTTAGGGTTAGACTACAGGGTTAGGGTTAGACTACAGGGTTAGACTACAGGGTTAGGGTTAGACTACAGGGTTAGGGTTAGGCTAAGCTCTTGATCTCTTGAATAAATAAAGTTGGATTGATGGGTCCTGGAGGTGTCCCCAGTCTGCCTGACCAGCCCCCTGGAGGTTAGTCACCACCAGTCAGGGGTGGATGTGAGGGGGGGGGGGGGGGGGGGGGGGAACCGATATCAAGACGGTTTAAACGTTGCATGCGTGTGGCAGCTGTAGCATAGCAACCGGTGCTTAAACATGTTGGCGTGGTTATCATGATGGATGAAGATCTGATGATCTCCTTTAGTTCCGTCCTGGTTTATACGAGGGGCGGAGCTCAGCCACCTCTCTGTCGACATCGAGCAACGCTGAGGTCCTGACGGACCCCTGCTGAGATCAGCTGACAGCCGTGAGGACGCCCCCCCCCCCCAACCAACGTGGAGCGAGGACGTTTAGAGGAGACAGGAAAACCACGACGCCAATTAGCACGACGGCGATGCAGAGAGCGTCAGCAGATCACAGGTTTAGGCACGGCAGGAATAAAGGAGGAGGAACAGAGAGGAGGAATCCAAAGCCTTCACCGCAGGAAATAAATACTATCTGTGGAGGCCGGAAGCAAACAAAGCATTTACATCGTTAGCTCAAGTGATGGAACGCAAGCACATGTCGTCCTAAGCCTTCTAAACGTGTCTGACAGAGGGGAGGAGGGGGAAGAGGGGGAGGAGAGGAGGGGAGAGGAGGGAGAGAGAGGGGAGAGAGGACATAGGAGGGAGGAGAGGGTACGAGAGGAGAGGAGGGAGAGAGAAGGAGAGGAGGGAGGGAGAGGAGGAGGGGAGGGGAGAGAGAGAAAGATGCAGAGAGGGAGAGAGGGAGAGAGAGAGAGGAGGGAAGGGAAGGGGAGAGAGGGAGGGAGAGGGAGAGGAGGAGGGGAGGGAGGGGGAGAGGAGGAGGGGAGGGAGGGAGGGGGAGAGAGAGAGAGGGAGAGGGAGAGGAGGAGGGGAGGGAGGGGGAGAGTGAGAGAGGGAGAGGAGGAGGGGAGGGAGGAGGAGGAGGGGAGGGGGAGAGAGGGAGAGGAGGAGGGGAGGGGGAGAGAGGGAGAGGAGGGGGGAGGGGGAGAGAGGGAGAGGAGGAGGGGAGGGAGGGAGGGGGAGAGGAGGAGGGAGGAGAGAGGTAGGGAGAGGGAGAGGAGGAGGGGAGGGAGGGAGGGGGAGAGGAGGAGGGAGGAGAGAGGTAGGGAGAGGGCGAGGAGGAGGGGAGGGAGTTTTCTAATATGAACGAGGAAGCCAACATTGCCTCCACTCTGTGCCAATAGGATTTTGGGAAAAAGGAAAACAAACACAAATGGATGTGTCAGCGGCCGAGCGGTCCGGGCCGTGCTGTCACGAGTCGTTAGGAGGAGAGGACGCCTCGCCGGAGCGCCGCCGGAGCGCCGACGCCACGGCCATTTCCTGGACCTTATTAAGAGGCGTCAAACACAATCCCGCGGGCGCCGATCCAGAGGCCCCGCCCAAGCTGCCCACAGACCCCGGCCACGCCCACCTTTCACCAGCTCCTTGGCCTCCTCCGACACGCCCTTCCAGGCCTCGCCGTCCAATGAGAAGTCCCCCTCCTTGATCTTCTGCATGATGTCAGAGGCGTAGGACGAGGTCATCCCGCGCTGCTCGCTGTTGAACGGGACCTGGCCGGACAGCATGGTGTACTGCACACACACACACACACACACACACACAGAGACACACACACACACAGAGAGAGACACACACACACACACACACACAGAGACACACACACACACAGAGACACACACACACACACACACAGACAGAGAGACACACACACAGAGACACACACACACACACAGAGAGACACACACACACACACACACAGAGACACACACACACACACACAGACAGAGAGACACACACACACACACACACACACACAGACAGAGAGACACACACACACACACACACACACACACACACAGAGAGACACACACACACACACACACACAGACAGAGAGACACACACACACACACACACACACAGAGACACACACACACACACACAGACACACACACCCACACAGAGACACACACACACACAGTCACACAAACACACACACACAGACTCACACGTAAGCTACTACAGTTGTCACATTTACCACGGTCCTTACTAAGCTGGTCATGGTTACTATGGTAGTCACGGCAACGGAACACACAGGGTCCGACAGGCTGCCGTCGTCATGGAGACTAAGGAACACACACTAAGTGAAGCGTACAGGAAGTACAGCCTACAGGAAGTAGAGCATACAGGGAGTGGAGCATACAGGAAATAGAGCATACAGGAAGTAGAGCATACAGGAAGTAGAGCATACAGGGAGTGGAGCATACAGGAAATAGAGCATACAGGAAGTAGAGCATACAGGAAGTAGAGCATACAGGGAGTGAAGCATACAGGAAGTGAAGCATACAGGGAGTAGAGCATACAGGGAGTGGAGCATACAGGAAATAGAGCATACAGGAAGTGAAGCATACAGGGAGTGGAGCATACAGGAAGTGAAGCATACAGGGAGTGGAGCATACAGGAAGTGAAGCATACAGGAAGTGAAGCATACAGGAAGTCGATCCTACAGGAAGAAGAGCCTCCAGCTCCAGATCCCGTCAGTGACCGGTCTAAGGGTGAGGCTGGGGCTCACCAGGATGACCCCGAGGCTCCAGAGGTCGCAGGCCTTGTCGTAGCCTGCGGCGTCAAACAGCTCGGGGGCGGCATACTGCAGGGTGAAGCAGGGCGTCTTCAGCGGCCCGCCCCCCGCCGGGCACAGCCGCGCAAACCCAAAGTCGATCACCTTCAGCACCGCGTCCTCCGCCTCGTCCGCAAACAGCACGTTCTGGAGGGAGAGGACACTCAGCACCTCCTCCGCACCTCCTCACCTACTCCTTATCTCCTCCTCTCCTCACCTCCTCCATACACACCACAGTGTGTAGTCCACACGCTGCCCCTTTAAGGAACACCTTGTGCATCTTATTCGATGACCGTCGCGATGTCCACAGTGAGTAGAATCAGACATAGCCTTTAAGTGAGAGGACTCAGAGGCTCCTCCCCCCGGCCTCTACAGGCCTGCCTCAATGACACGCCTCCCCTTTATTAGTGCCAGTGCAGCGGAACCCTGTGTGTGTGTGTGTGTGTGTGTGTGTGTCCCCCAGCTCCACTTTACACACTGCAGCAGTCCGCCGCTCGCCCTCGTAAAGACGCAAGGCCGCACCGCACTGCCCACCACTAGGCTAACGGCTCGTCTCCAGCCCCCGACGCTAGGCTAACGGCTAGTCTCTACCTCCCACCGCTAAGCTAACGGCTAGTCTCCGCCACCCACCGCTAGGCTAACGGCTAGTCTCCACCTCCCACTGCTAAGCTAACGGCTAGTCCCTGCCTCCCACCGCTAAGCTAACGGCTAGTCCCCACCTCCCACCGCTAAGCTAATGGCTAGTCTCTACCTCCCACCGCTCAGCTAACGGCTAGTCTCCACCTCCCACCACTAAGCTAACGGCTAGTCTCCACCTCCCACCGCTAAGCTAACAGCTAGTCTCCACCTCCCACCGCTAAGCTAATGGCTAGTCTCCACCTCCCACCGCTAAGCTAAGGGCTAGTCTCCACCTCCCACCGCTAAGCTAACGGCTAGTCTCCATCTCCCACCGCTAAGCTAACGGCTAGTCTCCACCTCCCACCGCTAAGCTAACGGCTAGTCTCCACCTCCCACCGCTTAGCCAATGGCTAGTCTCGAGGCTTCACTGCTAGGCTCACAGCTAGTCTCCATTCCCCCAACGCTAGGCTAACGGCTAGTCTCCACCCCCCACCGCTAGGCTAACGACTAGTCGTCATTCTCCTCTCTTTCAGCCCCCCACCCCCATAAAGGCTCAACAGGCCGTAAAAGATAAATACAAGGTTATGGGGTAGTTAGTTAGCGAACCAAACTAACGACTATCCAGGGCCAATAAAAATTCACACACACACACACACACACACACACACACACACACACACACACACACACACACACACACACACACAAACACACACACACACACACACACACACACACACACACACCTCTGGCTTGAGGTCGCGGTGCACCACCCCTGCCTCGTGCATGTGGCTGACAGCGGACACCAGGTGACGGAGCAGCTGGCTGGCCTCCGCCTCGCCAAACAGCTTCTTCCTCCGGATGCGCTCCAGCAGCTCTCCTCCACCCAGCAGCTCCATCACCAGGTAGGTGTGGTACTGCAGGAGAACAGACCACAATATTACATCACCAGGGAGGTACTGCAGGAGAACAGACCACAATACTACATCACCAGGGAGGTACTGCAGGAGAACAGACCATAATACTACACCACCAGGGAGGTACTGCAGGAGAACAGACCATAATACTACACCACCAGGGAGGTACTGCAGGAGAACAGACCATAATACTACACCACTGGTACCTGGTCGGTGTACACCTCGTGCAGCTTCACGATGTTGGGGTGGCCTTCACACTGCCGCAGAGCCGCGATCTCACTCTGGGTGTTCTGCTCCATCCTACAGACAGACACCCAGAGTAGGCAGACACACAGACAGAGTCACCCAGAGGAGACAGACCACAGACACAGAGGAGACAGACCACAGACACAGAGGAGACAGACCACAGACAGAGGAGACAGACCACAGACACAGAGGAGACAGACCACAGACACAGAGGAGACAGACCACAGACACAGAGGAGACAGACCACAGACACAGAGGAGACAGACCACAGACACAGAGGACACAGACCACAGACACAGAGGAGACAGACCACAGACACAGAGGAGACAGACACACAGACAGAGTCACCCAGAGGAGACAGACACCCAGAGGAGACAGACACAAAGACAGAGTCACCCAGAGGAGACAGACCACAGACACAGAGGAGACAGACCACAGACACAGAGGAGACAGACCACAGACACAGAGGAGACAGACACACAGACAGAGTCACCCAGAGGAGACAGACACCCAGAGGAGACAGACCACAGACACTCAGGAGACAGACCACAGACACAGAGGAGACAGACCACAGACACAGAGGAGACAGACACACAGACACAGAGGAGACAGACCACAGACACACAGTCACCCAGAGGAGACAGACACACGGACACACAGTCTACCCAGAGGAGACCGGATCAGACCGGTCCTGATCCAGATCAGACCTCACCGTCGGCTGACGATCTTCACGGCGTAGTCCAGGCCGCTCTGGATGTGGCGACACTTCCTGCAGACGGAGAAGCTGCCCTCGCCCAGCGGCCGGCCCTGGAGACACAGCGTGTAGCTCAGGAAGAACTGGGACTCCTGGAACAGAGACATCAATATAACTATAACTATCATATCTATAACTATAACTATAGTTAGTATCAAACTATCTAATATCAATATCTATAACTAGTACTATAATATCCATAACAACAACTATAGGTAGTATCAATAAGACTGAGGACATGGCAAAGGCCCATCTGGGAGATTCTCCAGAGCAAACACGGAAAGGAGTGAGAATCTCTACGAGGTTAAAGAGGGGGTACAAGCTAACAGCTTATGTGAATCTGCTGCACCCTACAGGACGACCAAGGACCCTTTGGGCCTTTAAGGGCAGTAGGACGGCTGGTGAGTAGCTTAGAGAGGCTCAGAGCGCTGCGTACCGCCAGCATGGCGCTGCGCTGGACGCTGGCCGAGCCGGGCCGGTCGCCTCCCATCTGGCTCTGGATGAAGTCGCCCATGACGGCGTTCTTGTTGAACAGGATGGAGGGAGCGATGAACGAGTACCCCTGACAGCAAGCAGCAGAGGTGGGAAGTTGGAGGGGGTTTCAACAGACAGAGAACATGGATTTAAAACATGTAAAGACACAAGAGTCTAAAGATATAAAAGGAACATCTTAATGGATCCGTAAGTGTAAGGATTCAAGAGAAACGGAAAAGGAGAAAAACAAAGTTAGAAAATACTTTTAGCTAGGAGGTTGAATCCCTCCGTCTATTTATTATTGTGATCGTATCGTTCCCTGGACACCAGCGGGTGTAGGTGTGCTAACACCGCTGCACAGCTGGAGTCCGAATCCTTTAACCTTTACCCTCGAAGCAGAATTTAAAATGACTAAACTATTGAGGCAGACAGTTTCTGCTTGTGCAGGAGGGGGGTAGGGTGGAGGAGGAGGAGGAGGAGGAGGTGGGGGAGGTGGAGGAGGAGGGGGCGGAGGAGCAGGGGGTGGAGGAGGAGGAGGAGGGGGCGGAGGATGGTGGGTTGGAGGAGGTGGGGGTGGAGGAGGAGGAGGAGGAGGAGGGGGTGGAGGAGGTGGGGGTGGAGGATGGTGGGTTGGAGGAGGTGGGGGCGGAGGAGGTGGGGGCAGAAGGTGGGGGTGGAGGAGGTGGAGGTGGAGGAGGAGGAGGTGAAGGAGGTGGAGGAGGAGGAGGTGGAGGAGGTGGGGGTGGAGGATGGTGGGTTGGAGGAGGTGGGGGCGGAGGAGGTGGGGGCAGAAGGTGGGGGTGGAGGAGGTGGGGGTGGAGGAGGAGGAGGTGGGGGCGGAGGAGGAGGAGGTGGGGGCGGAGGAGGAGGAGGTGGGGGCGGAGGAGGAGGAGGTGGGGGTGGAGGAGGAGGAGGTGGGGGCAGAAGGTGGGGGCAGGAGGTGGGGGTGGAGGAGGTGGAGAGGAGGAGGTGGGGGCAGAAGGTGGGGGCAGAAGGTGGGGGTGGAGGAGGTGGGGAGGAGGAGGTGGGGGTGGAGGAGCAGGGGGTGGAGGAGGTGGGGAGGAGGAGGTGGGGGCAGAAGGTGGGGAGGAGGAGGTGGAGGAGGTGGGGGCAGAAGGTGGGGGTGGAGGAGGTGGGGAGGAGGAGGTGAGGGTGGAGGAGGTGGGGGTGGAGGAGCAGGGGGTGGACGAGGTGGGGAGGAGGAGGTGGGGGCAGGAGGTGGGGGTGGAGGAGGTGGGGGTGGAGGAGGTGGGGAGGAGGAGGTGGGGAGGAGGAGGTGGGGGTGGAGGAGGTGGGGAGGAGGAGGTGGGGAGGAGGAGGTGGGGGCAGGAGGTGGGGGTGGAGGAGGTGGGGTGGAGGAGGTGGGGGCAGGAGGTGGGGAGGAGAAGGTGGGGAGTAGGAGGTGAGGAGGAGGAGCAGGGGGTGGAGGAGGTGGGGAGGAGGATGTGGGGGCAGAAGGTGGGGTGGAGGAGGTGGGGGCAGGAGGTGGGGGTGGAGGAGGTGGGGAGGAGGAGGTGGGGAGGAGGAGGTGGGGGCAGGAGGTGGGGGAGGAGGAGGTGAGGAGGAGGAGGAGGTGAGGAGGAGGAGGAGGTGAGGAGGAGGAGGTGGGGGCAGGAGGTGGGGAGGAGGAGGTGGGGAGGAGGGCCGTACCTGGAACAGCCGGTCCGTGCTGGGAGGGGTGACGGCGGGGGAGTACACCGGATCCATGCCCGTGAACTCCTCCGCGAAGTTGCCCGTGTCCAGCTCGTTCTTCAGCTCGGGCTTGAAGGGGCTGGCCACCTTCTTCTCCGCCAGCTCGGCCCAGCTCAGCCCCTGAGGAGACACGGGGACAGCTAATGAGCAGGCTGTTCCCCTCGGAGGTCACCCCCCCCAGAGACCTCCTGGAGGACGCGGGGGGGGGGGGAACGGAACGGGAGCGAGGAGGAGAAGATCACCTTGAAGAAGGGGTGGGCCTTGATGTCCTGGGCCCCGCGGGGGCCCGAGCCCAGCCGCCGGTGGGGGTCTTTGACCAGCAGCTTCTTCAGAAGGTCCTGAGCCACCGGCTCGATCATGGAGGGGAAGGGCGGGTCGCAGCGCAGTATCCGTCTGAGGACACACAAGGACATGGAGAAGTTCTGCTAGAGAGGAGCCCCCACGTGGGACACTAAACACTAAGGAGAAGTTCTGCTAGAGAGGAGCCCCCACGTGGGACACTAAACACTAAGGAGAAGTTCTGCTAGAGAGGAGCCCCCACGTGGGACACTAAACACTAAGGAGAAGTTCTGCTAGAGAGGAGCCCCCACGTGGGACACTAAACACTAAGGAGAAGTTCTGCTAGAGAGGAGCCCCCACGTGGGACACTAAACACTAAGGAGAAGTTCTGCTAGAGAGGAGCCCCCACGTGGGACACTAAACACTAAGGAGATGTTCTGCTAGAGAGGAGCCCCCACGTGGGACACTAAACACTAAGGAGATGTTCTGCTAGAGAGGAGCCCCCACGTGGGACACTAAACACTGTTCCTGTAAAGTACTAAAGCTTTAGCTCAGACACTCTGGGCTTGTTAGAAGACCGAATCTGAATGTGTAAGCGTCGAGAGACAGAGTGAGTGGACTGTGTAAATCTGATGGATATAATGGATAGTTAGCAGGAGCGGCCGGCGGTGAGCAGACAGCCCAGAGTGGAGCTGGAGGAGGAACCAGGAGATATGACGGAGAGAGGAGCACCACAGGGTTGGTTGGGAGGGTGATCAGGGATTGTTAGTGGATGTTGGCTGGTGGAGGGGAGAGGAGTGGGTCAGGGAGGGCGGAACCAGGTGATGAACCAGCAGATGGTGCACGAGTTAATGAGCGAGAAATTAAGAGAGGGAGGGAGCGAGGCGGGAGAGTAAAATATAGAGGGAGGGAAAGATAAATATAGCAAGGTAGAGATCGTTACCGTTTCGTAGTACGAGATATTGATATCGTCCCTTTGTTTAATATAAAACGCTCCGGTTTTTATTTCCGATGCCAATGAAGCTCTTTGAAATTGAATTGTGGCATTGGACGCAGATGGAGGGCGGCGTGAGGACCACTCACTTGGAGACCTCGCTCTGAGAGTTCCTCTCCCCCTCCAGGGTGAAGGGAGACGCCCCCGTCAGCAGCTCAAACATCAGGATGCCCAGGCTCCACCAGTCCACACACTGGGGGGGGGAGAGAGAGAGGGGGAGAGAGAGAGAGGGGGAGAGAGAGAGAGGGGGAGAGACAGAGAGAGAGGGAGAGAGAGAGAGACAGAGATGGAGAGAGAGAGAGAGAGAGAGAGAGGGAGAGAGAGAGACAGAGAGAGAGAGGGAGAGAGAGAGAGGGAGAGAGAGAGACAGAGAGAGAGAGGGAGAGAGAGAGACAGAGAGAGAAAGGGAGAGAGAGAGACAGAGGGGGAGAATATACCTTTACACATGTACATACTTTTATTCTAAAACTTGAAGAGGGAGAAAACTTTTACAGATATAGAAGACCACTTCAACCGGTCCGGTGGTATGAATATATAAGAAATATAGAAGTTACAAACCAACCAATAATAGATCCAACTTTAATGATCTGGTTTGGTCTCCAGGGACAAGGCCCTGGAGCAACGGGGGGCCCTGACCCACTGGGGGGGGGAGGAACCACTGGGGGGGGGAAAGGACCACTGGGGGGGGGGAGGAACCACTGGGGGGGGGAAAGGACCACTGGGGGGGGGGAGGAACCACTGGGGGGGGGGAAGGAACCACTGGGGGGGGGGAGGAACCACTGAAGGGGGGGAAGGAACCACTGGGGGGGAAAGGACCACTGGGGGGGCCCTGACCCACTGGGGGGGGGGAGGAACCACTGGGGGGGGGAAAGGACCACTGGGGGGGGGAAGGAACCACTGGGGGGGAAAGGACCCACTGGGGGGGGACAGGACCCACTGGGGGGGACCCACTGGGGGGGGGTGAGGCCCTGGGGGGGGCGGGCCCTGGGGGGGGGCAGGCCCAGGGTGTAGGAGCCTCCACAAGGTGTTTCTGCAGGGGACCCACTGGGGGGTCTTGGGGGTCTCACCATGCCGTGGCCCGCCTTGCCTCGGATGATCTCCGGGGCCATGTACTCTATGGTGCCGCAGAAGGAGTAGGTCCTCTCGCGCTGCATCAGGACCAGAGGGACAGGGTTAGGGTTCAGCACTGTGAGGAACCACCTGGTGGTCTGTAAAGGCCTTCAACCACCAACATGTCAACCAGTCCTGGTCCACTGGCTCCACCCACCTCCTCCTCCAGGAACTCTTTGCTGAGGCCGAAGTCCGTCAGCACGATGTGTCCCTCGCTGTCCAGGAGGATGTTCTCCAGCTTGATGTCTCGGTACACGATGCCCAGCTGTCCACAACAAGAGCAGAGCTTCACCCCCGGAACCACCTGGACCCACCGAGACAGTAGAACCCTCCTCCTCCTCCTCCTCCTCACAAAAGGAGAGCTCCCCACCCAGAAACACCTGAGACCTTGGCCGCCGGTGACCTCGCGGTCTAATGACACGCGCTCTAATGTGAAAATGGGTGGATGATTTACGAGCTCATTCCTGAAGAAGACGTGTAATAAGGAGGAGCTGCACTGTGCCGTGTCACAGCACCATTACACCTCTTGATTGGTACCTGGAGGTCATGGGGGCGATGCGAGGCTAATCAACTGGATTATAGATACTATAATGATGGACCGTTTCTGTAGCACACACATCTTAGGTTCAATTGACCCTTTAAACAGTCGCTGTGGATGAATCACGGTAACGCGACGCAGCGACGTACAGAGAATACAGAGAACCTTATTATTGAGGGGCCCGGTTAATAAGGGTGCCGACGGGAATCGGACCCACAACCTGTGGGAGCGCCCTAGGCCATGCGTTTCAAGATGTGAAACAGAAAAACATTCAATGATCTACTATATATATATATATATATATATATATATATATATATATATATATATATATATATATATATATATATATATATGTGTGTGTGTGCATGCGTTGTCTGATCAATTTCATAAGGAGAACGTTTGAAGACTGAAGAATACATTAAGGGTGAAATATCTAACTTGTTGCTATGGTAATCATGACAATGTATTGCTTAGTGCTCTGCCTATAATCCCGCCTTCCTGTCCATCTGGGAGTACCCGGGACCTCCCGGCGTGGGATTGGCTGAGGGGAGCCGGTGGGAGGGGCCTCACCTTGTGCAGGTGCTCCAGGGCCAGGATGATCTCCCCGATGTAGACCCGCACCTCCTCCTCGCTGAAGTGGTCCCGCTGGTACAGGTGGGTGAACATCTCCCCCCCGCTCACATAGTCTGGACACACACACACACACACACACACCAGGCACCCGGTAACACCCAGATCTGTGCTGAGAGGCGTCTAGATGAGGGGTAACCTCAGCGGGGTGTGTGCGGGCGCTCATCACTCTACCATGGAGAGACCAGAGTAAAGCAGCGACCGCCGGCAGGACGGAGCGCCCCCATTGGCTCTGAGCCATGCGTCAGTTAGAGCGGGGGCCAACCAGAAGCCCTCCAGGCCGCGGGAGAGGAGGTCCTGAACAGTGAAGAGGAAGCGTGCTGCTGCATCAACAGCGCTTCACTTCCTGTTTGAAGCACTTCCCGCTCTGCTGCCAGGACCAGTCCGTCAGGGAGGGGCCTGGGGGGGGGGGGTCTGTCTGGGGGGGTCTGTCTGGGGGGGGGTCTGTCTGGGGGGGGACTCACCCAGGATGAGGTGCAGCTTGCTGTGGGTCTGTCTGGGGGGGTCTGTCTGGGGGGGTCTGTCTGGGGGGGGACTCACCCAGGATGAGGTGCAGCTTGCTGTGGGTCTGTCTGGGGGGTCTGTCTGGGGGGGGTCTGTCTGGGGGGGGACTCACCCAGGATGAGGTGCAGCTTGCTGTGGGTCTGTCTGGGGGGTCTGTCTGGGGGGGGTCTGTCTGGGGGGGGACTCACCCAGGATGAGGTGCAGCTTGCTGTGGGTCTGTCTGGGGGGGTCTGTCTGGGGGGGGACTCACCCAGGATGAGGTGCAGCTTGCTGTGGGTCTGTCTGGGGGGGTCTGTCTGGGGGGGTCTGTCTGGGGGGGGACTCACCCAGGATGAGGTGCAGCTTGCTGTGGGTCTGTCTGGGGGGGTCTGTCTGGGGGGGTCTGTCTGGGGGGGGACTCACCCAGGATGAGGTGCAGCTTGCTGTGGGTCTGGAAGGCGTAGTGCAGCGTCACCAGGAAGGGCGACTGGCGGATGTGCTCCAGCACCTGGCGCTCCGTGCGCGTGTGCTCCGTCGTCTTGGCCTTCTGCACGATGGCCGCCTTCTTCAGCACCTGGAGGGGGGGGGCAGCCCACCGTCAGAGGGGTGGGGGGAGGCTGATGGTTTGTCTGAGCTGCTGCTGCTGGCTCACTGGGAGCGATGGGGGCTCCAGATACCGGGACGCCTACGACTATGAAGGAGTCCCTCTCAGTCTGTAGGCAGTGAGCGGGACTGTACTACTGTGGCCTGAGTGCTGCTGAGGGACTGTACTACTGTGGCCTGAGTGCTGCTGAGGGACTGTACTACTGTGGCCTGAGTGCTGCTGAGGGACTGTACTACTGTGGCCTGAGTGCTGCTGAGGGACTGTACTACTGTGGCCTGAGTGCTGCTGAGGGACTGTACTACTGTGGCCTGAGTGCTGCTGAGGGACTGTACTACTGTGGCCTGAGTGCTGCTGAGGGACTGTACTACTGTGGCCTGAGTGCTGCTGAGGGACTGTACTACTGTGGCCTGAGTGCTGCTGAGGGACTGTACTACTGTGGCCTGAGTGCTGCTGAGGGACTGTAGCAGCACTCAGGCCACATCAACACTTTAGCAAGATATTTTAAATATGTACATCATTCATGGAGTCATCGATTCCAGACACATAATTCTGAACCCCTAGTGAATGGTGGGGGGTTAATAGGGCTGGGTAAAAATATAAATTCATCAATTCACTGCAATGTATTTGTTCTCGATTCAGAACTTTTCTGAAATTGATTTCCATAAAAAAATATATATAAAAAAAAAGAAGCATACTCAGTCATTGTAATCTAGAAGCGAGTAGGCCTAAACCTACATGCCCTTTTACATTTGTCCTTGTTATGATTATTACTTTTATGCTGCAAGTTTAACTCAGGAACAATATTATACACATGTGTATTCCCTTTTTGCTAGTTAAAGCACAATGAAATGGTTAATTCATTTTGAAATGGTTAATTCTAAATAATATTTAGGTATTTTTGTCATCTGCCATTGTCATTTGCACGTATTATTGAATCGATATCGAAGCAATTGTATCACACTCAAATCGAAATCGAATCGAATGAAGACCTAAAGAATCGAATTGAATTGTGAGGTACCTGGCAATACCCAGCCCTAGAGGGCAATATGAAGCTCCTCCTTACCTTCATGGCGTACAGCTGGCCATCGTCATGACCGCTGGTCTTCCTCACCAGGAACACCTTTCCATAGGCTGGACACAAACACCATCAAACACCATCACACACCATCAAACACCATCAAACACCATCAAACACCATCACACACCATCAAACACCATCACACACGATCAAACACCATCACACACCATCAAACACCATCAAACACCATCACACACCATTACACACCATCACACACCATCAAACACCATCAAACACCATCACACACGATCAAACACCATCACACACCATCAAACACCATCAAACACCATCAAACACCATCACACACCATCAAACACCATCACACACGATCAAACACCATCACACACCATCACACACCATCACACACCATCACACACCATCAAACACCATCAAACACCATCAAACACCATCACACCATCAAACACCATCAAACACCATCACACACACACCATCAAACACCATCAAACACCTCCACCTAACCCTTACACTACAGTGATCTACTGCTCCACCTAACCCTAACACTAGTGATCTACTGCTCCACCTAACCCTAACACTAGTGATCTACTGCTCCACCTAACCCTAACACTAGTGATCTACTGCTCCACCTAACCCTAACACTAGTGATCTACTGCTCCACCTAACCCTAGCACTAGTGATCTACTGCTCCACCTAACCCTAACACTAGTGATCTACTGCTCCACCTAACCCTTACACTAGTGATCTACTGCTCCACCAAACCCTAACACTAGTGATCTACTGCTCCACCTAACCCTAACACTAGTGATCTACTGCTCCACCTAACCCTAACACTAGTGATCTACTGCTCCACCTAACCCTAACACTAGTGATCTACTGCTCCACCTAACCCTAACACTAGTGATCTACTGCTCCACCTAACCCTAACACTAGTGATCTACTGCTCCACCTAACCCTAACACTACACTGCTTGCTACGGGTAGAGATATAGCCCACGTCATTCAACCCAATTAGATAAATAATTAGAAACACTTCCTCCACGATGACTAAAGGGTCATTTCACAACATACTACAGCTGCATTGCGCAATACTTAACGCTAGCAAACGGATGTAATGAATGGTTAAGAAATACTAACTGATGTTTCACAATAGGTGTAATCCGGTTGTCTAAGGACTGATCTCTACATCCTAACATCAATCAGCCTTCAGTTTGGTATCTAAATAATTCATGAGCTATCAAGCCACTCTCTCCTCCAGTGGTCTGAACCCCCCCCGTCTCACCTCCGGTGGTCTGAACCCCCCCGTCTCACCTCCAGTGGTCTGAACCCCCCCGTCTCACCTCCAGTGGTCTGAACCCCCCCTCCAGTCTCACCTCCAGTGGTCTGAACCCCCCCAGTCTCACCTCCAGTGGTCTGAACCCCCCCGTCTCACCTCCAGTGGTCTGAACCCCCCCGTCTCACCTCCAGTGGTCTGAACCCCCCCTCCAGTCTCACCTCCAGTGGTCTGAACCCCCCCAGTCTCACCTCCAGTGGTCTGAACCCCCCCGTCTCACCTCCAGTGGTCTGAACCCCCCCGTCTCACCTCCAGTGGTCTGAACCCCCCCTCCAGTCTCACCTCCAGTGGTCTGAACCCCCCCTCCAGTCTCACCTCCAGTGGTCTGAACCCCCCCTCCAGTCTCACCTCCAGTGGTCTGAACCCCCCCGTCTCACCTCCAGTGGTCTGAACCCCCCCTCCAGTCTCACCTCCGGTTCCCAACACCTTGAGCAGCTCAAAGTTTTCCATCCCGACCTTCTCCGTGTGGCCCGTGAGGTTCGCTAGATAAAGGAACAAATATACAATGATATAACTATAACTCACACACACACACACACACACGGGCCAGGCCCACGATGTGGGTGAGGATTAGGGTCAAACTGAGGGTCAGGGGTAAGGGTGAGGGTCAAGGGTCAGGGTTAGCGCTGCTCACCGTTGGTGATGTGATGCTCGACCGTCCGGCCGGCCGTCTGCGGCTCCGAGTCATCGCTGCTGTCTGAAGTGTCCCCCGGCATGCCCACTGTGTGTCGATCAGCCGGGATCAATAGCTTATCAATACTGCTGTTTATCTATGGCGTTCAGCAGACTAACCAGGTTAGTCTGAATAACCAGGTCGACAGTGGTCGTGGATTACAGGAAACAACAAAAGCCCATCGTGACGGAGTCTCTGGAAGCTGTAGTTGCAGGATGTCACGACCACCTGACCTCCTGCGGCGGTGCCTCACTCTCCTGTGGTTCCCCCGGTGATGTCTGACTCCAGGACTCTCAACGTGCCATCACACGACAAGGTCACGAATCCCCACCAACTACTGGGAGGTGTACTGGGAGGCGTAGTGGGAGGAGTGGGCAGCGCGCTGGGGGACCAGTAGCTTCTCGTTAGAAGAAGAACATCAGCCCGGGTCGACTATCTGAGGCTAACGTTAGCATGTTAGCTTTTAACATTTGTTGTGATTTCCAAGCCGTTAAAGACGAGCAACAAAATGGCAGCATCGGGTCTTATCTAACCAGAGAGCCGTCCTATGAAGCTACATAATACCACCGAGACCAGTAACTTACTGGGATAATGGAAAAACCATGTACCCAGCTAGCGCAGCGAGCTACAAGCTAACTCTGTTGCTTTAAAACTTCAAACTCGGCACCGTTCTAGAAAACCTCCGTGCTTCTCTTCTCCTCTCCTTGGTCCCTACGGGTTCATAGACGTCCTTCGGTTCTCCAGATCATGTTACAGATTGTTCTACTTTGTAGTTCCTGATCCCGCTGGGAAGGTAACGCAGTCATAATGAAAGAAACTCTTTATTTTACGAGTCTGTTGTAGAAACGCGTCCGGCGGCCAGGAGGGGGTGCTGTTTGACCCGCCTGTCAGCCAGCAGGGGGCGCTGTGTGACCCGGCCAACAGCCTCTCAAAGGCACAGGGTGGAGATAACGCGAAGTTCGATATCAGACTGGGAGCTGAGGGGCTGCCGCCTGCTGGACTTTTGGATGAGCTGCAGGTGTCCTTACAGCAATAGGATTTATTTTATACATTGCAATTATTTTTATGTTAAATGTAAGGTTATATTAAACGGGGCTAGGCTGTACACAACAGATGATTGTAATCCAAAGGCCAATAATGATTAGACTTAAATAGCCTTTACCCATTAAAACCACAATTTGAATTAAGATTAAGAATCCTAATTCCAATGATAATGAAAGATGCCTTCACTCAGACATCAAACAGGAGTCTGCAGCTATAGGGGCCCTCTACAGCTATAGGGGCCCTCTGCAGCTATAGGGGCCCCCTGCAGCTATAGGGGCCCCCTGCAGCTATAGGGGCCCTCTTGAGCTATAGGGGCCCCCCTGCAGCCGGTGCCGGGGTCGGCCCGTCGCACGCCTTCTCACAAAACAATCAGCAGCAGTTATCTCCGTACGGCCGCCGTGGGGTGTATCAAGAACTCACTGCTGTGGCAAATTGCCTTAACGCCCGTTTAGTCATAAAACCTAAACCTGCTATATCTATACATCTCCTCCCAAGGTAATAAAAAGTGACGCATACTTTCCAGAGTAGAGCACAAGCAAACAGGAATGCGGCAGGCTTTAATATGTCCCGGTAGACCTCTATAAATGCTAAAACAATCCCCCAGGCAATCTGGCAACAAGCATCTCTCTAATAAATGATACAGAACAATGACATCCATTTAACGAGTGTTTTACAGCACTGGTTAGGTCCCATCCCGGCCGAGAGCAGAACCAACCAACCAGTGCCGGGCGGTTAACAGCCGTCCATCAGGGAGGAATGCCATTAGTCCGAGCAATCCCACATCGTTAGAAAAGGTGAAGGACACTTGGATGACACGCGTGTGGTAATTGTTTTGTTGTCGTCGGGTGAAACCACAGTAAAATAATCAAGGCTAGGCCCAGTAAGGTACACAAGAAACATTTATTCCATCAGACAGCCGGCCGTTGCCTAATCCTTGTCAAAGGTTCCCTTATGGCCCCCACCTTGGCCCAGGATTGGAGCCTTCAGAAACACCCACATGCTTTCTCTCGTTAGAGATACGACCAAATGCAATATTGAGAATCCGATTAGAATGACACATGAAGAACACTTGTGCTTTGAAATACTTTTTAAACCGTTTTATGATTAACCACTCGATGAACTTGGACTGTGACAAGGTGCGTTTCAAATTATTGTCATTTTCTTTTGGGCGGGGATCGTTTCTGATAATGACCTAGGGATGGGCAACGTTTTTTCCCCCCAACACATTGCAAACTCTTGTGATCGACAACATATTAAACAAAAAAACATAAACCAGGCGAAATAAACCCTGGTCGGTATATTCTGAGACGATCTGGGAGGCAAGAAAAAGACAATAAGCGAAGCTGGAGGCGGCTGGTCCCCCTGTGGCCGGCTCTCATCACCGTATGGCTATCAGCCCCACGTCTATCAGCTTCTGGATCTTCTGGGCGATGACCGGGTTCTTTAGGTGGCTGCGGACAGAGAACACACTTAATGCTCCGTTCACCAGAACCACAGCGGTACTCTGGAACAGAGCGCTGATCAGAACCACAGAGGTACTCTGGAACAGAGCGCTGATCAGAACCACAGAGGTACTCTGGAACAGAGCGCTGATCAGAACCACAGAGGTACTCTGGAACAGAGCGCTGATCAGAACCACAGAGGTACTCTGGAACAGAGCGCTGATCAGAACCACAGAGGTACTCTGGAACAGAGCGCTGATCAGAACCACAGAGGTACTCTGGAACAGAGCGCTGATCAGAACCACAGAGGTACTCTGGAACAGAGCGCTGATCAGAACCACGGCGGTTCTCGGAGGGGATAGGTTATAGTCTTGGGGACGGAGCCGATATTATGTAGTGTTACGAGTTTGTCTTCACAACAGAAACGAAGCGGCTGAGTTTAGCTCGGGAGCCGACCAAGAGCCAGCGTGGCCGGGAAGGACTTTCTGTTACCAAGTCCAATCAGCGGTGTTGGCTCCGGCCCAGAACACCTGATGTCTACAGCCAGCAGCTGGACAGAGCGCCGCCGCAGCAGCCTGGTTACTGCGCTCTACCACCCCCTCGCCACCCCCCGCTCTCCTTCACGGCCCTCCGTAAAGGAGGAGGGCCGCACTCCAGTTCAGATCATTATGGGAAACATTTGTATGTTTGCCGTTAAACTGCACAGGCCGTTTTTTTAACGTGGGAGTCCATCCAACAGGGGGGGGTGGACCCCAGCGTGTTCCCTGCATACAGAAGAGAGGGGTCTTACTCGCTGAGGGCCTGGGGGTCCTTCTGCATCTGCTCCAGGATCATGCGCATGGCGGGGTCGCTCATGATCTGCTGCACCTCGGGGTCGCCCATCGCCCGCTTCTTCACCTCCTCCGGGGTGTCGTTCCTCACCGCCTGGCTCATCAGGCAGCGCTGGATGCCCTCCGTGGCCTCCTATAGGCGGGGGGGCAGGTTAACATGGGGGGCAGGTTAACATGGGGGGCAGGTTAATGTGGGGGGCAGGTTAACATGGAGGCAGGTTAACATGGGGGGGTAGGTTAACATGGAGGCAGGTTAACATGGGGGGCAGGTTAATGTGGGGGGCAGGTTAATGTGGGGGGCAGGTTAATGTGGGGGGCAGGTTAATGTGGGGGGCAGGTTAACATGGGGGCAGGTTAACATGGGGGGGTAGGTTAACATGGAGGCAGGTTAACATGGGGGGCAGGTTAATGTGGGGGGCAGGTTAATGTGGGGGGCAGGTTAATGTGGGGGGCAGGTTAATGTGGGGGGCAGGTTAATGTGGGGGGCAGGTTAATGTGGGGGGCAGGTTAACATGGGGGCAGGTTAACATGGGGGGGTAGGTTAACATGGGGGGCAGGTTAATGTGGGGGGCAGGTTAACATGGGGGGGCAGGTTAACATGGGGGGGTAGGTTAACATGGGGGGCAGGTTAACATGGGGGGCAGGTTAATGTGGGGGGCAGGTTAACATGGGGGGGTAGGTTAACATGGGGGCAGGTTAACATGGAGGCAGGTTAATGTGGGGGGCAGGTTAATGTGGGGGGCAGGTTAACATGGGGGCAGGTTAATGTGGGGGGCAGGTTAACATGGGGGGCAGGTTAACATGGGGGGCAGGTTAACATGGGGGCAGGTTAACATGGGGGGGCAGGTTAACATGGGGGGGCAGGTTAACATGGGGGCAGGTTAACATGGGGGCAGGTTAACATGGGGGGGCAGGTTAACATGGGGGGCAGGTTAACATGGGGGGGCAGGTTAACATGGGGGGCAGGTTAACATGGGGGGCAGGTTAATGTGGGGGGCAGGTTAACATGGGGGGGCAGGTTAACATGGGGGGGCAGGTTAACATGGGGGGGTAGGTTAACATGGGGGCAGGTTAACATGGGGGGCAGGTTAACATGGGGGCAGGTTAACATGGGGGCAGGTTAACATGGGGGGCAGGTTAACATGGGGGCAGGTTAACATGGGCGGGCAGGTTAACATGGGGGGGTAGGTTAACATGGGGGGCAGGTTAACATGGGGGGCAGGTTAACATGGGGGCAGGTTAACATGGGCGGGCAGGTTAACATGGGGTAGGGAGGGGGGGCAAGGTTAACAAGGGGTTGGAGGTCAGGTCATACATCAACACCCCCAGCATGGCCGCCTTACGTTAAGTCAATGACTAGGGCTGCAACTCACCATTATTTTCAGAGTTCATTACGTCTCGACATACATATACACACATATATACACACACACACACACACACATACACATACAGATCATTGTATGTGTCAACCTGCCCCCACACTGATCATCATCAGTAAGTGGGGGGGGGGGGGTCGAGGACGTTGGTCCTTAACCTCGCTGACTAATTAAATGAGTGGGAACAAACCGTATAAATAACCAGTTCCCCTTTAAAGGTGGAGGCCACGCACCCCATGCTTAATTCCAAATGATGAACAGACGGTATCAGAATGAGACGCTAGCTGACGAGGTTGTGGACGACTGAAGGCCAACAGCAGCGCTCCCTGGAGCACCCCTGGTTCCTGTTGTACGGGGGAACCCCGGCCGTACCTTAGAGGACGGGTCCAGGTCCATGGCCTTCTGGTAGGCCTCCATGGCCTTGGTGAAGTCCTTCATGGCCTCCAGAGCCGCCGCCTTGCGCGTGTAGCCTTTGACTGCAGACGAGGAGAGGAGCATGAATCAGTCTCAACACGAGGTTAGATGTTCAGTCTGTGTCTGGAGGGTTGCTTTAGAGGACTTACTGAAACTGGGTTCCAGTTTGATGCAATCCTCGCAGTCCTGTGGGAACGGAATCAAATAGAAGTGGTTCAGATCACATGCATGAATAGCGGTGAGAAAAATAATCAATTCTTCGATGCATCGCAATTCTCTCTAGAACGATTCCATCTCGATGCAGGTTAATTAATAATCGGAATTAAAAAATAATAATAATAATAATAATGTTCGCCTGCTGCAACATTCTGTTCGCCAGAGAGGGGTAATTTTAGTAATTTAAAAATTATTAAATTTATCTTCAGTGTGTATTGGCCAATCTGATTTGTCTTGACACGATTGCGATTCAGCCTACTCATAGCATGCACGCAAACTCACAGCCAGACACAGGAACTCCTTCTAATTCAAGAGCAGCCTTTTATTTAATGACATAGAAAATAAACAGAAAGAAAATAAAACTGAAACCTATTTTTTACATACCTCCACATTGTGTTGTAATGCAAGCTGCATTGATTATTGCATTGTTCATGGAAAGTCATATTTGTGAAAAAAGCTTTCTCTCCAATAAAATATTAGATAATTTAATTCATCTGTTGATGTCTTTAATGATCATCACAAAAATAGGAATTGATTAGCAAACTCTGAGTAGCAAACTCAGATGTATGTATATATTTTTGAAAATCACGCATGGAAATGTACATAAAAAAAATTGTTGCATCGAGATGCATTGATAATCGCTTTAGAATCTAATCGTTGACCTCGTAATCGGAATCAAATCGTGAGGTGCCAAGAGATTCCCACCCCTACATAGGGGTGTGCGTGCGTGCACGTGCACGTGCCTAACATGTGTGTGTGGTCACCTTGAGGGCCAGCTGGAACTCCAGCAGCTTGGTGTAGCAGGCGGCTCTGTTGCTGAAGAGCTTAGCATCCCGGGGGTTCCTCTTGATAGCCTCAGAGTAATGCTTCATGGCTAAGGGGTAGTCGCCTAGCGGACACAGACATACACATTGGATATGAGGGGAGATGGGGACATGGTCTCCATGTCTTTGACCATACATCTCGCTCAGTGGGCTGCGGAGGTCTTTGGGGAACCATGACAACTCAAATTCATCCTCCACCGGGACTAAAACAACACATCCAGCCTCCATGGTTCCATGATTACACTTCACCTGTTAGCATTTAGAACGCGTGTCGATGGTTTACCCAAAAACAAACCAGTACAGGCCCCAGCTGCCTCGAGCCCACAGGCCAGTGGAAGCCCCAGAACCAGCCCAGAACCAACCCCAGAACAAGCCCAGAACCAGCCCAGAACCAACCCCAGAACCAGCCCAGAACCAGCCCCAGAACCAAGCCCAGAACCAAGCCCAGAACCAAGCCCAGAACCAAGCCCAGAACCAGCCCAGAACCAACCCCAGAACCAACCCCAGAACCAGGCCCAGAACCAGCCCCAGAACCAACCCAGAACCCACCTTTCTGGAAGGCCTCGTTGCCGTGGGTCTTCTCCTCCAGGGCCATGTCAGGGTTGATGTACGCCATCTTCTCCTGGTCCTTCACGATCTTCTCCGCCTGCAGATCAGAGAACATTCAGCGTGCATCAAGGGTCCGTTCCAGAGCGTTGAACCTGAGGAGACACTGAGAGCCGCTCAGAGCTCTGAGTCCAGGGTTACTCACAGTGGAGCACAAGTAGAAAGAACGTAATGAGGAGGTTTAACGCGCTCAAATGGCCCTTCACCTCTCCATTGTGACGCAAACATCGCAGTGTTTAACTTCTGAGTTTGCTACATCTAGCTCAGCAGTAAGGACAGAGGACACATGCTCTCAGCAGTAAGGACAGAGGACACATGCTCTCAGCAGTAAGGACAGAGGACACATGCTCTCAGCAGTAAGGACGGAGGACACATGCTCTCAGCAGTAAGGACGGAGGACACATGCTCTCAGCAGTAAGGACAGAGGACACATGTTCTCAGCAGTAAGGACAGAGGACACATGCGCTCAGCAGTAAGGACGGAGGACACATGCTCTCAGCAGTAAGGACAGAGGACACATGCTCTCAGCAGTAAGGACAGAAGATACATGCTCTCAGCAGTAAGGACGGAGGACACATGCTCTCAGCAGTAAGGACAGAGGACACATTCTCTCAGCAGTAAGGACAGAGGACACATGCTCTCAGCAGTAAGGACGGAGGACACATGCTCTCAGCAGTAAGGACGGAGGACACATGCTCTCAGCAGTAAGGACAGAGGACACATGCTCTCAGCAGTAAGGACGGACCTGTTGACACTTCTTCAGGACATCGGGGGTGCGGTGCTCCGTCAGACTCTTGTTGAAGAACTGGACTGCCTCCTTGTACTTCTCCTCCTTGAAGTACGAGTTCCCGATTCGAGCCAGCACCCTGTGGAGGAGGAGAGATCACATGAGCTTCACTCAGGATGGACAGCTGGGGTCACAGAATGAAGGCATGGGCCACTTCTTCAAATAACAATAAGCAAACAACTGGGGTTTTAACATCCTGGATAGGAAAACCATGCATCTCTCCTTTGGCCACCCAAGGAAACAAGTGTAGCTTTGCTCATAGAAAGAAATCGATCATGGATATATATTTGTGTGGAAACCATAACTGACTTGGCGATCTGTCTGTAGTCCTCTCGGTTCTCTCTGCCCACGTCGATGGCCTTCTCACACAGCTCTCTGCACTTGTCCATCTCTCCTTTCTCAAAGAACACCGCTGAGGAGAAGACAACATCAGGACCTCTGTGGACAGCATCACATCTCCCCACGCCTCCCCAGATATCAAACATACCCCGGAGATACTGGGAGACACTGGTTATTGAGGAGTGAATGTCTTCTCTATTACCCTGTATTTATTTTATTTAGCGAATGCAAATTTCTCAAGACAAGCAGTGGCCTCTTGATCTAAATGGTGGAGGGAGATTAGACCTCCTTTCAGTCTTTGGAAAGGGCAGGCTTCAAAAACATGCTCCATAGTTTGCTTCTCTCCGCAGGCACACATTGAGCTCGGCCTGCTTCCCATCTGGGAAGGCTGGCCAAGCAGGAACCCTGACCAGGGATCTGTTTAAGGTGGACCACTGTCTCTAGGGAGGTTGGGGCCAGGGATCTGTTTAAGGTGGACCACTGTCTCTAGGGAGGTTGGTACCAGTTGATCTGTTTAAGGTGGACCACTGTTCATAGGGAGGTTGGTGCCAGGGATCTGTTTAAGGTGGACCACTGTCTCTAGGGAGGTTGGTACCAGGGACTGGTTGGGTCGGGTCTGACACCAGATGTTTGTTTGGGATGTCTTTGGATTCCCATTCTGTTGCCCAAGTTGGACGTCTAGATGGGAGACGTGCGGGTGGTGGGTTGTAGTGTCGGTATGGATTGGTAAGTGGGGGGAATCTTTGACCTTTTGGAGCATCCTAAAAGTGAGTTTGGTTCGTCTGGTCTCCCAGTATCCCCGTAGATACTGGGACACTGCGGGTTGAGGGGTGAATGTTCTTCCCCATTACCCCGTAGATACTGGGAGTTACTGGGAGACACTGGTTGTTGAGTGGTGATGTTGATCTCCTCCCAGGTGAGTCAGTACCTGCTTGGTTGGAGATGTAGGTCATGTTGCTGGGGTCGTGGCTGACGGCCTCTTCATAGTGTTGCAGCGCTGCCTCAAAGTCCTTGTTCTTATACGCTGCATTCCCCTGTTCTTTAGCCTTCAAAGCCTGCCACAACAATGAGGATTAATCAGAATAATTACCAAAGCAGTTGAAAGGTTAACGCAGGTCTTGGCATTAATTAACAGCCGCAAGTAAGCAAATTATTCATTATTACACAAGAGAATAATAGGTTCTGTAGAATATTGAATATGGACTCAAATGGGCAACACATTAACATATTAACTAAATTAATAAATTGCTTGCAATTAAGTTGATTTATTGTGGCAATTATTCACAGCTGGAGAGCAGAATTTGGTTGTCGTTTCCGCTCGGAGCGTTAATCGTGATGTAGCTGCCAGCCGTTTTGTTTAGGTTGCAGCTTTGCAACGAGAGCCGCAGGAAGCCATCCCGTCCTTCTCCATGAGGGGCCGCCGTCACACGCATCATCGTGATGTCACAGAAACCCGTTTACCGTCCGTAACGTCCTAAAGAGCGTTACCCAGCACCGCGTCCCTAACACACAGTCCCCCACACACACATTACCCAGGCCCCCAAACACACACACACACACACACATTACCCAGGCCCCCAAACACACACACACACACACACACACACATTACCCAGGCCCCCAAACACACACACACACACACACACACATTACCCAGGCCCCCAAACACACACACACACACACACACACACATTACCCAGGCCCCCAAACACACACACATTACCCAGGCCCCCAAACACACACACACACACACACACACACATTACTGAGGCCCCCCCCACACACACACATTACCCAGGCCCCAACACACACACACACACACACCCCCCCCACCCCCCAGTGGGCTCCTCCTAGCTTAACGGCCTGGATCGATCAAAGTGGCCGTTTCAGGTTTTATGGAGAGTTGAAGTGTCGGGTGATTAGCCTCAAGGTGGGATGAGGGGAGACGTTAACGACGCCGTCGTAGAGGTAGACCCACCTTCCTCTTGTTGTCGGGCAGGTCTTCCTCTTTGGGGGCGGGGGCCTTGGTCTCCTTGGGCTTGGGGGGCGGGGCCTGCCGGGGCTCCTCCTCCTCGTCCATCCCGGCCAGGTCCAGCCCCAGCAGGACCGAGAGGGTGGTCATCACTCTGGGGTCCTGCAGCTTCCTGCCAGCGGGGAGCAGGGGACATGCTGAGGCTGCAGGACTCCTCCTCCAGGACCCCGCTATGTAGCCATGTGCTACATAGCGACACTTAGCCATGTGCTACATAGCGACACTTAGCCATGTGCTACATAGCGACACTTAGCCATGTGCTACATAGAGACACTTAGCCATGTGCTACATAGCGACACTTAGCCATGTGCTACATAGCGACACTTAGCCATGTGCTACATAGCGACACTTAGCCATGTGCTACATAGCGACACTTAGCATTATGCTATGTTGAACCATTTTAGCCCAGCGCCAAATAACACATAGCTTTGTGCATAGCAAAACCTGACCCTAATGCAAGTAGCCCCCTTTAGCCGCGTG
The DNA here is from genome assembly GCF_949987615.1 of Pollachius pollachius. Lineage (NCBI taxonomy): Eukaryota > Metazoa > Chordata > Actinopteri > Gadiformes > Gadidae > Pollachius > Pollachius pollachius. The sequence continues at coordinate 400,887 of NC_136939.1, read as the reverse complement.
CTACGTAGCTCCAGGAGGGCTTGGGGCGGTACGTACGTGCCGAGCTCCGACGGCCGGCTCTTGAGCTGCTCCAGCAGCTCTCTGTAGCTGGGGTCGGCCAGCAGGCCGCAGGTCCGCGGGTCGCTCTCCAGCTTCTCCAGCATGTTGGGCATGGAGAAGGGGTTCATCATCTTCTTCTCTGGGGAGGAAGACGCATGTTAGCATGAGGAAGGTACGACACACACACACGGTCTGGGTTCCATCCACGACGTCCGCACTCATTTATTGAGAATGAACCCGCTGCTAGTGAGGAACCTAGCGGACCCCTAGTGAGGAACCTAGCAGAACCCTAGTGAGGAACCTAGCAGACCCCTAGTGAGGAACCTAGCAGACCCCTAGTGAGGAACCTAGCAGAACCCTAGTGAGGAACCTAGCAGAACCCTAGTGAGGGACTAGCGGACCCCTAGTGAGGAACCTAGCAGAACCCTAGTGAGGAACCTAGCAGACCCCTAGTGAGGAACCTAGCAGAACCCTAGTGAGGAACCTAGCAGAACCCTAGTGAGGAACCTAGCAGAACCCTAGTGAGGGACTAGCGGACCCCTAGTGAGGAACCTAGCAGAACCCTAGTGAGGAACCTAGCAGACCCCTAGTGAGGAACCTAGCAGACCCCTAGTGAGGGACTAGTGGACCCCTACCTGCTAGTGAGGGACTAGCGGACCCCTACCAGTTAGTGAGGGACTAGTGGACCACTAGTGAGGAACCTAGCAGAACCCTAGTGAGGGACTAGCGGACCCCTACCTGCTAGTTAGGGACTAGTGGACCCCTAGAGAGGAACCTAGCAGACCCCTAGTGAGGGACTAGCGGACCCCTACCTGCAGTGGTCTTGTTGTAAAAAACACCTGGTGGGATGGTGGATTTTAAGTTTTAGGGACAGACAGGGGCGTAGCCAGGACATTATTACTGTGGTGGGGGGTGGGTGGTGGACTCCATTGTCAATATTTATTCATAATGTCAAATTATAACACAAATAAGAATAATAAGTCAAGGTTAGATCAAACTAATAGGGCATATATTTCAGCTTTCTTTAGACCGTTTTTGTTTGTGATTTTTTAATTAAAAAATATTTAAATTTAATTATATATACAGTGGGGCAAAAAAGTATTTAGTCAGCCACCAATTGTGCAAGTTCTCCCACTTAAAAAGATGAGAGAGGCCTGTAATTTTCATCATAGGTATACCTCAGCTATGAGAGACGAAATGAAAAAAAAAAAATCTAGAAAATCACATTGTCTGATTTTTAAAGAATTTATTTGCAAATTATGGTGGAAAATAAGTATTTGGTCAATAACAAAAGGTCATCTCAATACTTTGTTACATGCCCTTTGTTGGCAATGACAGAGGTCAAACGTTTTCTGTAAGTCTTTACAAGGTTTTCACACACTGCTGCTGGTATTTTGGCCCATTCCTCCATGCAGATCTCCTCTAGAGCAGTGATGTTTTTGGGCCTTCGCTGGGCAACACAGACTTTCAACTCCCTCCAAAGATTTTCTATGGGGTTGAGATCTGGAGACTGGCTAGGCCACTCCAGGACCTTGAAATGCTTCTTACGAAGCCACTCCTTCGTTGCCCGGGCGGTGTGTTTGGGGTCATTGTCATGCTGAAAGACCCAGCCACGTTTCATCTTCAGTGCCCTTGCTGATGGAAGGAGGTTTTCACTCAAAATCTCACGATACATGGCCCCATTCATTCTTTCCGTCACACGGATCAGACGTCCTGGTCCCTTGGCAGAAAAACAGCCCCAAACCATGATGTTTCCACCCCCATGCTTTACTGTAGGTATGGTGTTCTTTGGATGCAACTCAGCATTCTTTCTCCTCCAAACACGACGAGTTGAGTTTTTACCAAAAAGTTCTATTTCGGTTTCATCTGACCATATGACATTCTCCCAATCCTGTTCTGGATCATCCAAATGCTCTCTAGCAAACTTCAAACGGGCCCGGACATGCACTGGCTTTAGCAGGGGGACACGTCTGGCACTGCAGGATTTGAGTCCCTGGCGGCGTAGTGTGTTAGTGATGGTAGCCTTTGTTACTTTGGTCCCAGCTCTCTGGAGGTCATTCACTAGGTCCCCCCGTGTGGTTCTGGGATTTTTGTTCACAGTTCTTGTGATCATTTTGACCCCACAGGGTGAGATCTTGCGTGGAGCCCCAGATCGAGGGAGATTATCAGTGGTCTTGTATGTATTCCATTTCCTAATAATTGCTCCCACAGTTGATTTCTTCACACCAAGCTGCTTACCTATTGCAGATTCAGACTTCCCAGCCTGGTGCAGGTCTACAATTGTGTTTCTGGTGTCCTTTGACAGCTCTTTGGTCTTGGCCATAGTGGAGTTTGGAGTGTGACTGTTTGAGGTTGTGGACAGGTGTCTTTTATACTGATAAGGAGTTCAAACAGGTGCCATTAATACAGGTAACAAGTGGAGGACAGAGGAGCCTCTTAAAGAAGAAGTTACAGGTCTGTGACAGCCAGAAATCTTGCTGGTTTGTAGGTGACCAAATACTTATTTTCCACCATAATTTGCAAATAAATTCATCAGTCATTTTCTGGATTTTTTTTTTCATTTTGTCTCTCATAGCTGAGGTTTACCTATGATAAAAATTACAGGCCTCTCTCGTCTTTTTAAGTGGGAGAACTTGCACAATTGGTGGCTGACTAAATACTTTTTTGCCCCACTGTATATATATTTTTTTTTATCAGAATCGGGGGGCCAGCGGCGTGGCCAACCTCCGGCCAGGGTGAACCCTAGTGAGGCTGTTCCCATGTGGCTACGCTCCTGGGAACAGATCATTTGTGCTGATGACAGCGCATATGGTGGAAGACCAACGGTTTGATAATTATTTTTATTATTATCATTGTTATTATATTATTATATATTTTTTGGGATAATATAAGAGCGATGACTACTGTCATCGATCCCCCAAAACGCAGCTGATCGGACGCATCACACGATTTGGGGGCATGTATCGCATTTAAGGATTTTAAAAACTGATTCTTATTCTTTTTTTTTAAAAATGCATTCGGCAGAGGAGGGAGACAAGAGTTGCTCACGGGTTGGAATGAAAGGGAGAAAAAGGGAAAGAGTTGCCTGCTAAAGCGATGTCTGAGGTGCAGAGACAGCTTCAGGCTACCAGTGTCTGTCTCGTACGGTGTGGAATGAGAGCTCGTTAAGGCACTATTGCGCAAGCACGCAGGCGCGCAGCAAGCGTGCCTGCGCAATAGCATACTGCCCGAGAATGCAGTAACGCTGTCAAATCTGTCCCTGGGAAAAGTAACGTTGCGCCGAATTGAAAAAGGAAACCGCTATAATGAAATAGCGGTAATATTTCCACATTAATAGATAAAATAACAGGGGATGGGAAGGGGGGATGGCTGTTTCAGAAGGGGGATGATTTTGATCATTTTAATTCCAAAGGGGGATGCCATCCCCCTTCAACCCGAGGGCTGCCTACCTGCTAGTGAGGGACTAGCGGACCCCTACCTGCTAGTGAGGGACTAGCGGACCCCTACCTGCTAGTGAGGGACTAGCGGACCCCTACCTGCTAGTGAGGGACTAGCGGACCCCTACCTGCTAGTGAGGGACTAGCGGACCCCTACCTGCTAGTGAGGGACTAGCGGACCCCTACCTGCTAGCCGGGCCTCGATGTTCTGCAGCCCCTCCTTCAGCTGCGGGTTGCTGGGCTCCTGCCTCATGCCCTCCTGGTACGTGGCCTTGGCCTCCTCCAAGCGGCCCAGGAACTCAAGCGCCGCCGCCTTCCGGGAGTAACCCTGGTAACCAGACGGGTCGGAGGTCAGTGTGACGGGACTTGTTACCGGGGGCGCTCTGCACCAGAGCGTTAAGTTACCAAACATTATAGTATTAAGTACAACCAGACTTAATAACAAACGGTAGCGCTTGGTGACAATATGTCGCCTTCTTCAAGTGTTGTGTTAAACGACGAGGAACCATTTGAAAAACATTTTGAAAGCCTTTAAAAGGCCGTCTTCTTCCCAAACCTGTGAGGGGAGCTCGGTTCAGGGCTAAGAGACTCCCCCAGCCATAAGCAGCTGAATAATGGAGGGCATATCGATCTCACCTTGCCCCAGTCGGGCTTGATGGTGATGGTCTGGCAGGCGTCTTGGAGCGCGCTCTCGTAGTTGCCCTTCTTGGCGTGGGCGGCCGAGCGGTTGCTGAACAGGACGTGGTTGGAGGGGTCGAGGGCCAGCGCCTCCGTGTAGCAGCGCACCGCCTCATCCACCTTCCCCGCGCTCAGCGCCTTGTTTCCCTGGTCTTTTAATGCCGAAACCTGGCGACAGAACACCGGAGGGAGCGGATTAGTTCACAACAGGCGGGCTGAGGTGAAGCCCCTCATTCTCCTCAGCCTCCAACACAGATGCTAAAACAGCCACTGGGAGTTCTGGGAAGGAGGGGGAGCCGTGTTCCACGGGGTCACAAACCACAGCTACTCTGATATTTTTCATACATTTGAAGGGACTACATGTTGTCACAGCGAGACTATTTCAGAAGCCTTTTTTGTTTAAATTCTCTTTACATCCAAAGAGCAATAGATCAATGTAAAGCTCTTTCAGGGGAGAGGTCTGAGGAGAGAGGGGAGATTCTTCCAATGTCCACCTTACTCTGGCTGGGTCCCCAGCGGCCCACCTTGCCTCAAAAGGTGCAGCCCGTGTTATTTGGAGGCAGGTAGACTCACTGACTTGGCAGAAATGGAATGTAATATTTAAATATATATTTAATTAGTTTTAAATCCTATGAAAATAAGACTTTTGTTTTCGTTGGCTCAGAATTAACCTTTGATATCTCCATAGGGAGCGGCCTCCTCCTCAACAGCCCAGCAGGTCCCTACAGTAGCCCAGAGGGGACAAACTGTTCTGTGGAGGCTACGACCTAGGAGTCTATCAAGGAACCCTTTCACTTGACCCTACGCTACTCGATGCCGTCAGGGGATGATTTGAATACCTACTGGCAGTGCAGACCAGTGCAGCCCCCCCTGAGTGGTTGGAGAAGGAGTGAGGGGGGGGGGGGATTCAGTTGGTGGCAATCTGAAACCTTACCACCAGATGCCACTAAATCCTTAAGTATGAGCACTTTAATGTGTATGAAATGTGCCAGACATAACACTGTTCATATACAGCTCCGTAAGTGGAGGGGAGGGGTTATTGGGTAAGTGGCGTGGCTGGAGTGGGGATACTTCCTACCCCAGGGTAGAACACTAAGGCCTTGCTGATAAGCCCATATGGTTGCAATGGAGGATGCACCTACACCCATATGTGAAGACAAGTAGGACAACTCCCCAATAGCAGCAGTGTTAACGACACAAATTAAACATAGTGCTCCAGACAGCCTTCTCTCTCACAACCTAAAGCTTAATTACAAGATATCTGGCAACACAATGGCTGGTCTTTTCAGTCAAACGGCCAAGACTCAGCTGCTGCTGACAGACTCAGTGCAGCACCTGGCTGGGGCCCCAGATACAGATGGCCCCTGGCATTACCCCCCCCTGCTTTACACTCCTTGGTATTGGAGAGATTTAATGGGTTCACTTTATGGTTCAGATTGGGTTTACTACTCAGAGATTTACCTTTACATTTAGCAGACGCTTTTATCCAAAGCAATTTACAATAAGTGCATTTGTCATAAGAAAGTTAAACAATATATCGCTGTCGGTACAGTAAGGATGTTAAATAGTTTGAGGTTCATGAATAAACAAACAAAACATATAATGTGAAGCCTGTAGTGAGGTTTAAGTAGAATAAATTGGCTATTTTAATTGATTCTCAAAGTTTAGGGTTTGAATTATCCAGTTCCTAAAAACAAAATGTATAATGCTAATCAGATCATATATTTAAACATGCAATTAATGCAATGAATTAAACTTGAGGAAATGCATTAACAAAACTTTCTCTAAAAGCCAACTTTCTCTATTGACTACAACAGACCTAAGGTGAACTCACGGCCTGTGAAGCGGCGGTCGGTCCAGTCACATCACTACAACTCAAAGGTCGAACGAACATTCGAGACTGCATGTGGAAGCTATGGCCCAAACAGGCTGAGGCAGACCCAGAAAGACCCCTCACCCCTCCCGCTGGGGGGCAGGGATTAGGAGACCCACCAAGTACTCTTCACACTGCATGAGAAGTTAGGGGCTTTAACCGACTGTCCTTGCGGCTAAAGCTAAGAGTACGTGATGCTGATGAGCTGGTTGGGTGGACCTCAATCTGGATAGAGAGCCCTTATGAAATTCTCCTCCAACTTACATGATTAATAATAATAAACCAATAGCCCTAATACTCATAGTTGGAGGCTAGCCGGCCCCATGGTAGCCGCTAGCTACGGTGCTCCCCTAAGACCAGCCCGGAGCTGGACCACCTCATCAGACCCTGTAAACCCAGCCCGTCCATTAGGTGGTGGTCCGCCCCCCCCACCAGGGACCCGGTGCAGAGAAGGGATCCGAGTCCAACAAGGTTCCAGAGTGACGTTGATGCTTGGTTAGTGTTAGCTCGTTAGCTGTATCATGACACAAAGCAGGCTGATAAAGGATCCGAATGGCCCGGGCGGTGAGCACTCAGACCCCGCGTAGAGCGGAGACCCCCCCTGACCCCCCACCCGACATACACCGCATGTTTTAAACCTTTAAACGGGTTCTTTGGGGCTAAAAGGCAGGCTAATGCAGATACTCACTTTCTCCATGGTGCAACCATGAGGTTCCTTCCAGAAGCTACTGAGACCGGAGCGCCGCCCCTAACCAGCCCCGGGTTGCCAGGTTCCGCCTGAGACCGGAGCGCCGCCCCTGAACCAGCCCTGGGTTGCCAGGTTCAGCCTGAGACCGGAGCGCCGCCGCTGAACCAGCCCCAGGTTGCCAGGTTCTGCTTTACAAACCCGCGTCTTCGGCGGGGGATGGGGACACTGCGCCGATGAGAAAGTTAGAAAACGAACTGCCACCCAGTACACGGCATCATATCAGAAATTCAATGTATATATATTGCTTATTCTGAAACATTATTATTAGTAGAAATAAACTAGAATATATTAAATATCAACTAGTAATTATTAAAAGATAAAAAACTGAGTTAATTCATCATTCAAATAAAATATATTTATTAAAGTCCAAATCACCTTTACCTCTGTCTATGACTTGTTATGTATGAGGTTTTGAAAGGGGCCCGCAGTCTTTGATAAACACTGGAACACATGGAGTAGTTTCAGTTTGTTTTCTCCCGGAGCAGAGGTCCAGGTTACAAACGAAACAAAATGATCAATATGATGATGTGGACTAATAACCCTAAGTCAGACTAAGATGATAGATGATGATGAAAGTGTGAAGTTTTAAAAAGTGCGCACATTTTTTTTTTTATTGTTTGTGGATGATTATATACATCAACACAATTAATATGCATGGATTTCGTTCACTTAGTCGACGTCAACTGCTGCGCTGCATCCTCAAAGTTGTCCATGCAGCATCTCTGCTTCGCATCTCGCAGCACCTCTGCAGCGCCTAGCGGTTAGCTCGGTTAGCTCTCTGTCAGCTCTCAACGCCTATACTATTGGCGCGGCGGCCTTTTCCCACAACCCCCCGCGGCCGCCCTCACACAGGACCAAAATGGCGGACAGCGCAGCATCGGTGGGTACCAAAAGATGCTATTTCACTTTAAACGTTTCAATTGTTTTATACGTGTCGATTAACGTCACATTTTCCATAGGTTGAAATCGTTGAGGGCTGTCGCCTTCCAGTTCTCCGCAAAAACCAAGAGAATGAGGACGAGTGGCGTGAGTAGTGTTGTGTTTTTGTCAGCATTAAGCTAACTATGCTAACACCAAGCTAACCGGAGGTGTTGTGAACAAACGCTGTGGCCCCCGGAGCCCCCGCGAAGTCCAGGTCACATGAACCAGAGACCGTAGAGCGGTCCTGGATCATCTCGTTAGACTGAACTATGCACTACGATCGAATCCATGTGTTGCCATGGAGTATGGTCTGTATGTATGGTCATTTTAAAATAGCTTGAATGGAAGAGAAAGTACGTTTCGATTATAAGACGGATTAATGTCATGCACAGTAAATACATGCAATGCTTTGTGCATATCGTACTGAACAGTTTAGCTGATATCTCGGATGAATTTAACTCTTCCTCCTGTGGTGCCACCTGCCTTATTATAGGAGAGGTTAGGGATGACGTCAGGTCGCTACTGATAATCAATATAGTTTCATAACTATCGTTATCATGATTCTGTGGTACATAACATTTTTTTGTAAACTGTACAAAACTGTAAATAATAGCCCTAAACAAACATGTTTTCCAAAGAACTGTTTACCTTAGTAACGTTCTATTTAACATCAGTATGTGCCACACACTTTGCTCTTTTTTTTCCCGCACCATTGACATGTCAAACAGCAATGTAAACACAACCTTCGACAACACTGTCAGGGCATGGAGGGATTGTATTTTGTTAAGGTGTGTATTGTGTGGTAATTTTGAGCATCACAGTGAAACTGAAAATAATAAACAAAACATGTTGTATGCATAATTCTGTACAGACTACTTAAAAAACATTAGTTTAGTATATGACATGTTGCTTAGGCTTTACAGCTCACTCTGTTGACCTCTGCTGGTAAAATCTAAACCGGGGAAACTTTTTCTGCTTTATTTGCAGCACTGGCCGAGATCCTCAGTGTTAAGGACATTGCTGGGAGGAAGCTCTACTATGTCCATTACATCGACTGTGAGTAGAGCCTCTGACACCGTCAGCAGCTTGTTACATCTCGTGTGCGTGTGTAACGCGTTCCTCTGCTGCTCTCTAGTCAACAAGCGTCTGGACGAGTGGGTCACCCCCGACCGGTTGGACGTCAAGAAGCTCCAGTTCCCCAAGAAGGAGGCCAAGACGCCCACCAAGAACGGGCTGCCCGGCTCACGGCCCGGCTCCCCGGAGAGGGAGGGGGTGAGGGCCGCCCCCGCCCCCCAGGATGGCCAGGCCGGCAGCGTCCCGGGCCGGGCCGCGTCCCAGCCCAGCGAGTCCTTCTCCGTCAGACCGTCCCACGTGGCCACCGTGAGTCGGACCAGAGCACACCCCGTCCCCTGCTCTAGGAGTTTGGATTATTATTGTGTGGCCACTACCCACCTCTAAGGATATATCGGTTTTATTTAAGTATGACTCTAGGAACCAATGCTTACTTGGTCTAAAAAACATCAACTGCGTGTTCAAAGCTAGGGGTTCTTTAAACTTGTTCCAAAGGGCCGTGATCGATTCTAAATGAATTGTGTGTTAATATATTTGAATCATATAGGGCTATGAAACGATGAGTCCCGACGGGCGGGGGGGGATTTCGCGATTGCTCATTTAGCAATATGTAAATAATAATAAAAATAATGGTGTATAATAATAATGGAGTGAGACGAGGAGGCCTGACGGGGGGGGGGGGATGTTCAATATCAATAAGGTTGAGTTCATAAGGCTAACATTATCTTTTCTGAGTCAACAATAATTTTGGGCAGATGTGTTTGAGCACGCATTGGTAAACTCCAGATGTCGTCGACCGTCTTCACTGTGCCAAATATCCCGCTGCTTCAGGTTTTCCTTTGTAGGCGCGTTGAGAGGAGGAGCGGGCCAATCAGCTGTCGTACATGCAGCGTGTGCATGTATCAGTGATACGCGGGTTGATCCAATAAGTGGTAGTGTACCCACGCACCATTGGCATGTATGCGCGCTTGTCTATGTGTGTCTGTGCGAACAAGAATGACAGGGAGAAAGAGTGCTATGCGGAGATAAATGAACGGAACGCGTATAAAAAATAGAAAAAAAAGCAGAATCAATTTGTGGCGCTGCGCCACAAATTGGTCTATGTATGGGAAACACTGGTATCTAAATGATGTGTCTTCTCTTCCTTCCTGTTCAGCGGAAAAGTCTTGATCTTAACCTACAATCAGCCACAGCGCCGTCCAGAGGCAAAACCCTCCCCACACCGGTACGTCCTCTGAGCTTCTCCTGAGCTCGGTCTCTGAAGCTCGGTCTCTGAAGCTCTGTCTCTGAAGCTCTGTTCTGATGTACTGAAGCTCTGTTCTGATGTACTGAAGCTCTGTTCTGATGTACTGAAGCTCTGTCTCTGAAGCTCTGTTCTGATGTAGTGAAGCTCTGTTCTGATATACTGAAGCTCTTTTCGGACCCTTGTAGGTTAATGCCTCGGTGTGTGAGGATGGTGAAGCTCCGGCTGAGCAGGGGTTGAGGGTTGAGGGTTGTGCTTCCCAGACACCTAGTGTAACACTACGGTGTCCTGATGCAAGTTGAACCATTTCTGGGACCATACTGTGTTTCAGTGTTTTTCCTTGAGCTATTTGAAAGACAGATTAGTGCAATTAGTGGCAATTCAGTTCAGCACAGATTACTTATTTTTTTCTCAAAAGATCCGTCGATCCGTTTATCCGTTACAATTAACGTGTTCAAACCTTCAAATTGAATGCAAAGATTAACCTGTTAATTTTGAGAGATATATATATATATATTTTTTTATTATTGGTGCGGTCATGAAAATTTAAACATGACGACTTTAATTATTAATTCAAATTGAAATAATGCTGATTGCCCAGCTACTCTTCCAGGACCAGCGAGTGTTTCTGATGTGAGTATACTGACCATGACTCCCACGTGTATCCGAACGCTGTACCAGGGCCCCCGGGTTTACTGCTCGTTGATCTGGATTCATATGAACATTAAGCTCCTTGTCGTCTACTATCTTTAAGTGTGTTTGCTGTGTTGTCAGTAATGGGTGTGTATGCATGTACCAAATCAAAATGTCAGACATATCTCAACTTAACCCATGTCGGTTCCCCCGCAGAAACGGAAAGCGGAGTCCGTCTCCCTGGCAACGCAGGCGTCCCCGGCGACCCCGGTGCCGTCGCTGCCGGACTCGGCCGAGGCCTCGCAGGGGTCAGCGTACCCGGTGGGACGCCACGGCAACGCCTTCAACAACAAGGGGCGGGACGACCACGACCCGCTGTCCCTGCTCACCACGGTACGGGGAAGGAGGGGGTGGGGGTGGGGACAGACCTCCTGTATCTGTCTGTCACAGGCCTGTCCACTCACTGCATTCAGCCAGACGGGTGGACTGTGTGTGAGCGGGCCCTCTCTGCTGCTGCTGAAGCCGGTCAGGGTGCTTTGGGGAGTGGTTATCACGCTCCCTCCTGACGCTGTTGTCTTCTCCTCAGAACGGCACGGCGCGCCGCCTCATCCCCTCCCAGCCCGGCAGGAAGAGGAAGGCCAACTGCGGTGGAGGCGATGAGGTTTGGAGCCCCCCCTTCCTCCCTCCACCAGCTCTTTATCTGTCCCTGATGAGGGCCACTAGCGGAGGCCCATACAGTAGGAACGCCATACAGGAAACAACAACATATACCTCAAATAAAAAACGATGTTCAAATTAGGATGGTAGCATACTGCGTCAAATAACAACACCAATTACAACGACCTGGTTGTCTCCATGGACTCCGGGTCCCCGTTCAACGCTGTGGGGTTCTCTGAGGCTCGTTCTCAAGCTCATTATGTAAAGTGAAAGGAGGGACGTTGATAACAGAGGAAACTGGTGTCAGAAATCAGGGATCTGGAGACCGTGGAGGCTTTCTCCGCAGAGGTGTCCAACTGTATCGGCGCAGACCCAATATGTTAAGGACTTGATTTGCATTTCCAGCCGTCTAGAATAGTGCTTTCTGTGTTGAATCCGATCAAAAAAACATCTTAAAATATAGACTGCAGTGCTAAAAATACACATAGTACTATTATTATATTCTTCTTTTTTATTGCATTGTGAACTCTTGAAGAAAAACGTGTCTGTTTCTAAATTCCCCATAGGCAAGAGGGTGAAGCTGCTGAAGCACTGCTGTCTCTGGTGTATTATCTCAGGAACTCTGATGATTTAAACCTATAAAGAGTCCCTAAAAAAGGTTCAATAGTAGACATATTCATCTGATACGGCTTAGAACACACACAGACAGGCAGACAGACAGTTGAATTGTTCTTTCCAAAAGCCTGCGTCCGCTCTGGTTTCCTCCGTCAGATGGTGAAGGTCTTCCAGTACGACAGCCCCCGGTGCACCAGCATGTTTCTACCACAAGCAGAGGTGTGTTGGTCTCTAGCCGGCCTGGACTGTGTTGGTCTGTGGCTCCTAGCCACCCTGGACTGTGTTGGTCTCTAGCCGGCCTGGACTGTGTTGGTCTCTAGCCGGCCTGGACTGTGTTGGTCTGTGGCTCCTAGCCACCCTGGACTGTGTTGGTCTCTAGCCGGCCTGGACTGTGTTGGTCTCTAGCCGGCCTGGACTGTGTTGGTCTCTAGCCGGCCTGGACTGTGTTGGTCTCTAGCCGGCCTGGACTGTGTTGGTCTCTAGCCGGCCTGGACTGTGTTGGTCTGTGGCTCCTAGCCACCCTGGACTGTGTTGGTCTCTAGCCGGCCTGGACTGTGTTGGTCTCTAGCCGGCCTGGACTGTGTTGGTCTCTAGCCGGCCTGGACTGTGTTGGTCTCTAGCCGGCCTGGACTGTGTCGGTCTATAGCCGGCCTGGACTGTGTTGGTCTGTGGCTCCTAGCCGGCCTGGACTGTGTTGGTCTCTAGCCGGCCTGGACTGTGTTGGTCTCTAGCCGGCCTGGACTGTGTCGGTCTATAGCCGGCCTGGACTGTGTCGGTCTCTAGCCGGCCTGAACTGTGTTGGTCTGTGGCTCCTAGCCGGCCTGGACTGTATTGGTCTCTAGCCGGCCTGGACTGTGTTGGTCTGTGGCTCCTAGCCGGCCTGGACTGTGTTGGTCTCTAGCCACCCTGGACTGTGCTGCTGTCGGCCTTTGCTCCCTCAGACCAGGGCTGGCCTTATCACCACGCCTCTCCCGTGGTGATCATGTGTGGGTTTCTGTCCCTCCTCCATCTCGCTTTCTCTCTGTTTGTCTGTCCAGCTCTTCCTCCCTCTCAGTCGACCTCTCCAATGAGACAGGCTTTATGGCCAGTGCTCAAGCAATCAAAGAGCAAAAAGTAAAACGGGTTACAACAATTTTGATCAAGAAATGTACAACACATTAAAGAAAAGTTGTGTTGCCTTTGACCAATATTATAGGAAAGTGTTTTCAATGTAAATTTTCCAACCTCATGTCTCTCTCTCTCTCTCTCTCTCTCTCTCTGTCTCTGTCTCTGTCTCTGTCTCTCTCTCTCTCTCTCTCTCTCTGGGTCTGTCTGTCTGTCTCTCTCTGGGTCTGTCTGTCTGTCTCTCTCTGGGTCTGTCTGTCTCTCTCTGGGTCTGTCTCTCTCTGGGTCTGTCTGTCTCTCTGGGTCTGTCTGTCTGCCTCTCTATCTGGGTCTGTCTGTCTGTCTGCCTCTCTCTCTCTCTGGGTCTGTCTGTCTCTCTCTCTGGGTCGGTCTGTCTCTCTCTCTGGGTCGGTCTGTCTCTCTCCCTGGGTCTGTCTGTCTCTCTGGGTCTGTCTCTCTCTCTGTCTCTCTGTCTCTCTGTCTCTCTCTCTCTCTCTCTCTGGGTCTGTCTGTCTCTCTCTCTCTCTGGGTCTGTCTGTCTCTCTCTCTCTGGGTCTGTCTGTCTGCCTCTCTATCTGGGTCTGTCTGTCTGTCTGCCTCTCTCTCTCTCTGGGTCTGTCTGTCTCTCTCTGGGTCGGTCTATCTCTCTCTCTGGGTCGGTCTGTCTCTCTCCCTGGGTCTGTCTGTCTCTCTGGGTCTGTCTCTCTCTCTGTCTCTCTGTCTCTCTCTCTCTCTCTCTCTGGGTCTGTCTGTCTCTCTCTCTGGCTCTGTCGGTCTGTCTGTCTGTCTCTCTCTCTCTCTCTCTCTCTCTCTCTCTCTCTCTCTCTCTCTCTCTCTCTCTCTCTCTCTCTCTCTCTCTCTCTCTCTCTCTCTCTGGGTCTGTCTGTCTGTCTCTCTCTCTCTGGGTCTGCCTCTGGGTCTGTCTGTCTGTCTGTCTGTCTGTCTCTCTCTCTCTGAGTCTGTCTCTGCCTCTGGGTCTGTCTGTCTGTCTGTCTGTCTCTCTCTCTCTGGGTCTGTGTGTCTGTCTGGGTCTGTCTCTCTCTCAGGACTCTCAGGACAGCTCTGACGGCGTTCCCACGGCGCCCCGTATGACGGGCAGCCTGGTGTCGGACCGTAGTCACGACGACATCGTGACGAGGATGAAGAACATCGACTGCATCGAGCTGGGCCGCCACCGCCTCAAGCCCTGGTACTTCTCCCCGTACCCCCAGGAGCTAACCGCGCTGCCCATCCTCTACCTCTGTGAATTCTGCCTCAAGTACCTCAAGAGCCTCAAGTGTCTGCAGAGGCACCTGGTGAGTCCCCCGCAGGGCTAGGGGTCTGGGTGGGTCCCCCTCAGGGCTAGGGGTCTGGGTGGGTCCCCCTCAGGGCTAGGGGTCTGGGTGGGTCCCCCGCAGGGCTAGGGGTCTGGGTGGGTCCCCCTCAGGGCTAGGGGTCTGGGTGGGTCCCCCTCAGGGCTAGGGGTCTGGGTGGGTCCCCCGCAGGGCTAGGGGTCTGGGTGGGTCCCCCGCAGGGCTAGGGGTCTGGGTGGGTCCCCCTCAGGGCTAGGGGTCTGGGTGGGTCCCCCGCAGGGCTAGGGGTCTGGGTGGGTCCCCCGCAGGGCTAGGGGTCTGGGTGGGTCCCCCGCAGGGCTAGGGGTCTGGGTGGGTCCCCCTCAGGGCTAGGGGTCTGGGTGAGTCCCCCGCAGGGCTAGGGGTCTGGGTGGGTCCCCCGCAGGGCTAGGGGTCTGGGTGAGTCCCCCGCAGGGCTAGGGGTCTGGGTGAGTCCCCCGCAGGGCTAGGGGTCTGGGTGGGTCCCCCTCAGGGCTAGGGGTCTGGGTGGGTCCCGGTCTCCTCACTGGTTTAGTGAACCCCTCTCCCTCTCAGACCAGTCCTCACTGGTTTAGTGAACCCCTCTCCCTCTCAGACCAGTCCTCACTGGTTTAGTGAACCCCTCTCCCTCTCAGACCAGTCCTCACTGGTTTAGTGAACCCCTCTCCCACTGGGACCAGTCCTAACTGGTTTAGTGAACCCCTCCCAGACCAGTCCTCACTGGTTTAGTGAACCCCTCTCCCTCTCAGACCAGTCCTCACTGGTTTAGTGAACCCCTCTCCCACTGGGACCAGTCCTAACTGGTTTAGTGAACCCCTCCCAGACCAGTCCTCACTGGTTTAGTGAACCCCTCTCCCTCTCAGACCAGTCCTCACTGGTTTAGTGAACCCCTCTCCCACTGGGACCAGTCCTAACTGGTTTAGTGAACCCCTCCCAGACCAGTCCTCACTGGTTCAGTCCACATTGTCCTACTGGCTCCCTGTAGTTTAGAGGGCAGCTTCTGGAGCTTCTAGTCACAAAGTTTCTTTGTGATTTTCAGACTATTGACAAAGTGCTCCGTTCTTCATCTCTCCAACAGACTAAATGTAATCTTCGTCATCCTCCCGGGAACGAGATCTACCGGAAAGGCACCATTTCCTTCTTTGAGATCGACGGCAGAAAAAACAAAGTGAGTGTTTCCCCAGGTCCCAGTATCTCACCCCGTACCTCGGCCCGTACCTCACCCTGTACCTCATCCCGTTCCTCAGCCCGTACCTCACCCCGTATCTACATACCTCACCCCATACCTCACCCCGTACCTCACCCCATACCTCACCCCGTATCTACATACCTCACCCCGTACCTCACCCCGTACCTCACCCCGTACCTACATACCTCACCCTGTACCTCACTCCGTATCTACATACCTCACCCCGTACCTCACTCCGTATCTACATACCTCACCCCGTACCTCACCCCGTTCCTCACCCCGTACCTCACCCAGTATCTCACCCCGTATCTACATACCTCACCCCGTACCTCACTCCGTATCTACATACCTCACCCCGTACCTCACCCCGTATCTACATACCTCACCCCGTACCTCACCCCGTATCTACATACCTCAACCCGTACCTCACCCCGTACCTCACCCCGTACCTACATACCTCACCCTGTACCTACACACTTCACCCCGTATCTCACCCCGTATCTCACCCCGTACCTCACCCCGTACCTCACCCTGTTCCTCACCCCGTATCTGACCCCGTACCTCACCCCGTACCTCACCCCGTATCTACATACCTCACCCCATACCTCACCCCGTACCTCACCCCATACCTCACTCCGTATCTCACCTCATGTGTGCCTTGTGTTTCCAGACGTACTCCCAGAACCTCTGCCTGCTGGCCAAGTGCTTCCTGGACCACAAGACGCTGTACTACGACACGGACCCCTTCCTGTTCTACGTCATGACCGAGTACGACGCCAAGGGCTTCCACATCGTGGGCTACTTCTCCAAGGCACGGGGGCACTGGGGGCTGGGGGTGTGTGGTGGGGGTCTGGTGTGTGTGGTGTGTGTGTGTGTGTGTGTGTTGTGGGTCTGATGTGTGTGTTGTGGGTCTGATGTGTGTGTTGTGGGTCTAGTGTGTGTGTGTGTGTTGTGGGTCTGATGTGTGTGTTGTGGGTCTGATGTGTGTGGTGTGTGTGTGTGTGTGTGTGTGTTGTGGGTCTGATGTGTGTGTTGTGGGTCTGATGTGTGTGTTGTGGGTCTAGTGTGTTGTGGGTCTAGTGTGTGTGTGTGTGTGTTGTGGGTCTGATGTGTGTGTTGTGGGTCTGATGTGTGTGTTGTGGGTCTGATGTGTGTGTTGTGGGTCTAGTGTGTGTGTGTGTGTTGTGGGTCTGATGTGTGTGTTGTGGGTCTGATGTGTGTGTGTGTGTGTGTTGTTGGTCTGATGTGTGTGTGTGTTGTGGGTCTGATGTGTGTGTTGTGAGTCTGATGTGTGTGTGTGTGTGTGTGTGTGTTGTGGGTCTGATGTGTGTGTTGTGGGTCTGATGTGTGTGTGTGTGTTGTGGGTCTGATGTGTGTGTGTGTGTGTGTGTGTTGTGGGTCTAATGTGTGTGTTGTGGGTCTGATGTGTGTGTGTGTGTTGTGGGTCTGATGTGTGTGTGTGTGTGTGTGTGTGTGTTGTGGGTCTGATGTGTGTGTTGTGGGTCTGATGTGTGTGTGTGTGTGTGTTGTGGGTCTGATGTGTGTGTTGTGGGTCTGATGTGTGTGTGTGTGTGTGTTGTGGGTCTGATGTGTGTGTTGTGGGTCTGATGTGTGTGTGTGTGTGTGTGTGTTGTGGGTCTGATGTGTGTGTTGTGGGTCCTCCCCCAGGAGAAGGAGTCAACAGAGGACTACAACGTGGCCTGCATCCTCACTCTGCCCCCCTACCAGCGCCGCGGCTACGGCAAGCTGCTCATCGAGTTCAGTGAGTGGGGGGGAGCGGGGGGGCCGACCCAAGGGTTCCTGGTTTCATCAGTCTGGGAGAAGTGCCCTTGAGCAGGGAACTCCATCCTCCTAACTGTTCCCCCCCCCCCCCCCCCCAGGCTACGAGCTGTCCAAGGTGGAGGGCAAGACGGGGACGCCGGAGAAGCCGCTGTCGGACCTGGGCCTGCTGTCATACCGGTCGTACTGGTCCCAGACCATCCTGGAGATCCTCATGGAGCTGAAGCCCGACAACGGGGAGCGGCCCCAGATCACCATCAAGTAGGGCCCCTGGGATGAGACCCCAGATCACCATCAAGTAGGGCCCCTGGGATGAGACCCCAGATCACCATCAAGTAGGGCCCCTGGGATGAGACCCCAGATCACCATCAAGTAGGGCCCCTGGGATGAGACCCCAGATCACCATCAAGTAGGGCCCCTGGGATGAGACCCCAGATCACCATCAAGTAGGGCCCCTGGGATGAGACCCCAGATCACCATCAAGTAGGGCCCCTGGGATGAGACCCCAGATCACCATCAAGTAGGGCCCCTGGTTCCCCCAGATCACCATCAAGTAGGGCCCCTGGGATGAGACCCCAGATCACCATCAAGTAGGGCCCCTGTGACCCCCAGATCACCATCAAGTAGGGCCCCTGGGATGAGACCCCAGATCACCATCAAGTAGGGCCCCCGTCATGAGACCCCACATTACTATCAAGTTGGGCCCCTGTGACCCCCAGATCACCATCAAGTAGGTCACGACCTTCTCTAGGGGTCACATGACGTCACGGACCAATGTCATGTGACCCGTAGTGAAGGTCGTGTGACCCGTAGTGAAGGTCATGTGACCGTAGTGAAGGTGGTGTGACCGTAGTACTAAGGAGCAGGTTGGGGTCAGACAGTGAATTAAAGATGTTTAATGTTTCCATCCATTCGTCGATGCTTCTCATTATGAATGGTTCAGTGTTTACTCTTCATCGTCTGGGCGTTGTTCCAGTGGTCTGAGGTCAAAGTGAGTGTCTGACCTTGTGGTTTCCCGGTTCCTCAGTGAGATCAGCGAGCTGACCAGCGTAAAGAAGGAGGACGTCATCTCCACGCTGCAGTACCTCAACCTCATCAACTACTACAAGGTCAGAGGTCACCGCAGCACGCCAACGGACTCAACATACACACACCTCCTAGGGACCGCAGTTCGATTCCCGCCTGGCCCTACGGCCCTGGCATCCTGTTCAGCGGATGTCTCTCTCACAATTCTCAACCATAAAGGCATAGCAAGCCTATGAATATTATATCAATGACAAATGCTAGTTTTATGTATGTCTTGTTTATACAGATTGAGAACCAGTGTGATTTAAAGGGGATAAGGATTAGCTGAGGCTGTGGTCTCTCCAGGGTCAGTGAGTGTAACAGGCTGTGGTCTCTCCAGGGTCAGTGAGTGTAACAGGCTGTGGTCTCTCCAGGGTCAGTGAGTGTAACAGGCTGTGGTCTCTCCAGGGTCAGTGAGTGTAACAGGCTGTGGTCTCTCCAGGGTCAATGAGTGTAACAGGCTGTGGTCTCTCCAGGGTCAATGAGTGTAACAGGCTGTGGTCTCTCCAGGGTCAATGAGTGTAACAGGCTGTGGTCTCTCCAGGGTCAGTGAGTGTAACAGGCTGTGGTCTCTCCAGGGTCAGTGAGTGTAACAGGCTGTGGTCTCTCCAGGGTCAGTGAGTGTAACAGGCTGTGGTCTCTCCAGGGTCAGTGAGTGTAACAGGCTGTGGTCTCTCCAGGGTCAGTGAGTGTAACAGGCTGTGGTCTCTCCAGGGTCAATGAGTGTAACAGGCTGTGGTCTCTCCAGGGTCAATGAGTGTAACAGGCTGTGGTCTCTCCAGGGTCAGTGAGTGTAACAGGCTGTGGTCTCTCCAGGGTCAGTGAGTGTAACAGGCTGTGGTCTCTCCAGGGTCAGTGAGTGTAACAGGCTGTGGTCTCTCCAGGGTCAGTGAGTGTAACAGGCTGTGGTCTCTCCAGGGTCAGTGAGTGTAACAGGCTGTGGTCTCTCCAGGGTCAGTGAGTGTAACAGGCTGTGGTCTCTCCAGGGTCAGTGAGTGTAACAGGCTGTGGTCTCTCCAGGGTCAGTGAGTGTAACAGGCTGTGGTCTCTCCAGGGTCAGTGAGTGTAACAGGCTGTGGTCTCTCCAGGGTCAGTGAGTGTAACAGGCTGTGGTCTCTACAGGGTCAGTGAGTGTAACAGGCTGTGGTCTCTCCAGGGTCAGTGAGTGTAACAGGCTGTGGTCTCTCCAGGGTCAGTGAGTGTAACAGGCTGTGGTCTCTCCAGGGTCAGTGAGTGTAACAGGCTGTGGTCTCTCCAGGGTCAGTGAGTGTAACAGGCTGTGGTCTCTACAGGGTCAGTGAGTGTAACAGGCTGTGGTCTCTCCAGGGTCAGTGAGTGTAACCGTCTGTGGTCTCTCCAAGGTCAGTGAGTGTAACAGGCTGTGGTCTCTCCAGGGTCAGTGAGTGTAACAGGCTGTGGTCTCTCCAGGGTCAGTGAGTGTAACAGGCTGTGGTCTCTCCAGGGTCAGTGAGTGTAACAGGCTGTGGTCTCTCCAGGGTCAGTGAGTGTAACAGGCTGTGGTCTCTCCAGGGTCAGTGAGTGTAACAGGCTGTGGTCTCTCCAGGGTCAGTGAGTGTAACAGGCTGTGGTCTCTCCAGGGTCAGTGAGTGTAACAGGCTGTGGTCTCTCCAGGGTCAGTGAGTGTAACAGGCTGTGGTCTCTCCAGGGTCAGTGAGTGTAACAGGCTGTGGTCTCTCCAGGGTCAGTGAGTGTAACAGGCTGTGGTCTCTCCAGGGTCAGTGAGTGTAACAGGCTGTGGTCTCTCCAGGGTCAGTGAGTGTAACAGGCTGTGGTCTCTCCAGGGTCAGTGAGTGTAACAGGCTGTGGTCTCTCCAGGGTCAGTGAGTGTAACAGGCTGTGGTCTCTCCAGGGTCAGTGAGTGTAACAGGCTGTGGTCTCTCCAGGGTCAGTGAGTGTAACAGGCTGTGGTCTCTCCAGGGTCAGTGAGTGTAACAGGCTGTGGTCTGTCCAGGGTCAGTGAGTGTAACAGGCTGTGGTCTGTCCAGGGTCAGTGAGTGTAACAGGCTGTGGTCTGTCCAGGGTCAGTGAGTGTAACAGGCTGTGGTCTCTCCAGGGTCAGTGAGTGTAACAGGCTGTGGTCTGTCCAGGGTCAGTGAGTGTAACAGGCTGTGGTCTCTCCAGGGTCAGTGAGTGTAACAGGCTGTGGTCTCTCCAGGGTCAGTGAGTGTAACAGGCTGTGGTCTCTCCAGGGTCAGTGAGTGTAACAGGCTGTGGTCTCTCCAGGGTCAGTGAGTGTAACAGGCTGTGGTCTCTCCAGGGTCAGTGAGTGTAACAGGCTGTGGTCTCTCCAGGGTCAGTGAGTGTAACAGGCTGTGGTCTCTCCAGGGTCAGTGAGTGTAACAGGCTGTGGTCTCTCCAGGGTCAGTGAGTGTAACAGGCTGTTGTCTCTCCAGGGTCAGTACATCCTGACGCTGTCGGAGGACATCGTGGAGGGCCACGAGAGGGCCATGCACAAGAGGCACCTGCGCATCGACCCCAAGTGTCTGCACTTCACCCCCAAGGACTGGAGCAAGAGGGGCAAGTGGTAGAGCCCCCGGAGGGCTGGCCCCCAGAACCCCCCCCGGGGGCTCCTCTGGATCTCTTCACCGCGCTGTAACAGAAACGTTAGATGAGCTCCAGACCCACAGGTCAGGGAGGCAGGATTCAGAACCTTCTACCTCTGGAGATATGAACACCTTGGGGTGCGCCGTCTGTGTCGTGCATTTCTCAGTTTTGTAAAAAAAAAAAAGAACTAGGGTAGAATTCTAGGTGAACACTAAATATTGGAATGGTTCCACGCTAGGGCAAGGAACCTTTACGCCCAGGCGTGGAACCTTTACGCCCGGGTGTGGAACCTTTACGCCCGGGCGTGGAACCTTTTGCGGGAGAGCCGGCGGCCGTTTCTACCACTACAGCGATGTCTGTCACTCAGACGTTGTTTTGTATGGTCAGGTCGTAGCCCACAGTGAGGTTCTAGGGGGGGGATTGGAGCCCACAGTGAGGTTCTAGGGGGGGGGATTGGAGCCCACAGTGAGGTTCTAGGGGGGGGATTGGAGCCCACAGTGAGGTTCTAGGGGGGGGG
Source organism: Pollachius pollachius (assembly GCF_949987615.1). Lineage (NCBI taxonomy): Eukaryota > Metazoa > Chordata > Actinopteri > Gadiformes > Gadidae > Pollachius > Pollachius pollachius. The sequence goes on along the minus strand of NC_136939.1, from coordinate 379,443 downwards.
GATTGGAGCCCACAGTGAGGTTCTGGGGGGGGGGGATTGGAGCCCACAGTGAGGCTCTGGGGGGGGGGGATTGGAGCCCACAGTGAGGCTCTGGGGGGGGGGGATTGGAGCCCACAGTGAGGTTCTGGGGGGGGGATTGGAGCCCACAGTGAGGTTCTGGGGGGGGGATTGGAGCCCACAGTGAGGTTCTGGGGGGGGGGGATTGGAGCCCACAGTGAGGTTCTGGGGGGGGGTGGATTGGAGCCCACAGTGAGGTTCTAGGGGGGGGGATTGGAGCCCACAGTGAGGTTCTAGGGGGGGGGGATTGGAGCCCACAGTGAGGTTCTGGGGGGGGGGGATTGAAGCCCACAGTGAGGATCTAGGGGGGGGATTGGAGCCCACAGTGAGGTTCTAGGGGGGGGGATTGGAGCCCACAGTGAGTTTCTAGGGGGGGGGGGATTGGAGCCCACAGTGAGGTTCTAGGGGGGGGGATTGGAGCCCACAGTGAGGTTCTGGGGGGGGTGGATTGGAGCCCACAGTGAGGTTCTGGGGGGGGGGGGATTGGAGCCCACAGTGAGGCTCTGGGGGGAGATCGTCGTTTTGCGATATTGGTTTTCTAGAGTTCAGTTGTGTACGTTGGTTTTCTAGAGTTCAGTTGTGTGCGTGTTTAACGCTCGGTTATGACAACTGTATCTGTGAGATTGGACGACTCAAACCCCCGATAACCTTTCAACTGTAATTATTGCACATATTGAAATCGTTTTGTAAAAAAAAAAAGCCATGTTGAGCTGTTCAGAATGTATATTATGTGTACAGTTATCTATACATAATTTTTTACTTTATGTAAACTAATGTGGCATAGTATTTGATTTAAAGACTATTGTACTTATTTTGTGATTTTAGGAACGTATTATGTTTTTTTTTCTTTCCAAGTTCTGTTCAAGTGTGTTCAAGAAAGTGAAAGTGTTATTCCAACCGATTTTGAACTTTCTAAATTTGGTTCCAGTAGAAAAAATAAACGATTTTTGGTTTAACATTGTCTTGGATTAAAAAAAATGTGATCGTGTAATTGTTGTAGTCAGGGTTATTTGGCAAACAATTGAATCAACCTCGATACATTTTTTGCACTTATTTTTTTTCATTTGGAAATATGAAGTGCAAACCCACCAAATCGGATTTTGGTGAATCTTATTTTTTGCCTGTTGGAACAAAAGGACAAATGAGTGATTCCCATCTCTGGCTAAAGACACGCACGTCATTATTATGGAGGGGACTTAACTTAGCCCACTGCTCCTCCTCACGCCGCTACTGTGGTAAGTACAATAGCCTGTTGGCAGTAAAACTCAGATTATGGCAAATACCTTTTAATGACAAACTAGCCGACACGTTTTAAAACTCGTATGACTTCAGCGAAGGTTGGGCGATGCATTGTTCAGTCTTATAAATTAGGTAACTGTTGAACATTAAAATGACTTGACTCCAAGAAAAAGGCCTTTTATCTAACAAATCGCTTTGCCATATCCGTACAAATCAGCAAATCAAACGATGGTATACTTCTATTTTAGGACTCCACATACCACGAAGTGAAATGATACTTGTTAAAAAAAACTTAATTTGCTCTAGGTTAGGGTAGCATTGGTCAATTTACTGATTCAATAATTTAGATCTTTAACTTGATCGCCGTGGAAGTGGTCGCTCCCCAACCAGGGGGCAGCAGGGAGCGGTGTCTCGCTCCTCCACCAGGGGGCAGCACGGAGCGGTGTCTCGCTCCCCCACCAGGGGGCAGCACGGAGCGGTGTCTCGCGCCTCCACCAGGGGGCAGCAGGGAGCGGTGTCTCGCTCCTCCACCAGGGGGCAGCACGGAGCGGTGTCTCGCTCCTCCACCAGGGGGCAGCACGGAGCGGTGACCTATCTTCATATGAGACAGGTGCTTCTCCCAACAGGTTTGATGCTGCAGTTAATAACTCGGGGTGTTCGATGGGATGACAGCTTGTCACTAGGTGTCTGGCCGTAGGTTATTAAATGTTCTAATCCAGACTGATACTAATGGCTCCAATAGTAATGCAGGAACACTTGGCATAGTCTCCATTTATGCTGTCCTTTACATGATCTATATTTCGTAAACAGCAGACAGGTTAATGTGCTAAATATAGAGCCATGTTCTGATAATATCTCATTAAAAAAAAAGGGTTAGATAAACTATCAGATTCCTATGACTTCTAATGTAAGTATGATTACTTATTTGCATAATGCAGCTCTAAACCCTGGGTCTGGCTGCTCCCAGCGTAAACTTCTGTGGAGCTGGCCTTCAAAGGTGCAGCTTTACTATGTGACAGATGAGTGAGTGACGGATGAGAGAGTGACAGATGAGAGAGTGACAGATGTACTGAGCGGCCGATAGCCTTGACCTGGGGTCCGTCCGGTGGTGAGGGGCAGGTGAGGCGTGTCCTCACCTGGTCCTCTGGGGGCGGGAAGGGGACGTTGACCCCTACAGACAAACCTACCTCCTGTCAGACCTGGAGACGCGCAGGCTGCCGGAGGAGGTTCAGAGAGGGAGGAGGGAGGTGTGGAGCAGGAGCTGAAACATGAACCTCACAGAGGAGAATGAACGCTGGCTTCCTATTGGGCATCGGGATCCATAGTGAGCATCTAGTTCAACTTGGAGGGATCAGAGTTCGCAGGTTGAACCACCTTATGGCAGACGATTAGTTCATCAGTTCCTATTCCTAATAAATACATAATTTCATGATTAGTGTTATCTGTGAAGTTAAAAAAAAAATTAGCTCTCTGATCTTCTCTAGAAATGAGTTTCCTAAATTAAATCGAAGCAAGCACAACACCGTAACGCTGGAAAGCTCTTCTTCTGCATGTGTGTAGCCTCTTATCTGTCAAAGACACTCGGTATCAGCCAAAGACTTCACAGCCGCACCCTCCCCCTCCCTCCACCACACACACACACACACACACACACACACACACACACACACACACACACACACACACACTGTGCTGTGAGTCTGAGCAGGCCGCTGACCTAGTACGACATATGGTTCAGCAGAGCAGACTTTATGCTCTGCTGACGAGGCTGGGAGGGGCCGCGGCCGCAGCGTGCTGTGTGCAGACAGCAGCTAGCGGCTGTCTGCTGATGGGGGCTCATGTTAGCATGTCCGCGGCTAACGTCAGCAGCAGCCTCATTGTTCCTGAGAGCAGCTTATCTGGAGGCCCCGCC
>NC_136939.1:366235-371235 GCF_949987615.1 Pollachius pollachius | reverse complement strand
TTTAGTGTGACATTTAGTGTTTGTACTAGTGTGATAGTGTTCACTACTAGTGTGATAGTGTTCACTACTAGTGTGACGTTTAGTGTTCACTACTAGTGTGACGTTTAGTGTTCACTACTAGTGTGACGTTTAGTGATCACTACTAGTTTGATAGTGTTCACTACTAGTGTGATAGTGTTCACTACTAGTGTGACGTTTAGTGTAACGTTTAGTGTTCACTACTAGTGTGATGTTAAGTGTTCACTACTAGTGTGATAGTGTTCACTACTAGTGTGATGTTTAGTGTTCACTACTAGTGTGATGTTTAGTGTTCACTACTAGTGTGATAGTGTTCACTACTAGTATGTTGTTTAGTGTTTACTACTAGTGTGATGGTTAGTGTTCACTACTAGTGTGAAAGTGTTCACTACTAGTGTGATGTTTAGTGTTCACTACTAGTGTGACGTTTAGTGTTCACTACTAGTTTGATAGTGTTCACTACTAGTGTGATGTTTAGTGTTCACTACTAGTGTGACGTTTAGTGTTCACTACTAGTGTGATAGTGTTTACTACTAGTGTGACGTTTATTGATCACTACTAGTGTGATAGTGTTCACTACTAGTGTGATAGTGTTCACTACTAGTGTGACGTTTAGTGTAACGTTTAGTGTTCACTACAAGGGGATGGAGCACATTGACATCTATATCATTCTACAGTTTGTGTGTGTTAGTGTATCTATCTTTCATCACTCAGCCCTCCATCTCTCTATCCATCTCTTTCTTGCTCTCTTTCTTGCTCCATCTCTATATCTATTTATATATGTCTTGCCTACTCTCTCCATTCCTCTCTTCCTCTCTCTCTCTCTCTCTAAATCTATCCATCTCTCTCTGTATCTAGCTATCAGTCTCTCTCTCTGTCTATCGGCCTCTCTCTATCCTATTGCATGTGTTTGGTAGTCAGTTAACAAACAAACAAAACATCTTTCATCAGAGCCATCTTTGGACATCAGATCGTCCCTTTTAAAGGCTTTAATGGGCATAAGGATGACAAATTCTACTAAAGCAGATGATTATAGATATGGTGATAGCGGATTATGAATTAATTATTAAGGCTGTGGCTCTTCCTTTGTGAGGCCATTTTCCCCGTCTGGATGAGTTCCCCTTCTCCTGATGTCCCGCTAGGATTCTGCACGACAGCGCTCCGAACAACAGCGCTTTAATTGGATTGGTTTAGGTTTTATTTTGGGTTATAAAACACAAAACATCCCAGAGTTTAGTACTGATGTGATGTTGAAAAACCACTTTAAAAGAAACACACTGACATCCCATAATGCTACCTGTCTTCCTAGAAAAGGGGCGGGGGGGTTTGGGCTGAAACCAAAGAAGGAATTAGTTGGCATCCCAACTCTACCTGGCAGGTGGTAACACTAAACAGAGAGCAGTTGTACTTTTGTTCTGCAGAAGGGAGGCGACGACTGGTTGTGATATTTGTCATAATGCGGACGACTGCAAGCTGCAGGGTTGAGGTCCACTGCCCCCCCCTGTGATGTCCAGGGCCAGCCCCTGGCCAGCGCCGGGCCGGCCCTAATAAATCAGATTGGAGCCCCCAGCAGTAGGCCAGAGCGCACAGGAACACCTTGAGGAGAGGAGGGCCGGGGATTGTTCTGGGATTTAATATATATATGAATATTACATATATATGAATATTACATATATATGTATAATATTCCCCTCCTGACAGGTCACAGTGATTAGTCTGTTTATTGACCTGAACAAGCCACTAAACAGTCAGTCAGAGCGGCCTGCATCAGCCTGTGAGAGAGCAGCTATTATTGTCAAGGTCCTCGCTGGTCAGAGCTGTATCATAGCAACCATCTCCGTGAACGTAGCACACGGTCATCACTTCATCTCTGGTGGAATCTAGAACTCTACATTAGGATCTAGAGTTATACATTAGGATATATACTTCTACATTATAATCTAGAGTTCTACATGAGGATCTAGAGTCCTTCCTTCTGGAGAACCAGCTTCTCAGGCTCAGACTCTGGAGGTCCCACTGTGGTCTGCTCTGGTGGGACAGAGGGTCCCCACTCGAGATGGGGCGGGGCTCAGCCTGGTCCCAAACAATAGAAAGAATGGATTCAACAACAGTCTGGATGTTTCCCCGCTTCTCCGTCATGAATTCAATCTGTAATGAAACGGACTGAACCTCAAACCTCGGCCACCGGTCACTTTGGAGGCTTTGGTCATCATGTGATGGCCACAACACCCCGAGAGGGCTGAGGGCCGAGGCGCTGAGGGCCTCTGTAGGGCCCCCGGCCTAGGGGCTCCCCACCCCCAGGTGTTGGGCCCCTAGGTATAGGGGCCCCAGGTGAAGACACTATAGGCTGTGTCTGTGACTTGTTTGTTGGTGTTTTGGTAGAGCTTGGTAGTCCTAGCTCAACATTCTAGCATGAGCTGTGAAGAAGAAGCACCAGCCAGTTGTTCTTCCTCAGAAGTGATGACCTTGTGTCACACCTCCGATGTTTACTTTCTAACGCTCAAATATCAGGTGCACTTTAAAAGAGAAACCTGAAGAATAAGAAGGAGAAGAAGAAGAAGGCTCCTTGTCACATTGTCGTTTAGCTAAAAATAAATGCTGTCCTCTGTCTGCGTAACCCAATCACGGTGCAGGGTCTGGGGTTACCGGGCAGACTGGGCCTCTCTGACTCAGCACCCATCCTGTCCCCCCCAGAAACGCTCTGCTGAGACCGGCTCCCACCGCCCGCAGCGCGCCCCCTCCCTCCCACCGCCCTCTGTGGCTCCCTCCATCCTCCATCCCCCTCTCTCTCTCCCTCTCTCCCTCTCTCTCTCCCTCTCTCTCCCTCTCTCTCCCTCTCCCTCTCCCTCCCTCTCTCTCCCTCTCCCTCCCTCTCTCTCCCTCTCCCTCCCTCTCTCTCCCTCTCTCTCTCAGTCTCTCCCTCTCTCCCTCTCTCTCTCCCTCTCCCTCTCCCTCTCTCTCCCTCTCTCCCTCTCTCTCTCCCTCTCTCTCCCTCTCTCCCTCTCCCTCCCTCTCTCTCCCTCTCCCTCCCTCCCTCCCTCTCTCTCCCTCTCTCTCCCTCTCTCTCTCTCCCTCTCTCCCTCTCTCCCTCTCTCTCTCCCTCTCCCTCTCCCTCCCTCTCTCTCCCTCCCTCCCTCTCCCTCTCTCTCTCTCCTTCCCTGTCACCTGTCCCATGTCACCTGTCCCCAGCAGCCAATCATGTAGTCAGCTTAGATCAGGTGACTCTGCTGTTGCTAGGCGCATGTCCGCCTAACAAAGCAGCTATCAGCGTGCGCGACCACCAACTGACTAAATATGTTACACAAACTGACGTTTTCTTCAATGTTGAAGATTAAAAAACGGCTTGGGGTATAATTTAGGAAATAATCATAAAGCGGCATGGTGAGGTTAAATGGCATGCAGGTATAAATACAGAGCGATGAGGGAGAGATGTAGAGATTAACGGAGCCACCGTCCTCAATATGACCATGATCTAGTGTTTATGAGGAGCCTCTATTGATGACTTCCTCTTCATTGTCTCTGGTAGCCTGTATAGCAGAAGTGCACTCTGGGGAACCATGGCATCTGAAAGCAGACCTACCAATGCACAGTTCCCCCACCGCATCAGAGCTGCTTACACATACATAACAACATACAACTGAACACCCTAGAGCTGGCCCGCATTCGGAATAGGCCTCACAAGCTAGAGGATGTTCTGTGGAGCATGAGGATGTGTTCATGTCTCTATAACCATGCTGCCCCTTTATCCTACACCCTTCAGCTCTATAAAGCTACGACACAGCGCTATAGTGTAATGCTGCTCTATAGAGCTACAATACAGCGCTATAGTGTAATGCTGCTCTATAGAGCTACAATACAGCGCTATTGTGTAATGCTGCTCTATAGCACTACAATACAGCGCTATAGTGTAATGCTGCTCTACAGAGCTACAATACAGCGCTATTGTGTAATGCTGCTCTATAGAGCTACAATACAGCGCTATAGTGTAATGCTGCTCTATAGAGCTATGATACAGCGCTATTGTGTAATGCTGCTCTATAGAGCTACAATACAGCGCTATAGTGTAATGCTGCTCTATAGAGCTATGATACAGCGCTATGGTGTAATGCTGCTCTATAGAGCTACAATACAGCGCTATGATGTAGATGGTGGTAGAGGGCACTAGGGCAGAGGAGGGCAGTAGAGGGCACTAGGTCAGCGGAGGGTAGTAGAGGGCAGTAAAAGGGCAGTAGAGGGCAAAGGAGGGCAGTAGAGGGCAGTAAAGGGCAGTAGAGGGCAGTAGGGCAGTAGAGGGCAGAGGAGGGCAGTAAAGGGCAGTAGAGGGCAGTAGAGGGGAGTAGAGGGCAGAGTAGGGTAGTAGAGGGCAGTAAAGGGCAGTAGGGCAGTAGGGCAGTAGAGGGCAGAGGACGGCAGTAGAGGGCAGCAGAGGGCAGTAAAGGGCAGTAGAGGGCAGAGTAGGGTAGTAGAGGGCAGTAAAGGGCAGTAGGGCAGTAGAGGGCAGTAAAGGGCAGTAGGGCAGTAGGGCAGTAGAGGGCAGAGGAGGGCAGTAGAGGGCAGTAGAGGGCAGTAAAGGGCAGTAGAGGGCAGAGTAGGGTAGTAGAGGGCAGTAAAGGGCAGTAGAGGGCAGTAGGGCAGTAAAGGGCAGTAGGGCAGTAGAGGGCAGAGGAGGGCAGTAGAGGGCAGTAGAGGGCAGTAAAGGGCAGTAGAGGGCAGAGTAGGGTAGTAGAGGGCAGTAAAGGGCAGTAGAGGGCAGTAGGGCAGTAGAGGGCAGAGGAGGGCAGTAGGGCAGTAGAGGGCAGTAGAAGTCAGTAGGGCACATGGGCAGTGCAGTTGTTCCCCTCTCACTAACACCCTGATCCCCTTGCTCTTTCTTTGGAATGCTAGAGGGTGAAGGTGTTTGTCGCTGGCAGGCCGACCCAGTGACCCTTCTACATTCAATTCAATTCAGGTTGATTTGTATAGCCCTTAATACGGTACAGTCT
>NC_136939.1:336235-363735 GCF_949987615.1 Pollachius pollachius | reverse complement strand
GATAAGAGCCGCAGTTTCAGTAGGACAGAGTGTGGAGACAGTACAACATAATACAGAGGGCTCTCTCTCTCCATCTCCATCTCTCCGTCCCATGCTTCATGAAGTGCTTTTGAGCTAGTTGAGGGGTGAGTCCTCGTTCCAACACAATAGAGGCAGTGACGGAGGCTCTGCTCTCTCTCTCTCTCTCACTCTCTCTCTCTCTCTCTCTGTGGGGGGTCCTGAGCCCCCCAGCTGTGTGGAGCGTGGCGACAGCTGCTGCTTCCTGTCGTGGCGTGCGCCCTGACTCGCTGTCTTTCACGCCGCAGCCAGGAGACACACAAAGAAACAAACACAAACACACAAATGCACACACAAAGAAACACACACACACAAACACACACACACAGACACAAAGACATTCTTATTCTGCAACCATTTAGCCACTAAATCTCCTCCCACACACACACATGCAGTATACACACATACATACACACACTGTATGGGCATATACAGTGTTTACAAATATTCACACCCACCCACACACATACACACACACACGTGGCAACAGAAAGGTTTATTGTGTGATTGGACTGGGAACCTTTTAGTAGCAAGTGTAACCCTTCACCGCGCCATTTTGTGATTAATTCATAATTAATGGTAGTCTCCAGGAGTTATGTCTCCCTGGTGGGACAAAATGGCGCATTGTGTTTCTGCGACCTGTGGTTTAGCAGAACGAGACGCAGGCGTCTCTGTTCCCTCCGGCAGTGAGAAGAGGAAGTCTGGTTCAGACCAGTAGACCTCTGTGGACAGCACTTCCTCTCAGGCCCGGGTCTAAAGAGGAACCTTCTGCATGGCCCCCCCTCCCCCCTCCACCTCAGATCAACAGAGAACATCTGCAGGTTCACACCGCACCGATCACTTCCTGTTTCAGAGGGGGGTGGGAGAAGAGGGGGCGGAGTCTGATGGTCTGGGGCTTCAGTAGTCTAACATCTTAGTATGCACACACACACACACACACACACACACACACACACACAAACACAAACACACACATACACACACATACACAGCCTTATTAAAACCAGTGTTTACAAATAGTTTCCAGACGTCAGTTGAACCCAACCTAAACCTGACCTTCTAAACACCTCAACCGCAGCAGGAACGCGTTCCTAATCGCTGCGTAGATGGAGAAGCTGCAGCAGGTCACGGTTGGCCTCAATAGAGCAGCAAGCTGTAGCCTCTCAGATACCTCTGGGCTCAACACCAAAGGTGGCTCGCCATAGCGACTTAGTTTCCCAGAAAGGCATTGCTACTAGTCATAGCATTTAGCTACCGTTTAGCTACCGTGAAATTTAAGCTAGCCATAGCATATGTATTGTTTGGCTCAATGGAGCGATTGCAACTAGCCATAGCATCTGAATCATGGTTAAGCTCACCAGGTAGAACGCTGGCCAAAGCATCTTAGCTACCGTTTGGCTGAACAGGGAGAGTTTCTAGTCATAGCATCTCAGCTACTGTTCAATAGATGGTTCAATAGTTAGCAGCGGGAGCAAGTCTCTGTTTCCAGGTTCCTGTGTTCCCCTAGTTACCATTTGGCTGAACAGGGAGAGTAGCCAGCTAAAGCGTTTAGGGGAGCTAGCTATAGCATCTGAGCTACCATTTGATCCACCAGGCAGTGGAGCTAGCCGCTAGTCATTTGGCCAATGATGCTAGCGTTGGCCATAGAGTCCGCTAGAGGGTTCGGTTAGCTCTTGGCTAGCAAGGCATGTGCGGGGCGGCGTGGGACCTGGTCAGTTTGGGAACACGATGGCATTCCTCATTTCCAGGAGTAAGGAACCAAAGCAGAGAGCAGCCACTCCGTGAATTATGAACGACTGTCGAACCCCTGGCTCCTTGAATAATTAATGAGGCAGCCGGTGTGGTTCACACTTTAGAAGGACAGATTTTTACAAAGCTCTGGGAGGGGGATGCAGGGAGGGGGCAGACTGGAGGCTGGGTGGGGAGGCTAGAGACTGGAGGCTAGAGGCTGGAGGGGAGGCTAGAGGATGGAGGGGGAGCCTGGAGGGGGAGCCTGGAGGGGGAGCCTGGAGGGTTAGCCTGGAGGGGGAGCCTGGAGGAGGAGCCTGGAGGGGGAGCCTGGAGGGGGAGCCTGGAGGGGGAGCCTGGAGGGGGAGCCTAGAGGGGAAGCCTGGAGGATGAGCCTGGAGGGGGAGCCTGGAGGGGGAGCCTGGAGGGGGAGCCTGGAGGCGGGGAGGGCTTTGGGACTGAAGTCCAGTATGCGGCATCAGAATGAACTGATTCCCTGAAGCGAGGCCATCACAATAACACACACTTACTTTCTTTTAAAGCTTTGCAACCAATTTAGTTAAGTGACACTTATCCAGCGGGCGGCGGTCAGTGCAACCGGATCGCAGCGTAACAGGTTTCTGAGGATCGATGCAGAGTGAGACGCACCGGGGCCCCGGGCTCCCAGATCGATCTCTGTTAGAAGGTGATTCAGAACTCATCACCCAGAATGTGGAGAACGGCTTTTAAGCAACGATGAAGAATGGCGCCTGGTGGGACACCATCTCTGATCCGGCCTTGGTCTCACCCTCGCTGGGCTCTCTATGTGACCCTCATGCGGCAGCGGAGCATGACGACCTCTGACCCAACGAGAACTTGACTTAGCAGGTGATGATCAGCTCACTGAACCAATAGGACGCGTGGACTTTAGATCTGCTGCCACGGCAGAAATGCTGCGTCAAAGCACACCCATGAGGCTGGGCCCGTCGGGAACGCCGGTGATCAGTCACGCTGGGGGCTGCTGGTTAAACTGGGACCCATTAAGGAGACGAGCCTCCATGGTAGCCAGGAGTCATAGCGGCCCACGGTGGCTAAGATGGTTAGCTACTTAGGAAACGTGACTCACTTTGACTGAATCTTTGAAGGGGTGAATAAGAAAGTGGCTGGTGATGAAGTGGAGGTGTGGCAGTTGTTCTTTTCTGAAGGCCTAGGCTGTTTGGCGGTGTGTCTCTGTCTCTGTGTCTGTCTCACTGTGTATCTGTCTCTCTGTGTCTCTGTGTCTCTGTGTCTGTCTCACTGTGTGTCTGTCTCTCTGTGTCTCTGTGTCTCTGTGTCTGTCTCACTGTGTGTCTGTCTCTCTGTGTCTTTGTGTCTCTGTGTCTCTGTCTCTGTGTCTGTCTCACTGTGTGTCTGTCTCTGTGTCTCTGTGTCTCTGTGTCTGTCTCACTGTGTCTCTGTCTCTGTGTCTCTATGTCTGTCTCACTGTGTGTCTGTCTCTCTGTGTCTCTGTCTCTATGTCTGTTTCACTGTGTCTCTGTGTCTCTGTCTCTCTGTGTCTGTCTCTCTGTGTCTCTGTCTCTCTGTGTCTCTGTCTCTCTGTGTCTGTCTCTCTGTGTCTCTGTCTCTCTGTGTCTCTGTGTCTCTGTGTCTCTGTGTCTCTGTGTCTCTTCCTCTCTGTGTCTCTGTCTCTCTGTGTCTCTGTGTCTCTGTGTCTCTCTGTGTCTCTGTGTCTCTTCCTCTCTGTGTCTCTTCCTCTCTGTGTCTGTCTCTCTGTGTCTCTGTCTCTCTGTGTCTCTGTCTCTCTGTGTCTCTGTGTCTCTTCCTCTCTGTGTCTCTTCCTCTCTGTGTCTCTGTGTCTCTTCCTCTCTGTGTCTCTGTGTCTCTATGTCTGTCTCACTGTGTCTCTTTCGGGCAGGCCTGGTGGTTAGGTGAGGAAACCAGGATGAATTCACAAGCGAAGGAGACGTCATGTCCTCTGTGGGTTAAAATGTCAACCCTCACGTCCTGTCACACAGGACGCAGCCTTCAAAAGAGCGCGTGCAAAAAAGTGCAACGAGACCTTGGCATGCCTCTGTTGCAAGGTTTAGAAAGGACAAACGTGTTCATCCAACCAGATGAGGACCTAGGTGAAGCCATGCGCTCCGATCAAGGCTCTAAGTACAACAATAACTCGGGAACTGTAGCTTTTTTCAAATGACTACAACTTCAAAAGATGCAGATTTGCCATGACCAAGAAACATTTTAAAATAAACACAGGTCCTATCAGCCATTCAAGGGAGGAATTCATAACATTTAGAATAAAGTCAAAATGACAAATGAGAACAAAGCTCTTTCCTTTTGTCACGAGTCCTGCCAATGCAGACTGTGGAAAGTCTGAACATAACTGAATCCACTCATGACTTCTGAAATGTCAGCTCCCCCTGGCCTACTGCCTACTAGTGAGGCTCTACTAGTGAGGCTCTATTAGTGAGGCTCTACTACTGAGGCTCTACTAGTGAGGCTCTACTAATGAGGCTTTACTACTGAGGCTCTACTAGTGAGGCTCTACTGGTGAGGTTCTACTAGTGAGTACTCTACTAGTGAGTGCTCTACTACTGAGGCTCTACTACTGAGGCTCTACTGGTGAGGCTCTACTAGTGAGGCTCTACTAGTGAGTACTCTACTAGTGAGTGCTCTACTACTGAGGCTCTACTACTGAGGCTCTACTACTGAGGCTCTACTAGTGAGGCTCTACTACTGAGGCTCTGCTAGTGAGGCTCTACTAGTGAGGCTCTACTAGTGAGGCTCTACTACTGAGGCTCTACTAGTGAGGCTCTACTAGTGAGTACTCTACTAGTGAGGCTCTACTAGTGAGTACTCTACTACTGAGGCTCTACTAGTGAGGCTTTACTAGTGAGGCTCTACTAGTGAGGCTTTACTAGTGAGGCTCTACTAGTGAGGCTCTACTAGTGAGGCTCTACTAGTGAGTACTCTACTAGTGAGTACTCTACTACTGAGGCTCGACTACTGAGGCTCTACTAGTGAGGCTCTACTAGTGAGGCTCTACCAGTGAGTATGCTACTAGTGAGGCTCTACTAGTAAGGCTCTACTAGTGAGGCTCTACTAGTGAGGCTGTACTAGTGATTACTCTACTAGTGAGGCTCTACTGGTGAGGCTCTACTAGTGAGGCTCTACTGGTGAGGCTCTACTAGTGAGTACTCTACTAGTGAGGCTCTATTAGTGAGGCTCTACTACTGAGGCTCTATTAGTGAGTAGAGTCGAGTAGAGTCCTCACTAGTAGAGTACTCTACTACCGAGGTCTCTCCTTGTCCAGATTCAGTCCTCCTCATCGTAGTCCACAGACCTGCCCAGCTAATGCCTTCAAAGCTCTCAGATCAGGGCTCAGAGCACAGAAATAACCTGGCTACTGTAGTTAAAACATAAATAATCTGCTTCCCTACCGGACATGTGCTCTTTCTTTCCATTAGTAAAGAAAAGCCTTTTCTCTGAAGGGCTTTCTAAAACGGGCGCCTGATGAATGACCTCTCACTGCTGCATTGTTCCGCTGATGTTGAGGGGGCTCCAGTCCTGCCCTCCCCCCCATCTCCCAGTCCACTTCAGGGACGCTTTCCCCATCTCCCAGTCCCAATCCCAGCTCCCTCTCCTTATGGAGGTCAAGCTGCATCGGTCATTGGGAGGGACTGGGAGACTCAATGTGAACAAGGTGGGGAGAGTCTATTACTGGGAACATGTGTGAGGGAGATGGAAGGCACACTGGGAATTGACAGCATTTGGAAGGGTTCTGGTACAGAACCAGAACATTCTGGAAATAGACTCTTACTGGTGAATGCTCTGGTCGAGACCCAGACAGAAGACAGTCTGTTACTGGGAGGGCTGGGGAACAGACCCAGACAGTAGACAGTCTCTTACTGGGAGGGTTGGGGAACAGACCCAGACAGAAGACAGACTGTTACTGGGAGGGCTGGGGAACAGACCCAGACAGTAGACAGTCTCTTACTGGGAGGGCTGGGGAACAGACCCAGACAGAAGACAGTCTCTTACTGGAAGGGTTGGGGAACAGACCCAGACAGAAGACAGTCTCTTACTGGGAGGGCTGGGGAACAGACCCAGACAGTAGATGGTCTCTTACTGGGAGGGCTGGGTCCAGATCTAGTGTGTACTGGGTAGACGGTAGTCTCTTACTGGTTGGGGTCCAGACTCAGGTTGGGGGAGGGGGGAGAGGCCTCTGGGACTGACCCAGCCCAGCAAATCAAATCACCTACAATGGGAGATAAAGAGTGGTCCTAACTGGGAGAAGGTGAGGTACAAACCAGTTTGAAAGCATTTAAGTGGGACTGGGGACTGGTAAATGACTTCCTCCTGACATCCGTTTTCACACGTGCATCAGAGTGTGATGCACACAAGTTTGCGCGACACAAACACAAACACGCACACGCACGCGCGCACACACACACACACACACACACACACACACACACACACACACACCCATACACACATACAGACATGCACACATGCACGCATGCACACCCACACACACACACACTTCCTGTCAAGGAAGGCTAGAACACAAACAGCATGTTCAGAGAACAGTGGAGCAAAGCGATGTCTTAGTGTCTTCTGTGTGTGTGTGTGTGTGTGTGTGTGTATATATACATGTGTGTGTGTATACAGTATATATATGTGTATATATATATATATATATATGTGTGTGTATATATATATATATGTTTATGTATATATGTTTATATAGTTATTTTTTATATGTATAGAAAACAGATGTCTCCAGCCGGTGTCGCTTGACACACAGGGAGGGGTGGCACTGGACATGTTGCCGTGGAAACAGGGGAGCCTAATGTGGGTTAGACTCCCTCTGAGCCTTTGGATGGGGAGGACTCTGGCCGTCCTGTATGGAGATATATATATATATATATCCAGACCAGACCAGCCTCGCTCCTGAGAGAACGCGGCAGGATGCAGCGGCGGCCATCTTGTCCTTCTCCGTAGCGTGAGGAAGAGGAGCCGTGGGGAGAATGATGATGTCTGGCAGGTGTGCGTCTCTTCCTCCCAGTGTCTCCCAGAGCCTCTGCTGTCCTGCCCCACAGCCCTCCCCTCGCTCTCCTCCTGGACGAACACACCTGGTCCTGTCCGGTGGGGGGCCGAAGTCTGGGGGCCGCCCTTCTACAGGGGGCTGATGACCTCTCCCCTCTGGGGTGTGGTAGAACGCTCGCTGAGTGACAAAACAACAAGTCACCCCAAAGTAAAGGAAATTATCTGCGAAAAATCACTGTTCATTGAAAGGTCATGGAATGATGAGAGGACAGAACACAGACACAGACCACTGGCAGATAGGTCCCTCAGGGCGGGGCCCCGGGGTCAGGGCGGGGCCCCATGAGGCCCAGAGGTTCCCGGTTCGATCCCCGTCTGGAGTGACAGGCCGACAGAGAGCTGTCTCAGCGTGGGCGGGTCTTTGTAGATCATTTGTCATCACACTCATATTTAACTACCAAACCAACTATTCAAACACAATCATGTCCACCACTGAAGCGAGGCGTCCAGTGAGCGGGATGGCCGCGGTCCCCAGAGCCGCTGGGGAGCTGCTCTTTGTACCGAAGCTTTTAGCCCACATCTGCATCTCTTGCAAATAGATTTTCTCTGTAAAAAAAGTATTTTCTTTCAGGGAAAGAAAAGACTTCTGTCACTTATTCTTTCCCCTTCAGCTATTTGTGTGTGTGTTTGTTGAGTGTTTATGTTGTTTGTTTGTTGAGTATGTGTGTGTGTGTGTGTGTGATCGTGTGTAGTATATGTGTATGTTGAGCGTTTGTTTGTATGTATGTGGTATATGTGTATATTGTGTATACTTGTGAGTGTGTGTGTGTGTGTGTGTGTGTGTGTGTGTGTGTGTGTGTGTGTGTGTGTGTTTGTTTGCTGTGTGTGCCTGTGTCTATGATTCACGGCGTCTGTGTGACGTATGTGTTTGTGGGTTTGTATATGTGTGGGCGTGTTTGTGTGTGTTTGTTGGTTTGGATATGTATATGTGTGTGGGTGTTTGTGTGTGCGTGTGTGTGCACACACTCTTGCATCACCTGCTCTCAGCCAACGTTGAAAGAGAGACAGGAAGTGAAAACTGAGAGACAGGAAGTAGCTTCGCACCTTACCGATCGCAACACACCAGGTATTAACATACGACAATACCTGGTGGGCAGCAGGCCTCCGTCAGCTGGCCTCCGTCAGCTGGCCTCCGTCAGCTGGGTCAGAGAGGCAGGAGAGGACGGCATGGGGAGGACAGAGAGAGACGTCTGTCTGTCTGAGGACAGAGAGAGACGTCTGTCTGAGTGTCTCTCTGGTTCCCCTTACTGTGTTCAGCCGTCAGAGAGGCTCCTCCCTCTCTGACGGTGTTCTGATGGTCTGGAGGCTGGGCTCTGGGTGGGATGGCCTCTGTTGGTACCTCGCTGTGGACCGGGAGGCGAGAGAGGAAGTTATTTATAGAAGAGAGAGAAGAGTTCTGAGAGAACAGGAAGTCAGCAGCTAGGAGCGGCGTAAAAAGTCTCGGCTGAAAAGATATCAACGTCATCATTCGCTGTGTTGACCTCAACCTTAGAGGTGTGCGTTGTGTTGTGGTGCGTTGTGTTGTTGTTAGAGGTGGTGTGTTGTGTTGATTTAGAGGTTGTGCATTCTGTTGACCTCAGAGGAGGTGTTTTTGTGTTGTACTGAGAGGTGGTGTTTTGTGTTGTGCGTTGTGTTGTACTGAGGTGGTGTTTTGTGTTGTGCGTTGTACTGAGGTGGTGTTTTGTGTGTCTGCAGGTGGAGACGGGCGGAGCCCACACAGAGGCTGTGAGTGCTGAGGCGTGCTCCCTAAGGGACAAGATGGCGGCGTGGGAGGAGGCGGAGCTTCAGTCATGACCACGGCCCCATCACAGGACAGGAGAAACGCAGGACAACTGGAATGCCACCAAAGACACACACCTACGCACAGCGCACACACACTCCCGCACCGTGAGCCCCAGAGCCAGCGCTGGACCCCGAATAACCGGCCCTGCTGAGCCCATCGCTGCTGATTCAGACAAGGACTCTGTGACTGCCAGCACAGCACATTAGCCCATAGACACCCTCTGATCAGCACCAGGGGAGAGAGGGAGAGAGGGGGAGAGGGGGGGAGAGAGAGGGAGAGGGAGGCAGAGAGGGGGAGAGAGGGGGAGAGAGGGGGAGAGAGGGAGAGAGAGGGAGAGGGAGGGAGAGGGGGAGAGAGAGAGAGAGTGCGGAGACGTGCTACCCACGTGGAGATAAGGCCACCGTTGCCGTGGAGATCAGCATCCCAGCAGCCATGCAATCTGATGACCTTTTCATCCGCAAGTTCCGGCGGCAGAACGTGCGCCCCCCGGTGGCCTCGGTCAACTACGATGCCAAGCGGGAGGGGGGGGTGGTGGAATGGCCCCCCCGGAGGGAGAGCGAGGGCGGCGAGGCGGAGGAGTCGCTGACCCCCAGCAGGGCGGGGCTGGCGCTGCGTTCTGGGGGCCGGGGGCCCATCATGCAGAGGAGCAACAGCGACGTCACGCTAGGGGACCCCGACTCGGCCGGCAAGACGGGGGGCAAGGCGGGGGTCCGGGCCGGGGGGGAGAAGGCAGGGCCCGGGGCCCAGGGGGACCTGCTGCACCGCGAGTACGGCAGCCTCTCCTCCCTGGAGAGACAGAGCCACGGCCCCCCGGGGCCCCACCCCGACGACCGGGGGCCCCTGAGCCCCAACGCGCTGCGCTTCAAGGACCCCTTCCTGCTGCTGGGCCTGCAGGGGACCCCCCCCCAGCCCGACGGCTTCTTCCGCGGCCTGTCCGCGCCCGCCGACTCCCCCAAACCCGCCAAGCCCCCCAAGCCCGAGGGGCTGGGCAAGAAGGCCAAGCCCGGCCCCCCCCAGATCCCCCAGCCCGGCCCCTACGACAGCCTGGGGGGCGGGGCCTGGGTGCGGAACTTCGCCCACTACGACGTGCAGAGCATCCTGCTGGACCTGACGGAGGCCGCCTCCAACCGCGACAGCATCGGCCGCAAGAAGAACATCACCTCGGGGGCCTCAGCCGCCTCCACGCTGCGGCCGCCGTCCCAGGGCGGCACCGCCGCCAGCCCCTCGCAGGGCGGGGGCGGAGCCGGGGGCGGGGCCGGGGGCGTGGCCGGGGGCGGGGCCGGGGCCGGGGACGACCCCGAGCAGTCGCTGCTCGTGGACGAGGGTGACGGCAACGACAACGAGCTGCTCCTCAGCTGCCCCCACTTCCGCAACGAGATGGGCGGGGAGGAGCGGGCGGGGCTGGGGCGGGGCCCGGGGCGGGGCCCGGGCGGGCGTGGCCCCCGGCTGAGCTTCAGGAGCCCCAACGACGCGGTGTCGGTGCTGGAGGAGCCGCGGGAGAGCCACGTGCAGCAGCAGGGGAAGAGCAACTACTTCATCGAGCACGCTGACCTGGGGGCCCACTACTACCGCAAGTACTTCTACATGAAAGGTAGGGGGCCCCGGGGCCCAGAGGGGGGGCTGTATTAATATGATGTGTATGGGCTTGTTCAGCGCAGAGCCAGAGAGGGAGAGCGTTCAGCCTCAGCTCCTCATACTCCAGAATGTTGTTTATCTTCACAATTCATCAATTGAAAGAAACAAATAATGAATTCATTCATCTGACGCTTTTATGTAGCACTTTAATCGGCACTCAGAGCACTTCAGAGTGTGTGTGTGTGTGGGGGGTTATCGCACCTAATTTCAACACACACACACACACACACAGTCACACACACACGCACACACACACATACAAACACTTGTCTCTGGTAGTGAACCTTCTTGTGTCTCTTCTTGTGTCTCTTAGTGAACCTTCTTGTGTCTCTTCTTGTGTCTCTTAGTGAACCTTCTTGTGTCTCTTAGTGAACCTTCTTGTGTCTCTTAGTGAACCTTCTTGTGTCTCTGGTTGTGAACCTTCTTGTGTCTCTTAGTGAACCTTCTTGTGTCTCTTAGTGAACCTTCTTGTGTCTCTTAGTGAACCTTCTTGTGTCTCTGGTTGTGAACCTTCTTGTGTCTCTTAGTGAACCTTCTTGTGTCTCTGGTTGTGAACCTTCTTGTGTCTCTTAGTGAACCTTCTTGTGTCTCTGGTTGTGAACCTTCTTGTGTCTCTTAGTGAACCTTCTTGTGTCTCTGGTTGTGAACCTTCTTGTGTCTCTTAGTGAACCTTCTTGTGTCTCTGGTTGTGAACCTTCTTGTGTCTCTTAGTGAACCTTCTTGTGTCTCTGGTTGTGAACCTTCTTGTGTCTCTTAGTGAACCTTCTTGTGTCTCTGGTTGTGAACCTTCTTGTGTCTCTTAGTGAACCTTCTTGTGTCTCTTAGTGACCCTCTTGTGTCTCTTAGTGAACCTTCTTGTGTCTCTTAGTGAACCTTCTTGTGTCTCTGGTTGTGAACCTTCTTGTGTCTCTTAGTGGACCTTCTTGTGTCTCTTAGTGAACCTTCTTGTGTCTCTGGTTGTGAACCTTCTTGTGTCTCTTTGTGAACCTTCTTGTGTCTCTGGTTGTGAACCTTCTTGTGTCTCTTAGTGAACCTTCTTGTGTCTCTTAGTGAACCTTCTTGTGTCTCTGGTTGTGAACCTTCTTGTGTCTCTAAATGAACCTTCTTGTGTCTCTGGTTGTGAACCTTCTTGTGTCTCTTAGTGAACCTTCTTGTGTCTCTTAGTGAACCTTCTTGTGTCTCTTCTTGTGTCTCTTAGTGAACCTTCTTGTGTCTCTGGTTGTAAACCTTCTTGTGTCTCTTAATGAACCTTCTTGTGTCTCTTAGTGAACCTTCTTGTGTCTCTTAGTAAACCTTCTTGTGTCTCTTCTTGTGTCTCTTAGTGAACCTTCTTGTGTCTCTTAGTGAACCTTCTTGTGTCTCTGGTTGTGAACCTTCTTGTGTCTCTTAGTGGACCTTCTTGTGTCTCTTAGTGAACCTTCTTGTGTCTCTGGTTGTGAACCTTCTTGTGTCTCTTAGTGAACCTTCTTGTGTCTCTGGTTGTGAACCTTCTTGTGTCTCTTAGTGAACCTTCTTGTGTCTCTTAGTGAACCTTCTTGTGTCTCTGGTTGTGAACCTTCTTGTGTCTCTTAGTGAATCTTCTTGTGTCTCTGGTTGTGAACCTTCTTGTGTCTCTTAGTGAACCTTCTTGTGTCTCTTAGTGAACCTTCTTGTGTCTCTTCTTGTGTCTCTTAGTGAACCTTCTTGTGTCTCTGGTTGTGAACCTTCTTGTGTCTCTTAGTGAACCTTCTTGTGTCTCTTAGTAAACCTTCTTGTGTCTCTTCTTGTGTCTCTTAGTGAACCTTCTTGTGTCTCTTAGTGGACCTTCTTGCGTCTCTTAGTGAACCTTCTTGTGTCTCTGGTTGTGAACCTTCTTGTGTCTCTTAGTGAACCTTCTTGTGTCTCTTAGTGACCCTCTTGTGTCTCTTAGTGAACCTTCTTGTGTCTCTTAGTGAACCTTCTTGTGTCTCTGGTTGTGAACCTTCTTGTGTCTCTTAGTGGACCTTCTTGTGTCTCTTAGTGAACCTTCTTGTGTCTCTGGTTGTGAACCTTCTTGTGTCTCTTTGTGAACCTTCTTGTGTCTCTGGTTGTGAACCTTCTTGTGTCTCTTAGTGAACCTTCTTGTGTCTCTTAGTGAACCTTCTTGTGTCTCTGGTTGTGAACCTTCTTGTGTCTCTTAGTGAACCTTCTTGTGTCTCTGGTTGTGAACCTTCTTGTGTCTCTTAGTGAACCTTCTTGTGTCTCTTCTTGTGTCTCTTAGTGAACCTTCTTGTGTCTCTGGTTGTGAACCTTCTTGTGTCTCTTAATGAACCTTCTTGTGTCTCTTAGTGAACCTTCTTGTGTCTCTTAGTAAACCTTCTTGTGTCTCTTCTTGTGTCTCTTAGTGAACCTTCTTGTGTCTCTTAGTGAACCTTCTTGTGTCTCTGGTTGTGAACCTTCTTGTGTCTCTTAGTGGACCTTCTTGCGTCTCTTAGTGAACCTTCTTGTGTCTCTGGTTGTGAACCTTCTTGTGTCTCTTAGTGAACCTTCTTGTGTCTCTGGTTGTGAACCTTCTTGTGTCTCTTAGTGAACCTTCTTGTGTCTCTGGTTGTGAACCTTCTTGTGTCTCTTAGTGAATCTTCTTGTGTCTCTGGTTGTGAACCTTCTTGTGTCTCTTAGTGAACCTTCTTGTGTCTCTTAGTGAACCTTCTTGTGTCTCTTCTTGTGTCTCTTAGTGAACCTTCTTGTGTCTCTGGTTGTGAACCTTCTTGTGTCTCTTAGTGAACCTTCTTGTGTCTCTGGTTGTGAACCTTCTTGTGTCTCTTAGTGAACCTTCTTGTGTCTCTTAGTGACCCTCTTGTGTCTCTTAGTGAACCTTCTTGTGTCTCTTAGTGAACCTTCTTGTGTCTCTGGTTGTGAACCTTCTTGTGTCTCTTAGTGGACCTTCTTGTGTCTCTTAGTGAACCTTCTTGTGTCTCTGGTTGTGAACCTTCTTGTGTCTCTTTGTGAACCTTCTTGTGTCTCTGGTTGTGAACCTTCTTGTGTCTCTTAGTGAACCTTCTTGTGTCTCTTAGTGAACCTTCTTGTGTCTCTGGTTGTGAACCTTCTTGTGTCTCTTAGTGAACCTTCTTGTGTCTCTGGTTGTGAACCTTCTTGTGTCTCTTAGTGAACCTTCTTGTGTCTCTTCTTGTGTCTCTTAGTGAACCTTCTTGTGTCTCTGGTTGTGAACCTTCTTGTGTCTCTTAATGAACCTTCTTGTGTCTCTTAGTGAACCTTCTTGTGTCTCTTAGTAAACCTTCTTGTGTCTCTTCTTGTGTCTCTTAGTGAACCTTCTTGTGGCTCTTAGTGAACCTTCTTGTGTCTCTGGTTGTGAACCTTCTTGTGTCTCTTAGTGGACCTTCTTGCGTCTCTTAGTGAACCTTCTTGTGTCTCTGGTTGTGAACCTTCTTGTGTCTCTTAGTGAACCTTCTTGTGTCTCTGGTTGTGAACCTTCTTGTGTCTCTTAGTGAACCTTCTTGTGTCTCTTAGTGAACCTTCTTGTGTCTCTGGTTGTGAACCTTCTTGTGTCTCTTAGTGAATCTTCTTGTGTCTCTGGTTGTGAACCTTCTTGTGTCTCTTAGTGAACCTTCTTGTGTCTCTTAGTGGACCTTCTTGTGTCTCTTCTTGTGTCTCTTAGTGAACCTTCTTGTGTCTCTGGTTGTGAACCTTCTTGTGTCTCTTAGTGAACCTTCTTGTGTCTCTTAGTAAACCTTCTTGTGTCTCTTCTTGTGTCTCTTAGTGAACCTTCTTGTGTCTCTCGTCCTTCAGAACACCAGAACTTCTTTGGCATTGACGAGCGGCTCGGCCCGGTGGCCATCAGCTTCCGCCGGGAGGAGCGGGAGGGTTCCAGCGGAGCACAGTACAACTACAGGATCATCTTCCGCACCACAGAGGTACACACAGAGACCCCCCCCACAAGACCCCCCCTCCCAGCTGAAGACCCTGCGGGGTCCAGTGTAGGCTAACCCTGTGATCCCCCCCCCCCCCAGCTGAAGACCCTGCGGGGGTCCATCCTGGAGGAGTCTGTGCCCTCGGCGGCGCGCCACACCACCCCCCGGGGGCTGTCCCCCAAGAGGCTGCTGGAGTTCATCATCCCCGAGCTCAACCTGCACTGCCTGCGCCTCGCCTCCACCTCGCCCAAGGTCCGCGACACCCTGCTGAAGCTGGACGAGCAAGGGGTGAGTCGGGTTCAAGGGGTGAGTCAGGGGGGAGAGTCAGGGCCAGGGGCAAAGAGGGGGGTGGGGGAGGTGGGGGTGAATGGATGAGCTGCGGCTGGAACATCAATGGTTTAATAGGAGTGTGACAGTACTCACAACAGAGAGGAGAGGACAGCGATAGGAATCAAAACAAATGATTATTAATGTTATGTTATTAATGTTATTAATGAATGATAGATAAAAAATAAAGAAAGGAAAATTAAGAAGATAGATTTAATAAAAAGGCTGAATATGTCACAAGAAACAATAAATATGTATCTATGTACACAATATGTGCATTATTGTGACGTAACAATGCAAAGGGACGGTTCATCTCCTTCATCAAGGTCACCTCTTCAGCAGATATTATTATTATATATACTTATATATAGATACTATAATACTCCTCCTGCCGTGTTGTAGTGGAGGTTTAAGGCGTCTCCTGGCTGGAGGTGATTGGTAGAATCAAATGACTACGTCAAGGACACAGAGCATATGTCGGGTTTCACATTTTACAATCTTTGGATGAAAGTGTGTTTTGAATCTAATTTAAAAAAAATGATACAGGAGATATATTGCCAGATGACCGAATAATCGTTCAAGGTTATTTTTGTTCCTAGACTAAATGGTATCCGATTTACAGGCGAGAAAAAGTGTGTGTGTGTTGTGCATGCTGCGTGTGTATGTGTGTGTGTGCGTGCGTGCATGTGTATGTGTGTGTGTGTGTGTGTGTGTGTGTGTGTGTGTGTGTGTGTGTGTGTGTGTGTGTGTGTGTGTGTGTGTGTGTGTGTGTGTGGTGGGTTTGTGTGAGTCAGGCTGGTGATAACGTCCTCTCCTCTGGTCATGAGAGAAGTTAAAGATAATCTGAGAAATGCTGAAGGAGCAGTGAGATTAAATCACAGTGTCCTGTCCACTCAAGGCAGACCTGCATCTGGACGTCCACCCCCAGGGTTACTGCCCCCCGTAGGGAGGATTCAGGGTTACTGCCCCCCCTGTACGGAGGATTCAGGGTTACTGCCCCCCCCTTAGGGAGGATTCAGGGTAACTGCCCCCCCTGTATGCAGGATTCATGGTTACTGCCCCCCCTGTACGGAGGATTCAGGGTTACTGCCCCCCCCTTAGGGAGGATTCAGGGTAACTGCCCCCCCGTAGGGAGGATTCAGGGTTACTGCCCCCCCCGTAGGGAGGATTCAGGGTAACTGCCCCCCCTGTAGGCAGGATTCAGGGTTACTGCCCCCCCTGTAGGGAGGATTCAGGGTTACTGCCCCCCCCATTCAGTCCAGGCTGGAGGCTGTGGTCCCAGGGTCTAACAGGTCAGCAGACATTGTGGAGCAGCTAGTGGCCCACCTGTAGGCAGTGAGAACACACACAGGTGGGCTTTGACCAGTCCAGACAAACACCCTGACCTCTAGACCAGGGGTCACCCTGACCTCTAGACCAGGGGTCACCTTGACCTCTAGACCAGGGGTCACCTTGACCTCTGGACCAGGGGTCACCCTGACCTCTAGACCAGGGGTTTACAAATATTGGGTTAGTACTGTGTGCTGGACCAAGCACGGTGCCAGCACGGGGCCAGCACAGGGCCGTTAGGGGCCCTTAGGGGCCGTTAGGGGCCAGCACGGGGCCAACACGGGGCCCTTAGGGGCCAGCACGGGGCCAGCAGCGAGCAGCAGAGCTGGCAGCCCCCCAGCTCTTCAGAACACGTCTATATCAGAGTATTGATCTTTAAAGCTGCACTTTACATTGATGGATTTGTGCCCCAAAGCGCCAATTGACCCATCAGACCTCCTCCCCCCGTCAACCTCTCTCCCCCTCTCCTCCCCCCACCCCACGGCCCCTCCTCCTCCAGGTCACTCTCCCCCTGTCCTGGTCTTAGTGAGACCCCCAGCCCCCCCTCCTAACCTGCCCTCTGCCCCCCTCCAGCTGAACTTCCAGAGGAAGGTGGGGGTGATGTACTGCCGGGCGGGCCAGAGCTCCGAGGAGGACATGTACAACAACGAGGGCTCCGGCCCCGCCTTCGAGGAGTTCCTGGACCTCCTGGGGGAGCGCGTCCGGCTCAAGGGCTGGGACAAGTACCGCGCCCAGCTGGACAACAAGAGTGAGTCAGACCAGAGACCAGAGGCCAGACCAGGGACCAGACCAGGGACCAGAGACCAGACTAGAGACCAGAGACCAGAGACCAGGGACCAGGGACCAGACCAGAGACCAGAGACCAGACCAGAGACCAGAGACCAGAGACCAGAGACTAGGGACCAGGGACCAGACCAGAGACCAGACCAGAGACCAGAGACCAGAGACCAGAGACCAGACCAGAGACCAGACCAGAGACCAGAGACCAGACTAGAGACCAGAGACCAGAGACCAGAGACTAGGGACCAGGGACCAGACCAGAGACCAGAGACCAGGGACCAGACCAGAGACCAGAGACCAGACCAGAGACCAGACCAGAGACCAGACCAGAGACCAGAGACCAGAGACCAGAGACCAGAGGCCAGAGACCAGAGACCAGACCGGGGACCAGACTAGAGACCAGAGACCAGAGACCAGAGACCAGGGACCAGGGACCAGACCAGAGACCAGAGACCAGACCAGAGACCAGACCAGAGACCAGAGACCAGAGACCAGACCAGAGACCAGACCAGAGACCAGAGACCAGAGACCAGAGACCAGAGACCAGAGACCAGAGACCAGAGGCCAGACCAGGGACCAGACCAAAGACCAGAGGCCAGACTAGAGACCAGAGACCAGAGACCAGGGACCAGGGACCAGACCAGAGACCAGAGACCAGACCAGAGACCAGACCAGAGACCAGACCAGAGACCAGAGACCAGAGAACAGAGACCAGACCAGAGACCAGACCAGAGACCAGAGACCAGAGACCAGAGACCAGAGACCAGGGACCAGACCAGAGACCAGAGACCAGAGACCAGAGACCAGAGACCAGACCAGACCAGAGACCAGAGACCAGAGACCAGAGACCAGAGACCAGAGACCAGAGACCAGGGACCAGACCAGAGACCAGAGACCAGAGACCAGAGACCAGAGACCAGACCAGAGACCAGACCAGAGACCAGACCAGAGACCAGAGACCAGAGACCAGAGACCAGAGGCCAGAGACCAGAGACCAGACCGGGGACCAGACCAGAGACCAGAGACCAGACCAGACCAGAGACCAGAGACCAGAGACCAGAGACCAGAGACCAGAGACCAGAGAGCGACCAGAGGCCAGACCAGAGACCAGAGACCAGAGACCAGAGACCAGAGACCAGAGACCAGACCAGAGACCAGAGACCAGAGACCAGACCAGAGACCAGACCAGAGACCAGACCAGAGACCAGAGACCAGAGACCAGGCCTCAGACCAGAGACCAGAGACCAGGCCTCAGACCAGAGACCAGGCCTCAGACCAGAGAACAGAGACCAGAGACCAGAGACCAGGCCTCAGACCAGAGACCAGGCCTCAGACCAGAGACCAGGCCTCAGACTGGCCTCAGACCAGGCTCTGGTCACACCTGAGGAACATGAGGATATAGAACTGGATAATATAGATAGAAATGTCATTTCATTTGAAGTCACTCTTGATTATGTTGGATGTGAGGATTTTTCTTAACACTTCTTTCTCTCACTTTGTGTGCGTGTGTTTGTGTGTGGCTGTGTGTGTGTGTGTGTGTGTGTGTGCTTTTATGTCTGTTTGTGTCCGTTTTTTGTGTGTGTCTGTGTGTGTGTGTGTGTATGTGTGTGTTTGTTGTGTGTGTGTGTGTTTGTGTCTGTTTGTGTCTGTGTGTGTGTGCGTGTGTGTGTGTGTGTGTGTGCGTGTGTGTGTGTGTGTGTGTGTGTGTGTGTGTGTGTGTGTGTGTGTGTGTGTGTGTGTGTGCGTGTGTGTGTGTGTGTGTGTAGCTGACTCCACAGGGACCCACTCTCTCTACACCCGCTACCAGGACTATGAGATCATGTTCCACGTGTCGACCATGCTGCCCTACACCTCCAACAACACGCAGCAGGTAACAGTGTGTGGTCTGGGTTCTCCAGGCTGTGTTCTCCAGGCTGAGGGGTTCTCCACACTGGGTCCTCCAGGCTGAGGGGTTCCCCAGACTGAGGGGTTCCCCATGCTGGGTTCCCCAAGCTGAGGGGTTCCCCATGCTGGGTTCTCCAGGCTGAGGGGTTTTCTATGCTAGGTTCTCCAGGCTGAGGGGTTCCCCAGGCTGGGTTCCTCAGGCCGAGGGGTACCCCAGGCTGGGTTCTCCAGGCTGGGGGGTTTCCTATGCTAGGTTCTCCAGGCTGGGTTCTCCAGGCTAAGGGGTACCCCAGGCTGGGTTCTCCAGGCTGAGGGGTTCTCTGGTCTGGCTGAAAGGCAAATTGTGGCGGTGAGGAAGACGAGGAGATAGGCTGTCTGTAGTGCCAATCAGAGATGCTCGCTGGACGCCTGCCTCATGTTGGGAGGGAGCATCCTGCCAGACCCCTTCAATTCACCCTCTCCCCCCCCCCAGCTGCTGAGGAAGAGGCACATCGGTAACGACATCGTGACCATCGTGTTCCAGGAGCCAGGCGCCGTGCCCTTCACCCCGCGCTCCATCCGCTCCCACTTCCAGCACGTCTTCATCATCGTCCAGGTGCAGCGGCCGGGCTCCGCCCACACCAGCTACAGGTGTGGCCCCGCCCTCTCTCCCTCTCTCTCTGAACACCCCCCGTCCCCTGGCTCCTCCCCCGCTCCTCTCTCTCTCTCTCTCTCTCTCTCTCTCTGTCTCTCTCTCTGTCTCTCTCCCTCTCTCTCTCTCTCTCTCTCTCTCTCTCTCTCTGTCTCTCTCCCTCTCTATCTCTCTCTGTCTCTCTCTCTGTCTCTCTCTCTCTCTCTCTCTCTCTCTGTCTCTCTCTCTGTCTCTCTCCCTCTCTCTCTCTGTCTCTCTCTCTCTCTCTCTCTCTCTCTCTTTCCAATGAGTTTTATGTCTGGTGGTAATTAATTACATTTTAATCCAAACATCAAGCCATACAATCCAAATGCGATTATAAATATTCTTGCCCAACCTATTCCCTAAGGCGCGTGCAGAGGAGGTCAATGACCATGAAGGAGGTAGTTTCTAAGGGAGGTTGGAGGAGTCAGAGGTAGATAGAGTACCCAGGGTCCAATCCTAAAGCGAGGACCAGTTCTCTGCTGGGAGGGGAACCCAACGGGCTGGAACACGTTCTGATGGGATGGGATTTGGGACATGCCGAAGGCAGATGTTTGGTGCAGACACTGCAGCTGGAACGGTTCTCAGCTCAACGTTTGACTTTAAAAAATATTTGAGGAATAGCTAATGTGAGGGAAAATGTTTTCAGAGCCAAATATTGATTGTCCAGTAAAAAGATAATGAATGATAATGCAGACGTCAGCCTGTCTTTGTTTTCTGTCTTTGAGGTATTTTAATGAAATAGTTTTAGTACCACGGCCGTTTTACGATGATGGGAAATGTTTACAAAGTCAGCTCCCGGAGAGAGAGGAGAACTCTAATGATTCACTGAACGCTCAGCCTGATACTCATCACTTAGCTCTCTCCCCCCCTCTCCCCCTCTCCCCCATAGGGTGGCGGTGACCTGTTCTAAAGACATCCCCCTGTCTAACCCTCTCTCTCCCCCCTCCCCCCTCTCCCCCACAGGGTGGCGGTGACCCGTTCTAAAGACATCCCCCTGTCTAACCCTCTCTCTCCCCCCTCCCCCCTCTCCCCCATAGGGTGGCGGTGACCCGTTCTAAAGACATCCCCCTGTCTAACCCTCTCTCTCCCCCCCTCTCCCCCTCTCCCCCACAGGGTGGCGGTGACCCGTTCTAAAGACATCCCCCTGTCTAACCCTCTCTCTCCCCCCCTCTCCCCCTCTCCCCCATAGGGTGGCGGTGACCCGTTCTAAAGACATCCCCCTGTCTAACCCTCTCTCTCCCCCCTCCCCCCTCTCCCCCATAGGGTGGCGGTGACCTGTTCTAAAGACATCCCCCTGTCTAACCCTCTCTCTCCCCCCCTCTCCCCCTCTCCCCCATAGGGTGGCGGTGACCCGTTCTAAAGACATCCCCCTGTCTAACCCTCTCTCTCCCCCCTCTCCCCCTCTCCCCCACAGGGTGGCGGTGACCCGTTCTAAAGACATCCCCCTGTCTAACCCTCTCTCTCCCCCCTCTCCCCCTCTCCCCCATAGGGTGGCGGTGACCCGTTCTAAAGACATCCCCCTGTCTAACCCTCTCTCCCCCCCTCTCCCCCTCTCCCCCATAGGGTGGCGGTGACCCGTTCTAAAGACATCCCCCTGTCTAACCCTCTCTCTCCCCCCTCTCCCCCTCTCCCCCACAGGGTGGCGGTGACCCGTTCTAAAGACATCCCCCTGTCTAACCCTCTCTCTCCCCCCTCTCCCCCTCTCCCCCACAGGGTGGCGGTGACCCGTTCTAAAGACATCCCCCTGTCTAACCCTCTCTCTCCCCCCTCTCCCCCTCTCCCCCATAGGGTGGCGGTGACCCGTTCTAAAGACATCCCCCTGTCTAACCCTCTCTCTCCCCCCTCTCCCCCTCTCCCCCATAGGGTGGCGGTGACCCGTTCTAAAGACATCCCCCTGTCTAACCCTCTCTCTCCCCCCTCTCCCCCTCTCCCCCACAGGGTGGCGGTGACCCGTTCTAAAGACATCCCCCTGTCTAACCCTCTCTCTCCCCCCTCTCCCCCTCTCCCCCACAGGGTGGCGGTGACCCGTTCTAAAGACATCCCCCTGTCTAACCCTCTCTCTCCCCCCTCCCCCCTCTCCCCCATAGGGTGGCGGTGACCCGTTCTAAAGACATCCCCCTGTCTAACCCTCTCTCTCCCCCCTCTCCCCCTCTCCCCCACAGGGTGGCGGTGACCCGTTCTAAAGACATCCCGCTCTTCGGGCCGCTCTTCCCTCGTGGCGCCCGGTTCCCGCGCTCCAACGCCTTCCGGGACTTCCTATTGGCCAAGGCGGTGAACGCGGAGAATGCGGCGGAGAAGGCGGAGAAGTTCCGCTCCATGGCGACGCGAACGCGGCAGGAGTACCTGAGGGACCTGGCGGAGAACTACGTCACCACCACGCCCATCGACTCCTCCACCAAGTTCCCCCTGCTGTCGCTGGGCAGCAAGCGCAAGGACAAGCTGAAGGGATCCAAGGGGGCGGAGCTGCACAGCGCGGGGGCGCTGGTGTGGGCGGTGCTGGTGGGCGTGGCCAGCGAGGAGGAGGAGGAGGGGGGGGAGGAGGGGGAGGGGCCGGTGGAGGGGGACGGAGGTGGGGGGGCCCGCAGGCTGCCCTGCCTGCTGGGGGTGTCGGCCGAGGCGGTGGTGCTCATCGAGCGCTACTCGCGCCGGGTGGTGTTCAACTGCTCCTGCCGCGACGTGATTGGCTGGAAGGCGGTGACAGACAGCAAAGAGGGCGGGCCCTGCCTGGACATCTTCTACGCCCGCGGCCAGTCGGTGTGGATCTCGGTGGCGGAGGGCCAGGCGGAGGACATCAGGGAGGTGGTGCAGCGGCTGGAGGTGATTGGCCCTTCTGTCTCGTCTCTGAGGGCCTGATGGGGTCAGGTGGCAGGGTCAGCCCCCACAGGGAGAGCCACTATTAGAACAACATGGCCCCCCTGGGGTGACCTCACGTGGGTAGAGTCTGAGGAGGCATCCTGACAGACCCCTCCACAGTGTTGCCAAAGCATTACAATTACAGATATAACGTATAATAACAAAAGAGAACGTCCAAACAACTTGTATACCAACCTTTAACACATGTATACCAACCTTTAACACATGTATACCAGCCTTTGACACATGTATACCAACCTTTAACACATGTATACCAACCTTTAACACATGTATACCAACCTTTAACACATGTATACCAACCTTTGACACATGTATACCAACCTTTAACACATGTATACCAGCCTTTGACACATGTATACCAGCCTTTAACACATGTATACCAACCTTTAACACATGTATACCAACCTTTAACACATGTATACCAACCTTTAACACATGTATACCAACCTTTAACACATGTATACCAGCCTTTAACACATGTATACCAACCTTTAACACATGTATACCAACCTTTAACACATGTATACCAACCTTTAACACATGTATACCAACCTTTAACACATGTATACCAGCCTTTAACACATGTATACCAACCTTTAACACATGTATACCAACCTTTAACACATGTATACCAGCCTTTAACACATGTATACCAGCCTTTAACACATGTATACCAACCTTTAACACATGTATACCAACCTTTAACACATGTATACCAGCCTTTAACACATGTATACCAACCTTTAACACATGTATACCAACCTTTAACACATGTATACCAACCTTTAACACATGTATACCAACCTTTGACACATGTATACCAACCTTTAACACATGTATACCAACCTTTAACACATGTATACCAGCCTTTGACACATGTATACCAACCTTTAACACATGTATACCAACCTTTAACACATGTATACCAGCCTTTGACACATGTATACCAACCTTTAACACATGTATACCAACCTTTGACACATGTATACCAACCTTTGACACATGTATACCAACCTTTGACACATGTATACCAACCTTTGACACATGTATACCAGCCTTTGACACATGTATACCAACCTTTAACACATGTATACCAACCTTTGACACATGTATACCAACCTTTGACACATGTATACCAACTTTTAACACATGTATACCAACCTTTGACACATGTATACCAACCTTTGACACATGTATACCAACCTTTAACACATGTATACCAACCTTTAACACATGTATACCAGCCTTTAACACATGTATACCAACCTTTAACACATGTATACCAGCCTTTGACACATGTATACCAACCTTTAACACATGTATACCAACCTTTGACACGTGTATACCAGCCTTTAACACATGTATACCAACCTTTGACACGTGTATACCAGCCTTTGACACATGTATACCAACCTTTGACACATGTATACCAACCTTTGACACATGTATACCAGCCTTTGACACATGTATACCAACCTTTAACACATGTATACCAGCCTTTAACACATGTATACCAACCTTTAACACATGTATACCAACCTTTAACACATGTATACCAACCTTTAACACATGTATACCAACCTTTGACACATGTATACCAGCCTTTAACACATGTATACCAACCTTTGACACATGTATACCAACCTTTAACACATGTATACCAACCTTTAACACATGTATACCAACCTTTAACACATGTATACCAACCTTTAACACATGTATACCAGCCTTTGACACATGTATACCAACCTTTAACACATGTATACCAACCTTTGACACATGTATACCAGCCTTTGACACATGTATACCAGCCTTTGACACATGTATACCAGCCTTTGACACATGTATACCAACCTTTGACACATGTATACCAACCTTTAACACATGTATACCAACCTTTAACACATGTATACCAACCTTTAACACATGTATACCAGCCTTTAACACATGTATACCAACCTTTAACACATGTATACCAACCTTTAACACATGTATACCAACCTTTGACACATGTATACCAACCTTTAACACATGTATACCAGCCTTTAACACATGTATACCAACCTTTAACACATGTATACCAGCCTTTGACACATGTATACCAGCCTTTAACACATGTATACCAACCTTTAACACATGTATACCAACCTTTAACACATGTATACCAGCCTTTAACACATGTATACCAACCTTTAACACATGTATACCAACCTTTAACACATGTATACCAGCCTTTAACACATGTATACCAACCTTTAACACATGTATACCAGCCTTTAACACATGTATACCAGCCTTTGACCATAGCCTAACACACAGCGCTCTCCCCGCCCCAGCTGGTGACGCGGGGGTGCGAGGCGCTGGAGGTCACTCCGCTGCGTGACGGCGTGGGCCAGCCGGGCTTCCTGATGAGCGAGGAGGGCTTCGTGACGGAGCTGCAGCGGTTTGGCTACGCAGAGAGCGGCGGGCTGCAGCTGTGGGCCCGCGTGGTGCGGCTCTGCGGTCGGCCCCTGGTGCACCTGGGCCCCGAGCAGCGGGGCCGTCTGCTGCGTACCGCGCACAAGATCCACATCACCGTCATCCCCCCCGACGAGAACGGCAAGCCCCGCCGGTGAGGAGGGGCAGGGTCGGGGGTCGGGGTCAGGGGTCAGAGGTTAGGGGTCAGAGGTCATGGGTCAGGGGGCAGAGGTTAGGGATCAGGGGTCAGAGGTCAGGATTCAGGGGTCAGAGGTCAGGGGGCAGGGGTCAGAGGTCAGGTGTCACGGTCAGGGTTAGGGTTAGGGTCAGGGTTTCGGAC
This sequence comes from Pollachius pollachius, assembly GCF_949987615.1. NCBI lineage: Eukaryota > Metazoa > Chordata > Actinopteri > Gadiformes > Gadidae > Pollachius > Pollachius pollachius. The sequence continues at coordinate 338,911 of NC_136939.1, read as the reverse complement.
AGGGTTAGGGTCAGGGTTAATGTCAGGGTTAGGGTCAGGGTAGGGTCAGGGTTAATGTCAGGGTTAGTGTCAGGGTAGGGTCAGGGTTAGTGTCAGGATTAGGGTCAGGGTTTGGGACAGGGTTAGGGTCAGGGTTAATGTCAGGGTTAATGTCAGGGTTAGGGTCAGGGTTAGTGTCAGGATTAGGGTTAGGGTTTGGGACAGGGTTTGGGACAGGGTTAGGGTCAGGGTTACGCCTGATTTCCCCTGGGGACGTACGCGCCGCGGAACGGCTGCGAACTCTGCCCTGCTCCATTCCTCACCGGGCGCGTAACGGCAGCATAGCGCTGCCTTGCGAGCCAGCCGTATTCACGCGAGATCACGAGATCACGCGATAATCCTAAACCTAATGTACTCACCTTCCACTCCCAAATCTACTGTAATTAAATGCCAGGCTTTTTCCTTTCTGACATTGTCCTTATTTTACCCCATTCTCCATTCTTTTTTGTTGCTCCACTTCGACAATCAGTCTCTCGTCGTCCATGTTGCCGACCCTCTGAGACCCTTTGATTGATTGACTGCTGACCTGGTGCCGCCGGTCATGACGTAATGTTGATGTGAAGTTGTGATAGGCTACATGAGTATGAGTATTGTGTTTTATTTTGAAAATTGACCGGATGCTCTATGGCTTTTACTTTTTCACTTCCTGCCCGGCTCGATCTGCTCTGTTGAAATTGACGCGGTTCAGCAATGGCTCGCGTCAAAAATAGAAGTGCTATGGAATGATAGCGCTGCGGCGCGGCGCGCCACTCCTGGGACGCTACTGAGGCGTTCCACAGCGCGCCCGGTGGGGAGGGTTTCATTGATTAGAGCGGCAGCGATCAGCAGTGGTGACCGCGGCGCAGCCATTCCGCGGCACTTACGTCCCCGGTGGAAATCAGGCGTTAGGGTCAGGGTTAGGGTCTGGGTTAGGGTGAGGTTACTCATGTGTTGACCTCTTCCTCGTCTGTCTCCGTGCTCCTCAGGAGTTAGGATTAGGGTCAGGGTTAGGGTTAGAGTTAGAGTTAGGGTTAGGGTGAGGTTACTCATGTGTTGACCTCTTCCTCGTCTGTCTCCGTGCTCCTCAGGAGTTAGGATTAGGGTTAGTGTTAGGGTTAGGGTCAGGGTAAGGGTTTGAGTTAGGGTCAGGGTTAGGGTTAGAGTTAGGGTTAGGGTCAGGGTTAGGGTTAGAGTTAGAGTTAGGGTTAGGGTGAGGTTACTCATGTGTTGACCTCTTCCTCGTCTGTCTCCGTGCTCCTCAGGAGTTAGGGTTAGGGTCAGGGTTAGGGTTAGAGTTAGGGTTAGGGTTAGTGTTAGGGTTAGAGTTAGAGTTAGGGTTAGGGTGAGGTTACTCATGTGTTGACCTCTTCCTCGTCTGTCTCCGGGCTCCTCAGGAGTTAGGATTAGGGTTAGTGTTAGGGTTAGGGTCAGGGTAAGGGTTTGAGTTAGGGTCAGGGTTAGGGTTAGAGTTAGGGTTAGGGTCAGGGTTAGGGTTAGAGTTAGAGTTAGGGTTAGGGTGAGGTTACTCATGTGTTGACCTCTTCCTCGTCTGTCTCCGTGCTCCTCAGGAGTTAGGGTTAGGGTCAGGGTTAGGGTTAGAGTTAGGGTTAGGGTCAGGGTTAGGGTTAGAGTTAGAGTTAGGGTTAGGGTGAGGTTACTCATGTGTTGACCTCTTCCTCGTCTGTCTCCGGGCTCCTCAGGAGTTAGGATTAGGGTTAGTGTTAGGGTTAGGGTCAGGGTAAGGGTTTGAGTTAGGGTCAGGGTTAGGGTTAGAGTTAGGGTTAGGGTCAGGGATAGGGTTAGAGTTAGAGTTAGGGTTAGGGTGAGGTTACTCATGTGTTGACCTCTTCCTCGTCTGTCTCCGGGCTCCTCAGGAGTTTCTCGGAGCTCTACCAGAAGGCCATCAAGGACGCGGAGTGCCAGCCTGGAGAGGAGCACAGCGGAGACGCCTGGATCCTGGAGGAGAAGGACGGCGACCTGGAGGAAGAGGAGGAGCAGCCGAAGGAGGAGGAGGTGCCCGAGACAGAGGAGCAGAAGCCAGCAGGAGTCACAGAGGCCGAGACGGTGGAGGTGGAAGAGGAGGTGGAGGTGGAAGAGGAGGTGGAGGTGGAGGTGGAGGTGGGGGTGGAGGTGGAGGTGGAGGTGGAGGTGGAGGTGGAGGTGCGTGAGGAAGAGGAGGAGGTGGACCACCAGCCTTCGGAGACGCGGAGGAGCGATGGGGAGCAGGACTTGCTCCTGCCCCCCCCCAGCCTGCCCCTCCTGCGGGCCACCTCGCTGCAGGAGCCCCGCCCTCCCAGCCCCGCCCCCCTCCCCCGCAGCCTCTCCCTAGAGAGACCGCCCCCCTTCAGGGACGAAGAGTGAGTCAGCCCTGACCCCGCCCTCTTCTCAGGTTCTCTACTCTCATTGGTCCATGAGGACGACAGGAGGGCTGTGAAGCTAAACCCTCCTCTTCTGTCTCATTGGTCAATTAGCAGGCCGGTCTGTACTAGCTGAAGGCGTCCTGTACATGTGTTGGCTCATTAAAGGAGACATTATGGTGTCTAACCAACAAGTAAACATAGTATTTGAGTTCCAGAAAACATGTTTTTGAAGCTGTTTGCTGGAAATAACTATTAGGAAAAGAAATTGTGCCTACCGCTATTCCCCTCTGTTTCAGTC
>NC_136939.1:311235-331235 GCF_949987615.1 Pollachius pollachius | reverse complement strand
GAAGAGAATGATGAAGATGGTAAAGTAAAGATATTTAGTACTTAGTATTATTTTTATATTTGATTCTGCCGTATTTAATCTGTCTTTTAAATGATTGTATCCTTAAGCACTTTGTGCGCTGCTTTCTAAAGATGAAATATTTGTTATGATGATGATGATGATGATGATGATGATGATGATGATGATGATGATGATGATGATGATGTTGTGTTCTGCAGACCGTAAAGCAGCCGACCAATCAGGATCCGACCCGGCGGACGGCAGGCTGAGGGACTCTAAGGACAGGTGGGTGAAGCTGTTGCTACGACGACGTCAGCCTCTGTGTGGAGCTGTTGCCACGACGACGTCAGCCTCTGTGTGGAGCTGTTGCCACGACGATGTCAGCCTCTGTGTGGAGCTCAGACCAGCGTCTCCTTAAAGACAGAGGCTCTTTTACTGTCCTGGTCTGGTTCAAACTGGTTCTGACTGGTTGGGACTGGTTGGGCCAGTTTGGACTGGTTCTGGACCGGTATGGACTTGTTGGGACTGGTTGGGCTGGTTTGGACTGGTTCTGGACCGGTATGGACTTGTTGGGACTGGTTGGGCTGGTTCAGACTGGTTCTGGACCGGTATGGACTTGTTGGGACTGGTTGGGCTGGTTCGGACTGGTTCTGGACCGGTATGGACTTGTTGGGACTGGTTGGGCTGGTTCGGACTGGCCCTTGACCGGTATGGACTTGTTGGGACTGGTTGGGCTGGTTTGGACTGGTTCTGGACCGGTATGGACTTGTTGGGACTGGTTGGGCTGGTTTGGCCTGGTTCTGGACCGGTATGGACTTGTTGGGACTGGTTGGGCTGGTTTGGACTGGTTCTGGACCGGTATGGACTTGTTGGGACTGGTTGGGCTGGTTTGGACTGGTTCTGGACCGGTATGGACTTGTTGGGACTGGTTGGGCCTGTTTGACCATGCTTGTAATGTTTACTGTTGTGATCTCTGTAGAGACCCAAACAAACACGGGCCAATACATCAACACTTCGTTCGTAGGCTCTGTGTAATGGGCTGCATTCACACGACAGTCAATTCGGCTAAAGACTCATTCTTAATTAGAGCCACGTGTAATTTATTAATTGTTAATAGAAGACATGATTGATGTCTTCTTTGACGTGTGGTCTCCATTTCAGTCAGTGAGAGGAACTCTTTATCTGAGCACGATGATATATACTGTATTATATATACAGTATATAATGATCACATCAGTGATGGTGATGATGAGGATGGTGAGGTAGATGACGAGGATAATGACGATGGTAATAAGAGTGAGGATGACGGTGATGAGAGTAATGGTGATGAAGGTGATGAAGGTGATGATGAAGACGTGTCTCCCCGTTGCAGTGACTCCCCCGGCCACCTGGAGGAGAAGGTTTCCCAGCTGGAGAATATGCTGCAGAGACTGCAGGACGACCTCCAGAAGGTAAACATCTCCGGTCCTCAGAGCTCCAGTGATGGATGAGGGACATTGATAGACAGATGTTGGGGGTGTGGCCTTATTTAGCCATAGCGCGCCTGTCTTAAAGGGCTAGCTAAAGGGCTAGCTGTGGATAATCAACACCGCCTTCTGGTCCAATAAAGGCCCAGATTCACAAGGTTCAATCAGTCATTCTTTACACCAAATATCTTATCTTATCTGTTATCTTCATAGAACATTGCTATTGCAATTTTCAAAATAATTACCAAGTCCTAATAATACTTATAATGAGCGCATGTAATCTTAAACTAAAAACATGACCATGCCCCCCCCCCCCCCCCCCCCCCGAGACAATATCCATCTTTAGCGGACATATGTGATGCCATCAACAGCCCCTAGATTTTTGCTGCGAAAAAAAATGAAGTAAAATATTAATTACATAAGAAATTGTGTTTCTTTGGAAACACACATGACTTTATGAATGAGAACTAATGAGTCTCCACACCATGACTGTAGTCCACCAAAAGAACCTCACTCATTGACTTCTGGTGGTCTTAATATATATAATATACTCATACTGCCCATACACAGTGTTGGACTGTACCTGGGATTAAGACCTCAACAACTGAACCAATGATCAGAAATGAACTGGAAAACCGGAAGAACCAACCTGGTCTCTACTGAGAACCAGGAAGAACCCAGCTGGACTATACTGAGAACCAGGAAGAACCCAGCTGGACTATACTGAGAACCAGGAAGAACCAACCTGGTCTCTACTGAGAACGAGGAAGAACCAACCTGGTCTCTACTGAGAACCAGGAAGAACCAACCTGGTCTCTACTGAGAACCAGGAAGAACCAACCTGGTCTCTACTGAGAACCAGGAAGAACCCAGCTGGACTATACTGAGAACCAGGAAGAACCAACCTGGTCTCTACTGAGAACCAGGAAGAACCAACCTGGTCTCTACTGAGAACCAGGAAGAACCAACCTGGTTTCTACTGAGAACCAGGAAGAACCAACCTGGTCTCTACTGAGAACCAGGAAGAACCCAGCTGGACTATACTGAGAACCAGGAAGAACCAACCTGGTCTCTACTGAGAACCAGGAAGAACCAACCTGGTCTCTACTGAGAACCAGGAAGAACCAACCTGGTCTCTACTGAGAACCAGGAAGAACCAACCTGGTCTCTACTGAGAACCGGCCCCGCTGTCACCTCTTTGGCGAAGTAGGAGCAGTCCTCAGTGTGTCAGGGCCCCTGGCCCTACTGGGGCCCCTAGCCCTACAAGGGCCACCACTAGACCTACTGGGGCCCCTAGCCCTACAAGGGCCACCACTAGACCTACTGGGGCCCCTAGCCCTACTTGGGCCACAACTAGGCCTACTGGGGCCCCTGGCCCTACTAGGGCCACCACTAGACCTACTGAGGCCTCTAGCCCTACTTGGGCCACCACTAGACCTACTGAGGCCTCTAGCCCTACTTGGGCCACCACTAGACCTACTGAGGCCTCTAGCCCTACTTGGGCCACCACTAGACCTACTGGGGCCTCTAGCCCTACTAGGGCCCCCACTAGCCCTACCGGGGCCCCCAGGCCCTGTTGACTGACGTGTTGTGGTGTCTTTCTGTCCCCAGTGCTGCCTGATGTACTGCTCTACAGTATGTGTCCCCTTTTCCCCCCCCCCGTCCTCACTATGTAGCTCCCAGCCTGCCTACTGCACCCCCCACTTACACCCCTCACCTGTGTGTGTGTTTGTCTCTCTGTGTGTGTCTGTGTGTGTGTGTGTGTGTGTGTGTGTGTGTGTGTGTGTGTCTCTGTGTATGTCTGTGTGTGTGTGTGTGTGTGTGTCTGTGTGTGTGTGTCTCTCTGTGTATGTCTCTGTCTGTGTGTGTGTGTGTGTGTGTGTGTGTGTGTGTGTGTGTGTGTGTGTGTGTGTGTCTCTCTGTGTATGTCTCTCTGTGTGTGTGTGTGTGTCTGTGTGTGTGTGTCTCTCTGTGTATGTCTCTGTCTGTGTGTGTGTGTGTGTGTGTCTGTGTGTGTGTGTCTCTCTGTGTGTGTGTGTGTGTCTGTGTGTGTGTGTCTCTCTGTGTATGTCTCTCTGTGTGTGTGTGTGTGTGTGTGTGTGTGTGTGTCTGTGTGTGTGTGTCTCTCTGTGTATGTCTCTCTGTGTATGTCTCTGTGTGTGTGTGTGTGTCTGTGTGTGTGTGTCTCTCTGTGTATGTCTCTGTGTGTGTGTGTGTGTGTGTGTGTGTGTGTGTGTGTGTGTGTCTCCCACAGTGACCGCTGGGTGTTCTTCACTGTGTTGCAGGAGCAGCAGGCGAAGGCAGCGCTGCAGGCGGAGGTGCAGAGCCTGAAGCAGAACAACCAGCGGCTTCAGGCCGAGTCCCAGAGCACCGTGGCGCGGCTCATCAAGGTCACCGAGCTGCTCTGCAACGTCAACAAGCCCTGCTAGCCCGCGGCGCCGGCCGCGCACGCACTCACACACCAGTGTGTGCACATGTCAACCAGCCCCGCCAGGCCCCCCCCCGACCACTGCTGTCGCTAGCCTGCACACACACACACGCACACACACACGCACACACACACACAGACACAGACACACGCGCACACACACACAGACATTTGTGTGTGCGCATCCACGTGTATATGCTTGGAGGTACCTGCAGATGCACGGCGGACACACGCGCAAACGCATACAAACACACACACACACACACACACACACACACACACACACACACACACACACACACACACACACACACACACACACGCACACACACACGCACACACACACACAGACACAGACACACACACACACACACATACACACACACACACACACACACACACACACACACACACACACACACACACGCAAATGCACAGAAAACAAACAGACCCACTCCTGTGGTCCAGACCCCGGGCCCACGGCCCTCCAGGAGGAGGGGGAGGTGTTCAGACTGCCTCCTGGAGGAGGTGCTGTCTGGCTCCTCCAGGAGGAGGTGCTGTAGCAGACTCCTCCAGGAGGAGGTGCTGTAGCAGACTCCTCCAGGAGGAGGTGCTGTCTGGCTCCTCCAGGAGAAGGTGCTGTCTGGCTCCTCCAGGAGGAGGTGCTGTAGCAGACTCCTCCAGGAGGAGGTGCTGTCTGGCTCCTCCAGGAGGAGGTGCTGTAGCAGACTCCTCCAGGAGGTGCTGTAGCAGACTCCTCCAGGAGGAGGTGCTGTACCGTGGACTTGTATGCAATCAACCTCCAGCCGCTGCCGCATCAGAGACTGACCAATGGGAGCCAGGCCTGCCGCCGCGGCCTGGCGTGTGTGTGCTGGTATGCCTGCGTGTGTGTGAGTGTGTGCTAGAGAGAGCTGCACATACGTGGGCATGCGTCTCTTGCCATGCTTCAAATACTTGACCAAGCAAACGGCACCTGCATACAAACAAAATGGAGGCTACTATTTAAGGGACTCTTAGAGACGCATGTGTTAACTGTTTGAACGACCAAATCTGTAAATATTCCACCTCTAATGTATGTGAATAGTAGTATTCTATATTGTTCCTCAGAGAACCCTTGGTGTGGTTCTGGTGTGGAACATCAGAATGTTCTGGAACGAAGCGGGGGGGGGTGTCATGGCCGCCTCTTGCTTCAAAACGAGATGCAGGCGGACATTGTCTCAAAGGACATTAAGCATTCTTCACTTCTAATAGTACTGTAATCGACACATTTATCGGTCTAATGTTGGTTCAAAACGTTTGCCTTCCCTACAAAAGATGGAAGAAATGCAATATAGAAAATCACTGGAAGTAATTAAACAAAAAAAATAGATTTTGTCGAAAAGAATGGTATTATGTTTAGTATTTAAGAGTATTTTAGATGAGGATTGGAAAGGCGCGTACCGATAATGATTGGCTGATCTTCGTTTCCTTCAGTGTGGCCTGTAGCCGTCTCTCTCCTCAGTACCGTAGCAGCCATACTGTAGAAGCGCGACCCTTACTGGACAAACACACCAACTGCCGTTAGGCAGCTTTCCTATCCGCTGGAAAACTAGCTTTAGGAGTCTGAAACCGACACGTTTAGCTAATATCAGTACAGGCTCATTGTATTTAAGTATGTTTTGTGTCAAGATTATGATCAAAGTGACTATTTCGGGTAACTCTTTAAGTATGGCTTATGAGTGGTAGCGTTGTGGCAATAGGAGAGGGCCTTGTCATTCACCCTTATTGCGTGTGTGTGTGTGTGTGTGTTTGTGTGTGTGTGTGTGTGTGTGTGTGTGTGTGTGTGTGTGTGTGTGTGTGTGTGTGTGTGTGTGTGTGTGTTTGTGTCGTTATTGCACTTCGTCTTTGTATTAAACGCATCGGACAAGGCCCACTTGATTTTGCCTCCCAGGTGATGCAGTCTATTAACGCGGATCGCAGAGCTCAGTCCTTCAGACCAGCTTACCTCACTGTCCAAACCCGTCCTCCCCCACCCTCTCCCCAGCACCCCACCCTGCCATCCGCGGCAATAAGGAGGAGTGAGGAGAGGATGCTGAAGTCTCCTACGCCAGTGCCAACTCCCCCCCCCGGCAGCTCTTCCTCACTCCGCCGCCGTGAAGTCTACGGAGATAAAAAATAGGAAACCGAACTCCAATATAAGAAAGCAAGGAGCGCGTCAGACGCCCGCTCAAGCAGACCGTCGCCACGCTGCCCCCTGTCTGTCACCGAGTGCATCACTCCTCCAGATGTTTGAGAGTCACTGTGAATACCTGGTACCAGCATATTAACATACAGTATATTCTGATTAAATGATGCAGGAGAAAGTCTAAGCTTTTATCAGTATGTGAGGAGATGTCCATGGTGATTGGTGATTGGTGATTGGTGATTCCCCCCCCCCCCCAACTATGGCAGAAGGATGAGTATGCAGCCAGTGGAGGTGTTGCTGCGAGGTACAGAGCGGGTGGAGGAGTGAGTGTGTACAGGTAGACTGTAGGGCGTTGGTCAGCATGAGAGACACTTCCAGCTACCTTCATGTACGTGTATGTATACAAAAAAATGTAACTTATTAATCATGCAAATGTGACATTTCTCGTAGCTGTTTTAATTTAAAGAGGGGGGGGTGGACTCATTGAAGGGACGATGTTGATGATTTAACGCAAACAATGTAAAAGGTTTGGACATGGTTGCTATGCTTTTATTTTGTAGACGACCCATGGATCGCCAGGACGACAGGACACAAATGATGAGTTCAACAATGTTGTTTGCAAATAGAGTTTCTTGGTCAAAGTGACTGTTGTCTCATCCTTGTCTGATTGGAGCTCCACATTAACGAGGTTCATCTGATTGGAGCTCCACATTAACGAGGTTCATCTGATTGGAGCTCCACCTTAACGAGGTTCATCTGATTGGAGCTCCACCTTAACGAGGTTCATCTGATTGGAGCTCCACCTTAACGAGGTTCATCTTATTGGAGCTCCACCTTAACGAGGTTCATCTGATTGGAGCTCCACCTTAACGAGGTTCATCTTATTGGAGCTCCACATTAACGAGGTTTATCTGCCTGAGAGCAAACAGACTCTAGACGCTGCTGACCGGCTTCATGGGACCGGCTCTCTTCAACCTGCACCATATGCTGGGGATGGAGGGTGAGGGTTAGTAGGGTTAGTAGGGTGAGGGTTAGGGTTAGTAGGGTTAGTAGGGTTAGTAGGATGAGGGTTAGTAGGGTGAGGGTTAAGGTTAGTAGGGTGAGGGTTAGTAGGGTTAGTAGGGTGAGGGTTAGTAGGGTGAGGGTTAGTAGGGTTAGTAGGGTGAGGGTTAGTAGGGTGAGGGTTAGTAGGGTGAGGGTTAGTAGGGTTAGTAGGGTTAGTAGGGTGAGGGTTAGTAGGGTGAGGGTTAGTAGGGTTAGTAGGGTGAGGGTTAGTAGGGTTAGGGTTAGTAGGGTGAGGGTTAGGGTTAGTAGGGTGAGGGTAAGAAGGTTTAGTAGGGTGAGGGTTAGGGTTAGTAGAGCTAGGGTTAGTAAGGTGAGGGTTAGTAGGGTGAGGGTTAGTAGGGTGAGGGTTACTAGGGTTAGGGTTAGTAGGTTGAGGGTTACTAGGGTTAGGGTTAGTAGGGTTAGTAGGGTGAGGGTTAGTAGGGTGAGGGTTAGTAGGGTTAGTAGGGTTAGTAGGGTGAGGGTTAGTAGGGTGAGGGTAAGAAGGTTTAGTAGGGTGAGGGTTAGGGTTAGTAGAGCTAGGGTTAGTAGGGTGAGGGTTAGTAGGGTTAGTAGGGTGAGGGTTACTAGGGTTAGGGTTAGAAGGGTGAGGGTTACTAGGGTTAGGGTTAGTAGGGTTAGGGTTAGTAGAGCTAGGATTAGTAGGGTTAGGGTTAGTAGGGTGAGGGTAAGAAGGTTTAGTAGGGTGAGGGTTAGGGTTAGTAGAGCTAGGGTTAGTAGGGTGAGGGTTAGGGTTAGTAGGGTGAGGGTTAGGGTTAGTAGGGTGAGGGTTAGTAGGGTTAGGGTTAGTAGGGTTAGTAGGGTTAGTAGGGTGAGGGTTAGTAGGGTGAGGGTTAGTAGGGTTAGTAGGGTTAGTAGGGTGAGGGTTAGTAGGGTTAGGGTTAGTAGGGTGAGGGTTAGGGTTAGTAGGGTGAGGGTAAGAAGGTTTAGTAGGGTGAGGGTTAGGGTTAGTAGAGCTAGGGTTAGTAGGGTGAGGGTTAGTAGGGTGAGGGTTAGTAGGGTGAGGGTTACTAGGGTTAGGGTTAGTAGGGTGAGGGTTACTAGGGTTAGGGTTAGTAGGGTTAGGGTTAGTAGAGCTAGGGTTAGTAGGGTTAGGGTTAGTAGGGTGAGGGTAAGAAGGTTTAGTAGGGTGAGGGTTAGGGTTAGTAGAGCTAGGGTTAGTAGGGTGAGGGTTAGGGTTAGTAGGGTGAGGGTTAGGGTTAGTAGGGTGAGGGTTACTAGGGTTAGGGTTAGTAGAGCTAGGGTTAGTAGGGTTAGGGTTAGTAGGATGAGGGTTAGGGTTAGTAGGATGAGGGTTAGGGTTAGTAGGGTGAGGGTAAGAAGGTTTAGTAGGGTGAGGGTTAGGGTTAGTAGGGTGAGGGTTAGGGTTAGTAGGGTTAGGGTTAGTAGGGTTAGGGTTAGCTAACACTGTCCGAGGTCCAGGACCCGGCTGGACTGTCACACCTCTTCTTGAAGCGTGCGCCGTGGCCTCTGATGGGAACCCGTCCACGCGGAGATGGAGAACCGGTCAGCGAGGATCACCGTCAGAGCCAACCTCTGGTCAACACAACAACACACACTTTATATTCATAAAAGTGAGAAATAGAAAAGACGACTTGGATTAATATGGATTTGAATATGAAAAGTGGAGGGTTACCCAAACCCTAACCCTATGGAGGTGGAGGTGGTGGAGGAGGAGGTGGAGAGTCAGACAGACAGACGGAAAGACTGATAGACAGACAGACAGACAGACAGACAGACAGACAGACAGACAGACAGACAGACAGACAGACAGACAGACAGACCAACCAGCCGGACCGCAGCCTCGGATCAGCGGTGGTGCTCGGTGGCCTCGGTGGTACTCCGTCGGGAACACTCGGTAATATTCGGTGTCACTCGCTGGTATTCGGTCGGGGGTGCGCTCCACGTGGGCGCGGGTCCTGCCGCTGGTGCGCGACAGGTTGCCCTCGCGCTGACATTATGGGCGGTCGGTTCCGAAATAGACGCACCGCTCAGAGTGTCGCTCCCACCCCCTCCTACCACAGTCCCTCTCCCCCCTGCTCTCCCCTCCTCTCCCCTCCACTCCCCTACTCTCTGCGGTGCGTCACGGAGCTGGAGAAGTGCGTCTGTCCATGCGCTCCTGAACCCGGGCAGTTGCAGTCCGCTTACCGGGAAACGATCGAGACCAGGCGGCCTTGGAGCCAGGAGCTTTATATTCACAACCGTAGGTGAGTTCTCTGTGCACTTTTGGCTTCCATCAGAAATAGGTTTGCAGTTTAGTAAAGTAGTCAAGTAGAAGTGCGATCGCTTCTTTTGCCGCACTGTTCCGGTCCCCGAAGGAGCGTTCACTCTGTAACGGACCGGGACCTTTGTAACCAGACCTCCGAGCGGAGCAGCTGCAAACCTCGTCCCGGGGCAGAGGGGAGACACACCCCCCCTCTACCCCAGTCCGGGTCTATAAAATGAATGATCAATGCTCAGAACTTTATACACCTGTAGTATCAGGCGCAGACAGCGAGGTTCTCCTCGGAGCGACAGCCAGGTCCCGGTGGTCTCTGGCCGGAGGCTGGTCGACTGACATGTCTATATTAGGAACGTTTTCCCTGTGCGTCTTGGATCACAGCTCTGTGTCCGACGTGAATCGTGAATTCACTAAAACAAGTGAACCGCAGTCAGACGTCAGGTGTGATGGGCGAGGATCGATCACAGGACGTTTATTAGTGGGGGTCATTTCAGCCTCCATGATACAGCAATGCGCCCATAAAGCGACCGACGTCAATACATGAAAGTCTTCATTACTGGGCAGGCTACTTCCAGGAAAGAAGGCAGAGGGTCGGGGTGGCCAACGGCTCAGCGTCAGAACAACACACGGATTCAAACATTCTTCTGTGTGTTTATGCTCAAATGACTTTAAAATAGAAACACACCATACGCTCACATTTTGTCATGTTTTACGTCTGCTGGGCCTCTCTAGATATAAAATAATACAAGACTTGAAAGACTGGGAAGCCCTTCTCCTTTCCAGTATGCTATATGGTTGGGAACACTGGGAACAGAGGGATATCCTAAATCTCCCCAGCCTTACATTATAATGGTAAAGTCGTAGGCTCCAGGCGCCTCCTCTTCAGTATAATATCTGATCACATAGTGATGCTGGGACAATAGTCTAATAATAGCTGCTGGGATGCTATCAGGGGCCAGAATGCGCCCTGGTGTTGTTTCGGGGTTCACCGTCCCACTGCCATGTTGCCCCGGGCAACAACAAGTCATGGAGATGATGGAAACAAACATTCAGTCAAAAGTCTGTGTGTGTGTGTGTGTGGGTGTGAGACAGAGAGAGAGAATATGTGTATGTAGTTTAGTACAGAGATGATCGACACAAACACAGACTCCAAAGTTTGTTTTTGTGTGTGTGTGTATGTGTGTGTGAGAGAGAGAGAGAGAGAGAGAGAGAGAGAGAGAGAGAGAGAGAGAGAGAGAGAGACATGGCCCCCCATGTCTCTCTCTCTCACACACAAACAAACTTTTGGAGAGAGAGAGAGAGAGAGAGAGAGAGAGAGAGAGAGAGAGAGACAATGGCTGGATGTTGGTTAGCATATAATCAAGCACTTCTTTAGTTGCTTGTTTATAAAAAGCAGCCAATGACTAAAAGGATCCCACAGTGTAGAGTGCTGCTGTTCTCCGTCACACCGTTTGACTGGATCAGGGTTCTGTAGGACGCTCTTCAACCCCATCTGCTCCTCCCTCTGTTCACCCCACTGAGCGGTTCATTCCTCCCTCTGTTCACCCCACTGAGCGGTTCATTCCTCCCTCTGTTCTCCTCCCACTGAGCGGTTCATTCCTCCCTCTGTTCACCCCACTGAGCGGTTCATTCCTCCCTCTGTTCTCCTCCCACTGAGCGGTTCATTCCTCCCTCTGTTCACCCCACTGAGCGGTTCATTCATCCCTCTGTTCACCCCACTGAGCGGTTCATCCCTCCCTCTGTTCACCCCACTGAGCGGTTCATTCCTCCCTCTGTTCTCCTCTCACTGAGTGGTTCGTTCCTCCCTCTGTTCACCCCACTGAGCGGTTCATTCCTCCCTCTGTTCTCCTCTCACTGAGCGGATCGTTTCACCCGCTCTCTGGGGAACCTATCTGCCATCGCTCTCCTTTCTTCTGACACCCCTGAAGTTCTGCCTCCTCATCCTGCAGCGCTCTTAGTGTGTGTGTGTGTGTGTGTGTGTGTGTGTGTGTGTGTGTGTGTGTGTGTAGTGATGAGTCGCAGCATCGTGCGCCAGAGCCGGTTCCGCCACGTGTTCGGCGCGGGCGTGAAGGCGGAGCAGGGCTACGACGATATCCGCGTCTCCAAGGTTACCTGGGACAGCAACTTCTGCGCCGTCAACCCCAAGTTCCTGGCGGTCATCGTGGAGTCCAGCGGGGGAGGGGCCTTCCTGGTGCTGCCCCTGTCCAAGGTCAGTGGGGGCTAGACCAATCAGCATGAAGGATGAGCTCGGTTATGGGTCACTAGTTTATCCGTAGATGTTTACAAACATTACCCTAACCCTACCAAGAAACATACGAACCAGAGCATTGACTGACTGATGGATGCTGCACTGCCTGCTGCTTTGGTTGGCTGACTGATGGATGCTGCACTGCCTGCTGCTTTGGTTGACTGATAATATTTCTGCAGGTGCTGAGTGTGTGTTTGATGACACACGGTTGGGTTGGCAGAGAGAGAGAGAGAGAGAGGGAGAGAGAGAGAGAGAGAGAGAGAGAGAGAGAGGGAGAGAGAGAGAGAGAGAGAGAGAGAGAGACAGAGACAGAGAGAGAGAGAGAGAGAGGCAGAGAGAGACAGAGAGAGAGAGAGAGAGAGAGAGAGAGAGAGAGAGAGAGAGAGAGAGAGAGAGGGGGGGGAGCGAGACAGAGAGAGACAGAGACAGAGAGAGACAGAGACAGAGAGAGACATGGTCATATATCAGAGAGCTGGTGGACAGACAGGTCTATTTATACCCACTGACCCCCTCCCTGACTACTCTTCTGGTCGTCTGCAGGCCCCTTTCAACGCCTCGTCATGCAGCTATTAATACACATTAGGCAACGGTGTGTGTGTGTGTGTGTGTGTGTGTGTGTGTGTGTGTGTGTGTGTGTGTGTGTGTGTGTGTGTGTGTGTGTGTGTGTGTTATAATAGGACACTGATACACGTGTTCACACCAGTGAGGAAGAGTATCCCTGAAGTTAAAGCAGGAGTCTAGAACTTGTACATTGTGACATCACATCAAAATGGCCACCGCCGCTTGGAGCCAAAGCAGCATTGGAGCTTTAGTTATTGTGTTGGTAGTCACGTTGTTTTTTAGGCATTGTTTAGTAATTGATTGTGGAATTATGTCATTATGGGGAGTCATTGTGGTTTGAAACTGCCACAGCATTAATCATGTGAGACGTAGCAAAAACAAGTTTTCATTAGCCTTGATTATGCTATATTTACTTATATATGTGTTGATATGCCTGATGCTAACCTGGTGCTAACAGGCTGCTACTCTGATGTATGTTTTGATATGTACCTGATGCTAACCTGGTGCTAACAGGCTGCTACTCTGATGTATGTTTTGATATGTACCTGATGCTAACCTGGTGCTAACAGGCTGCTACTCTGATGTTTGTTTTGATATGTACCTGATGCTAACCTGGTGCTAACAGGCTGCTACTCTGATGTATGTTTTGATATGTACCTGATGTTATCCTGATGCTAACAGGCTGCTACTCTGATGTATGCGTTGATATGACACTGATGCTGACAGACTGCTGTGTTTTGGCGGCTGTAGGCAGGGCGTGTGGATAAGAACTACCCGCTGGTCAACGGCCACTCTGGCCCCGTGCTGGACATCGACTGGTGCCCGCACAACGACAACATCCTGGCCAGCGGCTCCGAGGACTGCAGCGCCATGGTACGCACGAGCTGGATAGATGAAGAGAGAGAGAAACAGTATCAAAGAAAGATGTGTGTGTGACAATTAGTGTGTGATGGCAGAATATTTAGTGCTATTTATTCTGTAATATATGTTTTATCATGCGTCCATCAACTAAGCAAACACCAGTCAATGAAGCTGAAAGGCAACACAATAGTTAGGAAGAAAAGTTCACATTTAGCAGCAAGCTTAACATGTGCTTGATATGTGAATGTGGGTCTATTGAAAACAGTGCACGCAATTGTTAAGATCAAATTAGTTGAACAAAATACTAGCTGTTATAAGCTTAATAATTTATTTCAGATGCTGCTTATTTTCAAGAGTTAATTTCCTGCAATACAGTAAAATCGTTTAGGCTGCGAATAAAAACATAACACATCAAATCTGTTGGAAAGAACGAAATACAACCACAAAAATCCAGCTGTTCTTTTTCTTTTCTTTGTCTCTATTTCCACGCACCAAAGAAGTGTTTCATCCGAGTGGGAACCTTCTGACCACTAGCAGAACAGACCTTTACTCCTGGTTAGGCTGCACAATGTATTTCGTTTTTTATTTAAATAACAATGACTAATCTGTCAGATATAACATAATTTACCCAGATTTAGGGGTTCTTGGATACAGAGTTTTTTGCTAGGAAGTGACATGCACAGCGAGCAAACGATCACTGACCATGTTGATCAGTTTATGATCAGATAACCAAGGAAGAGAAAAAACTTCAAAATAAGCAAAAATAAGATTGAATTCAAAAGAGAACAACAACGTCAATTGTATGCAATTATTTTAATTACAGGAAAGACAAAGTTGACCAAAAACAGGACCTTTGCGAGAGTGCCTTGCAATTGTTACCAAAAAAGGCAACACGATAAATATTTTTTCCCGTTTAATTTCCCCCCATAGAGCTCAAAATAACGGGGCTATAACGCTATAACGCATCTGTCTAACGGGAGAGGACCGGGAGCTGGTAACCTTTCTGGAAAATCAGGAGGGTTAGTATTATGAAGGCCTCAGACTTTTTAAACTTCGGGTCGGCTGTTTGGACACTAGAGGGAGCCAAGCTGTTTCCAAGAGTTCCCCACATCCCATAGTACGGGGCTGATAGGAACGGAGCTTTATTCTATTCCATTCAGGTGTCCAGTAGCTCCGCCTACTGTGTTTTCTGTTTCTGCTGTGTATATTCTGAGTCGAGGGGTCCATGGTGGCTCGAGGAATCACTTCTGTTCATCAGAGTTCTGGATTGACTCGCTGTTGGCCTCTGTTCCTGTAATGATCAGAACACTGGACGGACACGACTGCGGTCTGAGCTCACTGCCACGCCTCAGACCCTCACACTCACAGTGTGTCCACCTACGCGTGCGTCTGTGTGCACGTATGTGTGTGTGCGTGCGCATATGTGTGTGCGTGCGTGTGCATGGGTGCGCGTGTGTCCGTATACGCTCCTGTCTTAGGGCCACCATGTGTTGACGGCGTGTTACAGCGGTAGATGGACAGCTGTTCTCACCAACAGCTGTCAGGACCACGTGCCGTGTGGTGGAACACATTTGGGGGACTTTCTGTGCGTGTGCGTGCGCGTGTGTGTGTGTGTGTGTGTGTGTGTGTGTGTGTAAAATAAATAAAGATTTGCTTTTTTAGTCCCACACTGAAGAAATCCACTTGTTACAGCTGCTCAAGAGTCAAAAGTAGAGGAACAGAGTTATTAGTAGCTGATAAATGTATTTTTGAATAAAAATATATAATATGAATCAAAAAATGTATATAAACCTTTCTTTCATACAAATAACCATGGTAGATAAATGCTCAAGGTTGTGCAATGTAAATTGTATAACATGTATTGTAGTATGTTGCTGTAAATTCACAGAGATTTGAAATTGGAGAGATTGGATTACAAAGAATACGAGCTGTGTGTGTGTGCATGTGTGTGTGTGTGTGTGTGTGTGTGTGTGTGTGTGCGTGTGTGTGTGTATTAGTGTGTGTGTGTGTGTGTGGGGGGGAGGGTTTGTGTGTGTGTGTGTGTGTGTGTGTTAGTGTGTGTGTGTGTGTGTGTGTGTGTGTGTGTGTGTGTGTGCTTTGTATTGTGGAGGTGGGGCCACAGGACAGACCAGTTTCCCTGCAGCTGTCTCATATTGAATGTTGTGTAACAATGATGTCATCCTACAGCCTTCACACAGGGATTAATGGTCAACATTCAAAATGGCCGTCACATATTGAGTTCATGCCTTTGCAATCTTGTCAGCACAATGCAACCAAAGACAAGCCTCATTACATAATGCAAAGAAATGCCCAGATTAGACCGATGTGTGTAAAGTGTGCGATTTGATATACATGAATAGTGATTGGCAGCTCAATCATGAAACTCTTTTAACTCGCTTTGTGTAAGATGAATAAAAGGTCCCATAGTCCCAGGTGCTAGGACACCTCCCCCCCCCTCCTGGGGTCTAGGACCAGTGTTAACAGTTCCCCCCCCCAGGTGTGGCAGATCCCGGACCAGTCCCTGAGCCGCCCGCTGTCGGAGCCCATCGTGGTGCTGGAGGGCCACTCCAAACGGGTCGGCATCGTCAGCTGGCACCCCACCGCCCGCAACGTCCTGCTCACTGCCGGTACGCACCCACACTCACGCCACACACACACGCACACGCCTAAACTCACGTACGCAAACACACCCACACATGCACGCACACGCCCCAACGCACACACACACAAACGCACAAACATGCACACGTAATCACGCACGCACAGCCTCCTCAGTGCAGGTATGCACACACATGCATGCACACAGACACACAGACAGACACACACTCTTGTAGGGTTAGAGTTGTCTGCACCCCTTCGCCGTCACCTGGGTGGGGGGGACTGATTGGAGGGTAGGTTGATTCGTCATTAGGTTGTGAAGAAGGACGGCAGGGGGCCTAACCCTGCCTCACCAAACAGGACAAACGCTTCATGCTGAACATGTTCTCCAGTTATTCTCAGTCTGACTCAGCGTCTCTCAGAACAACAACGCTGAGTAGCAGCGAGGACATTGGTGTCCATGTTGTGTGTCCACTTCCTGATGCCCCTCCCCCTTCCTGCTGGCCCCGCCCCTGCCCCGCCCCTCCAGGCAGTGATAACCTGATCATCGTCTGGAACGTGGGGACGGGCGAGCCCCTGGTCTCCATGGAGGACCACCCAGACCTCATCTACAACGTCAGCTGGAACTACAACGGCAGCCTCTTCTGCACCACCTGCAAGGACCGCCGCCTGCGTGTCTGCGACCCTCGCAAGAGGGAGGTGGTGGCGGTCAGTGGCCGCCCGTCGCCGTGGGGACGGGGTTGGGTTAAAGCTGCACTTTGTCATGTTCTGTCTCAGCCAGAGACTCAAAGAGCTGAGCTCCGGAGGCTCACTAAGACCAACCCATCTGGGCTCCTTCTGATATAGCTCTAACTGTAGATGCCCTCCCAGCCTCCAGAGGCTGCTGACCCTCCCTGCCTCTAGAGGCTGCTGTCCCGACCACTAGATGCTGCTGACCCTCCCCACTAGATGCTGCTGACCCTCCCAGCCTCTAGAGGCTGCTGACCCGACCACTAGAGGCTGCTGATCCTCCCAGCCTCTAGAGGCTGCTGACCCTCCCAGCCTCTAGAGGCTGCTGACCTTCCCTGCCTCTAGAGGCTGCTGACCCGACCACTAGAGGCTGCTGACCCTCCCAGCCTCTAGAGGCTGCTGACCCTCTCTGCCTCTAGAGGCTGCTGACCTGACCACTAGATGCTGCTGACCCTCTCTGCCTCTAGAGGCTGATGACCCAACCACTAGAGGCTGCTGACCCTCCCAGCCTCTAGAGGCTGCTGACCTTCCCTGCCTCTAGAGGCTGCTGACCTGACCACTAGAGGCTGCTGACCCTCCCAGCCTCTAGAGGCTGCTGACCCTCTCTGCCTCTAGAGGCTGCTGACCTGACCACTAGATGCTGCTGACCCTCTCTGCCTCTAGAGGCTGATGACCCAACCACTAGAGGCTGCTGACCCTCCCAGCCTCTAGAGGCTGCTGACCTTCCCTGCCTCTAGAGGCTGCTGACCCGACCACTAGAGGCTGCTGACCCTCCCAGCCTCTAGAGGCTGCTGACCCTCTCTGCCTCTAGAGGCTGCTGACCTGACCACTAGATGCTGCTGACCCTCTCTGCCTCTAGAGGCTGATGACCCAACCACTAGAGGCTGCTGACCCTCCCAGCCTCTAGAGGCTGCTGACCCGACCACTAGAGGCTGCTGACCCTCCCTGCCTCTAGAGGCTGCTGACCCTCCCAGCCTCTAGAGGCTGCTGACCCTCCCAGCCTCTAGAGGCTGCTGACCCTCCCAGCCTCTAGAGGCTGCTGACCCAACCACTAGAGGCTGCTGACCCTCCCAGCCTCTAGAGGCTGCTGACCTGACCGCTAGATGCTGCTGACCCTCCCAGCCTCTAGAGGCTGCTGACCCGACCACTAGAGGCTGCTGACCCTCCCTGCCTCTAGAGGCTGCTGACCCTCCCTGCCTATAGAGGCTGCTGACCCTCCCAGCCTCTAGAGGCTGCTGACCCGACCACTAGAGGCTGCTGACCCTCCCTGCCTCTAGAGGCTGCTGACCCTCCCAGCCTCTAGAGGCTGCTGACCCTACCTGCCTCTAGAGCAGCCTCTAGTGGTCGGGTCAGCCTCTAGAGCAGCCTCTAGTGGTCGGGTCAGCAGCCTCTAACCGCAAGGTTGTAGTGTTGATGTGTCCCTGAGCAAGGCCTCTCACCCTCAGTGATCCTGATTGGTTGGCGATCGGGACCTTACATGGTTGACTGCGCAATCGTGTGTGTAATGTGTGTATAAATATGTGTGTGAATGTGTGTGTGTGTGCGTGTGTGTGTGTGTGTGAATGTGTGTGTGTGTGAATGTGTGTGTGAATGGTGTCGATTTGGACAAGAGCTTCCTCTAAATGTAAATATAAATGTAGAGGCTGCAAATAGCGATACTTGAATAGCGCAGCTTTAAATGATTGATCACTTCTGAAAAGAACAGATTGATATATAGATGAGCTTTCGGGGGTGACTGTATTCTACGATAAACCAGTAACTAGTTATCTCTATACCATTCATGTTTTCATTACACTTAGTGAAGAGACCATCGTCACTCGGCTAGTAATGTCTGTTTGCTGTTGACCCAATAGGAACGCCTCGCTCCACACGAGGGCATCCGACCAATGAGAGCCATCTTCACCAAAGACGGAAACATCTTCACCACAGGCTTCACCCGGATGAGCCAGAGGGAGCTAGGGTTATGGGATCCGGTAGGACGCCAAGATATACAGTACAACCACGGGAAATACACAGGAAATACATGGGAAATACACAGGAAATACATGGGAAATACATGGGAAATACACAGGAAATACATGGGAAATACACAGGCAATACATGGGAAATACACAGGAAATACATGGGAAATACATGGGAAATACACAGGAAATACACAGGCAATACATGGGAAATACACAGGAAATACATGGGAAATACACAGGAAATACATGGGAAATACACAGGAAATACATGGGAAATACATGGGAAATACACAGGTAATACATGGGAAATACATGGGAAATACACAGGCAATACATGGGAAATACATGGGAAATACACAGGAAATACATGGGAAATACACAGGAAATACATGGGAAATACACAGGAAATACATAGGAAATACACAGGAAATACATGGGAAATACACAGGAAATACACAGGAAATACATGGGAAATACATGGGAAATAAACAGGAAATACATGGGAAATACACAGGAAATACATGGGAAATACACAGGAAATACACAGGAAATACATGGGAAATACATGGGACATACACAGGAAATTCATTGGAAATACACGGGAAATACATGGGATATTCATGGTATATACATGGGAAATACTATGTATTTACTATATACTTATTAGGTACTAATTATGAACCTATTATGTACTTATTATGTACCTACTATTTACCTAACATGTACTTACTGTGTATTTACTATGTACCTACATGGGACATGTATTTACTATGTATTACTTAGTTAATACACCTATTTACTACTCAAACACACTGAAGTCCTCCCTTGGTCCTCAGACCCACTTCGAGGAGCCCATCGCTCTGCTGGAGCTGGACACGAGTAACGGGGTCCTGCTGCCATACTACGACCCCGACGCCAGCATGGTGTACCTGTGTGGGAAGGTACTCACCCCCTTCATCACCTCACCTGTACCAACCTCAGTCAGAACCGACTCTTCATCCTGCTCCTCTCATCAACAGTAGGAGGCGCTACTGGGCCTGGTAACAACGGTGTGTGTGTGTGTGTGTGTGTGTGGGCGCTCAGGGGGACAGCAGCATCCGGTACTTTGAGATCACGGAGGAGCCGCCCTATGTTCACTACCTCAGTACCTTCAGCAGCAAGGAGCCTCAGAGGGGCATGGGCTTCATGCCCAAGAGGGGCGTGGACGTCAGCAAGTGTGAGATCGCACGGTAGGACCCGCCCATTCCTCCCCCCCACAGACACCCAGAATGCATCTGGGTGACTACACAGCAGGGGGCATCCCAGCAAGGTCACACACCTGTAACGCTCTGAGGGTTCTCACCTGTAACGCTCTGAGGGTTCTCACCTGTAACCCCACTCCCTCTCTCCCTCTTCTCCCCTCCCTCCCTCTCTCTCTCCCTCTCCTCCCCTCTCCTCCCCTCTCCTCCCCTCCCTCCCTCTCCCTCTCTCTCTCCTCCCCTCCCTCCCTCCCTCTCTCTCTCCCTCTCCTCCCCTCCCTCCCTCCCTCCCTCTATCTCTCCCTCCCCTCTCCTCCCCTCCTCCCTCCCTCCCTCCCTCCCCCTCCCCCTCTCTCTCCTCCCCTCCCTCCCTCCCTCTCTCTCTCCCTCTCCTCCCCCTCCTCCCTCCCTCTCTCTCCCTCTCCTCCCCCCTCCCTCCCTCTCTCTCTCCCTCTCT
>NC_136939.1:286235-308735 GCF_949987615.1 Pollachius pollachius | reverse complement strand
CCCCCCAGTACCCCTCTCCCCCCCCAGTTACCCTCTCTCCCCCCCAGTACCCCTCTCTCTCCCCCCAGTACCCCTCTCTCTCCCCCCAGTACCCCTCTCCCCCCCCCCAGTACCCCTCTCTCTCCCCCCCAGTTACCCTCTCCCCCCCCAGTTACCCTCTCTCCCCCCCAGTACCCCTCTCTCTCCCCCAGTACCTCTCTCCCCCCCAGTACCTCTCTCCCCCCCCAGTACCCCTCTCCCCCCCCAGTTACCCTCTCTCCCCCCCAGTACCCCTCTCTCCCCCCCCAGTACCCCTCTCTCCCCCCCAGTACCCCTCTCCCCCCCAGTTACCCTCTCCCCCCCCAGTTACCCTCTCTCCCCCCCAGTACCCCTCTCTCCCCCCCAGTACCCCTCTCTCCCCCCCAGTACCCCTCTCTCCCCCCCCAGTACCCCTCTCTCCCCCCCAGTACCCCTCTCCCCCCTAGTTACCCTCTCCCCCCCCAGTTACCCTCTCTCCCCCCCAGTTACCCTCTCTCCCCCCCAGTAACCCTCTCTCCCCCCCAGTCGGACCTGTTCCAGGACGACCTGTACCCGGACACGGCGGGGCCCGACCCCGCCCTGGAGCCTGAGGAGTGGATGGAGGGCCGGGACGAGGAGCCCACGCTGGTCTCCATGAGGATGGGCTACGTGCCCCCCAAGAGCCGCGAGCTCAAAGTGGCCCGCAAGAACGTTCTGGACTCCAGACCCAGCACCCGGCGCAGCGTGTCCGCCTGCGACGCCAACAGCCTGCCGGTGGGTCAGGGGTCAGGGGTCAGGGGTCAGGGGTCAGGGGTCAGGGGTCAGGGGTGGGGGATCAGTTTGGAGGTCACATGTTCTTTTGATTCTGGTCAGCGTATACGTTTACTTCTCCTTGAAGGATACACGTCAGTTCACACTCATCTTGTTCTGCTTGTCTCCTCTGAACTACTCTGCCCCTCAGCTTGTCTCTCCTGCTCCCTCAGCTTGTCTCTCCTGCTCCCTCAGCTGCCCTCTCCTGCCCCTCAGCTTGTCTCTCCTGCTCCCTCAGCTTGTCTCTCCTGCTCCCTCAGCTCGTCTCTCCTGCTCCCTCAGCTTGTCTCTCCTGCCCCTCAGCTTGTCTCTCCTGCCCCTCAGCTCGTCTTTCATGCTCCCTCAGCTTGTCTCTCCTGCTCCCTCAGCTTGTCTCTCCTGCCCCTCAGCTCGTCTCTCATGCCCCCTCAGCTTGTCTCTCCTGCTCCCTCAGCTTGTCTCTCCTGCTCCCTCAGCTGCCCTCTCCTGCCCCTCAGCTTGTCTCTCCTGCTCCGTCAGCTCGTCTCTCCTGCTCCCTCAGCTTGTCTCTCCTGCCCCTCAGCTTGTCTCTCCTGCTCCCTCAGATCGTCTCTCCTGCTCCCTCAGCTTGTCTCTCCTGCCCCTCAGCTCGTCTCTCCTGATCCGTCAGCTTGTCTCTCCTGCTCCCTCAGCCTGTCCCTTATTGCAGTAGCGCCGAGATCGTTTATTGGCCTGTGGCATGTGCCACCGCGACCACTGACATACCATGGCATATGCCGTTCCTGAACGGCATATGCCATGGTACCGTTCAGGAACGGTAACTGCCGTTCAGGTGGAACGGCATATTCCGTTCAGGAACGGTAAGTGGCGTTCAGGAACGGTAAGTGCCGTTCCCAACAATGGTATATGACACCAGCACGCCCCGCCTCCTCCGTATAATTTCGAGATAAGTATTGCCGTAAATGTAAAGCTATATATATTTGGTCTTTATTGACACTATATCACAACATAACGCCGTAAATAAAGGGATTTATACGTTTCTCTTGTCCGTTCTGTTGTTAGGATATGTGCGATCTGTTTGTTGCTTTTGAAATGACAAATGCTTTTGAAAACAGCCGGACTTGCTCCGGTGGCGGTAGTAAGCCTAGCCTTTAATTATCTGCTCGTTCCAATCGCTTCTTCTGATAGCTTGTAACCAAAGACGTCTCCTGTTTGCCTTAAATGGGGTGCGAGTTGATGGTATCCTGTACAACTTCTGCATTTTGTTAGTCTTATTAAAACGGTTTGTGCAACCAACCACACAACAAGACATGATTGCGGCTCTTGTTGCTCTCATCTCTTTCTGCATAACATGCGCGGAGCAAGTCCGGCTGTTTTCAAAAGCATCTGTCATTTCAAAAGCAACAACAAACAGATCACACATATACTAACAGGACGGACAAGAGAAACGTATAAATCCCTTCATTTACGGCGTTATGTTGTGATATAGTGTCGATAAAGACCAAATATATATAGCTTTACATTTACGGCAATACTTATACGGAGGAGGCGGGGCGTGCTGGTGTCATATACCATTGTTGGGAACGCCATTTGCCATGGTATGTCAGTGGTCGCGGTGGCACACACCACAGGCCAATAAACGATCTCGGCGTATCTCCCTTATTGGTCGCAATTCACTGTTCTTCTTTTACCGTCGTACTGTTGATCATCCAACCCTCCTTTCCTTTCTACCTCCTATCCTTGGCTGGTTTCTCCCCCCCCACTCTCTCTCTCCCCCCCCTCCCCCCTCTCTTCCCCTCTCTCCCTCTATCTCTCTTCCCCTCCTCCCCCTGCTCTCTCTCTCTCTCACCCCCTCCTCCCCCCGCTCTCTCTCTCTCACCCTCTCCTCCCCCTCTGTCTCTCTCCCCCACCTCCCCCCTCTCTTCCCCTCCTCCCCCCGCTCTCTCTCCCTCCATCTCTCTTCCCCTCCTCCCCTGCTGTCTCTCTCCCCCCCCTCCTCCCCCCGCTCTCTCTCCCTCTCTCTCGCCCCCTCCGTCTCTCTTCCCTCTCTCTCCCCCCCCCAGCCCCAGGTTCTAGAGCGGTTGCTGGAGGAGCTCCAGAACCTCAAGTCCACCGTGCTGTCTCAGGAGAAGAGGATATGTGACCTGGAGAACAAGCTGTCCCAGTACACCAACGGCACTGCCTGACCACACACACACATTAGTCTGAGTTAGATTCATATTTTTATTTATACCAATGGCTCTGCATTGCCCCCCCCCCCCCCCCTTCAAAGCTCATCTGGAGAGAAGGGATCCATATTCACATTGTTTGAGTGGCAGGCGGATTGGGTGGAGAATATTGATGACATGTTTAGGATTTGTTCAACATTGATCAGTTAATTAATGTCACACACACCCCACACACACACACACACACACACACTCCGGTCTCATAATTTAACCACTGAATAACAACGTTTTCAAACCTCAGATAATATGTAAATAGTGATAAAGCAAAAGGAGAAGTAGAATCAAAATTTGAAAACATAAATGATTTTTGTTTGATCCATAAACAAATGTACATGAGACAAGTTGGAACATAAATAAAAACAATCCTTTTTTTCTAAAGAGACCAATTGCAATCTCTTAATTCTGCTGTGGTGACGTTTTCTGGGTTCTTCGTGAACCCGCTTTGTGTGGAGAGAGGAGCCGCCTCCTTTCAGACGCTGGAACAGATGATGGCCAGCGAGTCGTTCTGGGCAACGCCTTCAGGAACAGGAGACAGTAAGGCCTGCATTACAACGCCTTCAGGAACAGGAGACAGTAAGGCCTGCATTACAACGCCTTCAGGAACAGGAGACAGTAAGGCCTGCATTACAGCGCCTTCAGGAACAGGAGACAGTAAGGCCTGCATTACAGCGCCTTCAGGAACAGGAGACAGTAAGGCCTGCATTACAACGCCTTCAGGAACAGGAGACAGTAAGGCCTGCATTACAACGCCTTCAGAAACAGAACCAGTAAGGCCTGTTTGGTCACTGTGGAGAACCCTACCCTAGCCCTACCCTAGCCCTACCCTAGCCCTACCCTAGCCCTAGCCCTACCCCTAGCCCTGGGACCAGGTCCTGCTGTTAGCAGTTAACCACCGATCGCTGAGGGTCTGCTTTGGTCCCACCCTGCCGTTCCTCTCCCCGTTCCTCAACGTCAGAGTATAGAGAATAAGAAGAGATGGTAGCTACCTGGACACAGCAACCGCACCCAGACCAGGACCCCCCCAGGATCAGACCCCGGCCAGCCAGACCAGCACCAGGGCCAGGACCAGAGCCAGGCCCGAGCCCGTGAGGGCGGCCCCCGGGGACTGGGCCATGGGGTCGGGGCCCCTGGCGCTGTAGGGGCAGGAGCCCACGTTGCCCACGCCGTCCACGGCCAGCAGCTCGGCCTCCGGGAAGCAGCAGGGGGCCTGGTAGGTCACCCGGCTGGTGTTCTGCCCCCCCACGCCCAGCCCCACCACCGCCGAGCTCAGGGTGCCGTTGCCCCGCAACAGCGCCAGCCGACCCACCCCCGACACGTCTGCCACGTCAACCACCACCCTCCAGACCCCCGCCAGGCTGCAGTTACCCCTGCAGGACCCCTCCCGAAGGACCAGGGTGCAGGAGGGGGGCTGGAAGTCTGTCACCTGGAGAGGAGAGGAGGAGGAGAGAAGAGGGGGGAGGAGGAGGAGGAGGAGTTGGGTCAGAGGAGAGGGGTCAGAGGAGAGCAGGAGGGAGGTCACAGCCTCTTGTATATATAGAGGCCGGGCAGCAATAGCGCTCCGTTACCGTGTTGACGACGGAGAAGCGCTCCACCACGTAGTTGGCGTCGGTTCCTCCCGGGGCCTCTGCCTGGATGGTCAGGGTGACATCACTTCCTGACGGGGTGTTGCGGGGCACCGAGAGGGCCACCGTCCCGTTGGCCCCCCCCCCGGCAACCAGCTCCAGGCGGGCGGGGGCGTCCGTGATGAAGCCCCGGTCGTCCGTCACCTGGATGGAGAAGTTGCCTCCCACATCGCCCGTCGTCACGGTGAAGCGGACCAGGAACGGCGTTCCCGGAACGATGATGTTCTCCGACTCAGACTACGGAACAGAGGGAATGTCGAGTCAGGTTAACCTGTATTATATACAGTCTGAGTCAGGTTAACCTGTATTATATACAGTCTGACTCAGGTTAACCTGTATTATATAGAGTCTGATTCAGGTTAACCTGTATTATATACAGTCTGAGTCAGGTTAACCTGTATTATATACAGTCTGACTCAGGTTAACCTGTATTATATAGAGTCTGATTCAGGTTAACCTGTATTATATAGAGTCTGAGTCAGGTTAACCTGTATTATATACAGTCTGAGTCAGGTTAACCTGTATTATATACAGTCTGATTCAGGTTAACCTGTATTATATACAGTCTTGAGTCAGGTTAACCTGTATTATATACAGTCTGAGTCAGGTTAACCTGTATTATATACAGTCTGAGTCAGGTTAACCTGTATTATATACAGTCTGAGTCAGGTTAACCTGTATTATATACAGTCTGAGTCAGGTTAACCTGTAATATATACAGGCTGGTAAAGAAAAGTTCTGTTCATTGGTTAAGGTGAGCTCTGTTCATTGGTTAAGGTGAGCTCTGTTCATTGGTTAAGGTGAGCTCTGTTCATTGGTTAAGGTGAGCTCTGTTCATTGGTTAAGGTGAGCTCTGTTCATTGGTTAAGGTGAGCTCTGTTCATTGGTTAAGGTGAGCTCTGTTCATTGGTTAAGGTGAGCTCTGTTCATTGGTTAAGGTGAGCTCTGTTCATTGGTTAAGGTGAGCTCTGTTCATTGGTTGAGTTTAGGCCTCACCCTGACGGTGATGTTGGAGCTCCGTAGGACGCCGGGGGCCTGCCTCTGGAAGGTCCCACCGGAGGCCCCCCTGCGGCCCCTCACACGGACCCCGAAGGCCCCCGCCGGCACGGCGCTGAAGCGGGCCAG
The DNA here is from genome assembly GCF_949987615.1 of Pollachius pollachius. Classification (NCBI taxonomy): domain Eukaryota; kingdom Metazoa; phylum Chordata; class Actinopteri; order Gadiformes; family Gadidae; genus Pollachius; species Pollachius pollachius. The sequence continues at coordinate 302,995 of NC_136939.1, read as the reverse complement.
GACCTCCCCCCCGCCCCGGGGCTCCAGCCGGCCCCCCACCGCTCCCCCGCCCAGCGGCTCCACCAGCGCCACCTCTGTGATGGAGGCCTGGGGGGCGGTGAGCGACAGCAGCAGGGTCCCGCTCTCCCCTTGAGGGGCGCAGCTCGGTTCATTCATGACATTAACTCTGTTACTAAAACACTTCAAATATGTACCCTTGATTCTGTACACTCACCTTACCTGTAAGGTTATTTATCCATCAATTCATTTTCTAGGACATTTGTACGTTTAACTACTTCCTGTACATTTCAAAAATGTTATTTATACGATTAAAACAAAATTAACTTTGAGAAACAAATCTAATCTATGTTCCACATGGTCAGGGTTAACGGGGGTCAGGGTTAGGGTTAGAGGTGGTAAGGGTCAGGGGGTTCAGGGTTAGGGTTAGGGTCAGGGGGTTCAGGGTTAGGGGGGGTCAGGGTTAGTAGGGTTAGGGTCATGCTTAGGGTCAGTAGGGTTAGGGTCATGGTTAGGGTCAGTAGGGTTAGGGTCATGGTTAGGGTCAGTAGGGTTAGGGTCAGGGTTAGGGTCAGAGGTGCATGACCTCATTAACACAAGAGCGGACCTCTTACCTGTTCTGGGCCGGGACCCCAACACGTCCAGGCCAGAGAAAGGGCCTTGGGACATCTCCACGAAGTCAAACAGGAAGTCGACATCGCTCTGGCCTGAGGGAAATAAAGTCAGTTAGAACACCAATTAGTAAGAACACCAATTAGTAAGAAAGCCAACTAGTAAGTACACAAATTAGTAAGTACACCAATAAGTAAGAACACCAAACAGACATTAACATAAACATGGGACCATGCACCAGACGTTTCCTTGACAATGCAAGTAAGACATGCTCAGAGATCTGCCGAAGAAGGCAGCACATCTGCTGCACACCAGCATCCATCGCCACACTAAGGAAAGCTCCCTTTCCTCACCTGTTGCATACTGATGCTCAATGTGCAACAGGTGCACAGCCTCACCAGCACCAGATGAGTTCAGACTCAGGCAGGTGAGGCTGCTTAAACCAACACATACACACACACACACTCCACAGGTGGTTTAGGCAGAACATATTTAAAGCATGAGCTAATTATTAATTTAATTGTATTTGTTAAGTTCATAAACAAAAAGCATACAGCCTCTGTTGTCTTACCTGTGACCTTCAGAGTGTAAGGGTTGGATGACACCAGTTTCACAGTCCACTCTCCCACTTGGGAATTTAGTTTCAGCGTCTTTAAATTTCCTACAGACCGGAAAACACCTAATGGTCCGTTTTGCACGGTACTGCTCTGAGACTCGCCTGTTAGAAACATATGTTGGGTAATAAGTTGTATAATTAACCTACAAACATACAATAGATTGTCCATACTAATAGAATAAGGTGAAATATGTTATTAATGGTAGTAGTAATAGGAATGAAAAGCATAGGACGCAATCTTCCTCCAGATCCGGTATCTGACTTTCGGCGAAACAGGTTCCAGGATAAATATGGGGCAAGGCTGACAATTGGCCAAGGTAATTAGATGGCTTAGTCAACAACATAGTCGTCTGTCTGACTTTGCCTAGATAAGCATCCATGCTAAGAATGCAGCCAAGACGATAGAAAATAGGCCAAGCGTCAACGTTCCTGAAGGGGTTGAGTGGGGTGAGGTCGAGGGAGGTTCTATTTGCGGTACCTGAGGGGTTGAGTGAGGGTCTATTTGTGGTACCTGAGGGGTTGATAAAGGACGAGGGAGGTTCTATTCACGGTACCTGAGGGGTTGCTGATGGTAAAGCTCATGGAACCTCCAGTGATGTAAACAGTGAGACTTCGTACGGATCCGTCCACGGGGAACGAGAAGGTCTCATCTCTCCCTGGGCTCCGGGAAGCCTGGAGAAGAGTCACCTGGGAGAGAACACCACAGAGCTCACGCCTCAATGTTTAAGATAAGCTGGCCATCAGAGGCTGATCAGATGTATTGTGTTACCAGGGAGTCAGCAGAGGACTCCGTTATAATGCTGATGGCTTCAGTTAGCTCGCTCTTTGTCACTTCAATAGCCAGACCTCCTGAAGTCTGAGCTAGCTGCCTGTAAAGTAGAGCTTCAGTTGGGGGCCCCTGGCTGGGCGGGCTGCTGTTCTCCTCAGAGGTGCCTGTTAGCATGAAGTTCACCTAAAGAAGGGATGGGTGCTTAATGGATGAACTACAGGTGCCAGACCACAATGTGTTCAGACATCACCAGGGCAGCCTCGTACCACAGTCTGGGTCCTCTCCATCTGGGCGATCACCGGGCCTTTAAGGTTTGTGTCTTTAGCAGATGCGTCCGTGAAGAGGAAGATCTCAGAATCAGAGGGTGCTGCTGTCAAAGCCAACTGTAACACATGGAGGATTCAAAGGTCAATCATGGCACCCACTGCACTCCTGACCATCCCTGGAAGAAGGGATCCCCTACTATGCGTTTCTTCTCAAGATTTCTTCCTTGCTTATTTCAAGGGAGTTTTTTCTTGCCCTTGTGGGGGCTTGGGTAAAGGGGGGTGTCATACATATTTGGCCTGTTAAGCCCTTTGAGACTGTAATTGTGATTAACGGCTATACAAATAAAACTGAATTGAAATGAAAGGGGTTGCAGATAGGAATTCCTCCAATCCTGAAACCTAACAACAGTGGATTGGTGAGGCCCGTGTTGGCGTGCAACACCTTGAGAGCAGAAAGGCTCATCTCAGGGGAGTCGCCGCCACCGTGGGCCGTCAGTGCATTGAGTTGAGTCATGAAGGCCTTTGAGTCGGTTGTTCTCATCAGCGGCCCAAAGCCTGAAGTTTGGATTGAGATGGGGAACAACACAGCTGAATGTCAACACAAGACAGAGATATGAACGTCACAAGTTTCCAGGGAATGAATGTCTAACATTTGAATTACCACTCCTTCTCTTCAGAACCAGTTTTACAGAAGAAAGAGATATCAAAGCAGATACCAAACATAAGATAAAAGACACAACATTCCAAGTTTCGGTGGATTCCTACCCGGATCCGTGAAGGGAACGAGGATGTAGACCGAGGGCTCGTCGGGCGTTCCCTCTTGAGTGGTCACCAGCATCTCTGTCGCCGCCTTCACCGCCTGCAGGTCATCACTCATGCTCCCCGAGGTGTCGACCACGAAGACCAGAGCCTTGCTGGAGCCGCTGAACACGCCCATCATCCTGAGTCCGCAGTGGAGGGACCGGCATTAACAGGCTTCAACAACAGTAAACCCTCCCTGAGCCCCGGTAGGACTCCTACCGTAGGAGGTCCTGGTCTAAACCCTCCCTGACCCCCTGTAGGTCCCCTACCGTCGGACGTCCTGGTCTAAACCCTCCCTTGGCCCCGGTAGGCCTACTACTGAAGGAGGTCCTGGTCTAAACCCTCCCTTGGCCCCGGTAGGCCTACTACTGAAGGAGGTCCTGGTCTAAACCCTCCCTTAGCCCCGGTAGGCCTCCTACCGAAGGAGGTCCTGGTCTAAACCCTCCCTTGGCCCCGGTAGGCCTACTACCGAAGGAGGTCCTGGTCTAAACCCTCCCTTGGCCCCGGTAGGCCTCCTACCGTAGGAAGTCTGTTTCCCCGGCAGCCTGCGCCACGTCGGCCAGCAGCTGGGCGGTGGCGGCGGTGGCCAGGCGAGCGGCGTCCCGGTGCAGGTGCCCGTGGCTGGCCGAGTCCGTGTCCTTGTTGATCCCCCCGCGGGGCTCCAGGGTGCTGGTCTGGTCCAGGCCCCCGCCGTGGCTGCACTTCCCTGTTCACCGTCGGTACAGAAAGAAGAACAGATGGATTAAGCTTCGTTATCGGCCGATGAGATTATACTTCTCAGGGTTGGGGCAGAGGAGGGTTGGTTTGACTCCCAGACAGAAGCTACTGGGTTCAGTTCCCGTTATGACGTCGGCCTGTGGACTAGCGCCCTGCGTGGGACTGCTTTCTTCATCCCTCTCCTCCCCCCCCCCCCCCCCCCACTGAATTTATGAACATTACCGCCCGCAACCGCAACGTGTGTTACCCTCCCGCCCGCTCCCGCAGTGTGTGTGTCCACTCCCATACGCATCCACAAAACTCTGAGAACTTCTGCCCGCACGATAATAGAGATGCATTGAGTATGTGTCTTCTCCCGTCCCGCAGGAGAATACACGTAATTGTATAGGCTATTATTAAAAAGATTCATGGCGTTGTTTGTCTCGTTTCCCTGGCCTGCATGTTTTTTGACACGGTTAAGGGTAGTGCTCCTATTTCATCAAAATTCAAGTGGCTGCCAACGCTAACCCAGCTTGCTTCTGCAGTTGTTTTCTCTTTTAGGCTACATGCCGATCCCGCAGTGTTTTTCATTTGCCGCCCGTTCCCACCCGCAGTGGAAAGTTCAAACCGCCCGATCCCGCAAGATTTCTGTTGGTTCCCGCGGGACCTGGCGGGACCCAACGCAGCGCTCTACTGCGGAGCTCCTGGAGCCAGAACCCCCTAGCCCAACGCCTCCTTCATCAAATTCATCTTCAATCAAAGCAAGTCTGCCAAGTAACAAAGTGACTCATTTGCATCACATCATGACAGGACTGTTTGTCAACCTTGACCGTTGACCCCTGAACCTGACCCAGGAAGTGTAACACATGGTACTATTCCCCCTGACCCTGACCCAGGAAGTACAACACATGGTACTATTCCCCCTGACCTTTGACCCTGACCCAGGAAGTACAACACATGGTACTATTCCCCCTGACCCTGACCCAGGAAGTACAACACATGGTACTATTCCCCCTGACCCTGACCCAGGAAGTACAACACATGGTACTATTCCCCCTGACCCTGACCCAGGAAGTGTAACACATGGTACTATTCCCCCTGACCCTGACCCAGGAAGTACAACACATGGTACTATTCCCCCTGACCCTGACCCAGGAAGTACAACACATGGTACTATTCCCCCTGACCCTGACCCAGGAAGTACAACACATGGTACTATTCCCCCTGACCTTTGACCCTGACCCAGGAAGTACAACACATGGTACTATTCCCCCTGACCCTGACCCAGGAAGTACAACACATGGTACTATTCCCCCTGACCCTGACCCAGGAAGTACATCACATGGTACTATTCCCCCTGACCCTGACCCAGGAAGTACAACACATGGTACTATTCCCCCTGACCCTGACCCAGGAAGTACAACACATGGTACTATTCCCCCTGAGCCTGACCCAGGAAGTACAACACATGGTACTATTCCCCCTGACCCTGACCCAGGAAGTACAACACATGGTACTATTCCCCCTGACCTTTGACCCTGACCCAGGAAGTACAACACATGGTACTATTCCCCCTGACCCTGACCCAGGAAGTACAACACATGGTACTATTCCCCCTGACCCTGACCCAGGAAGTACAACACATGGTACTATTCCCCCTGACCCTGACCCAGGAAGTACAACACATGGTACTATTCCCCCTGACCCTGACCCAGGAAGTACATCACATGGTACTATTCCCCCTGACCCTGACCCAGGAAGTACAACACATGGTACTATTCCCCCTGACCCTGACCCAGGAAGTACAACACATGGTACTATTCCCCCTGACCCTGACCCAGGAAGTACAACACATGGTACTATTCCCCCTGACCTTTGACCCTGACCCAGGAAGTACAACACATGGTACTATTCCCCCTGACCCTGACCCAGGAAGTACAACACATGGTACTATTCCCACGGTAGAGCCGGAGGAAGGCACTCTCCCCGAGCGCACCAAGCTAGCGGTTAGAAGCAGACGTCCTCACCAGGTGGTTTTGTGGAGACCAACGGCACGATGGCAAAGTACCCCGAGGTCAGGACCCCCTCCCGCAGGACGTCCTCCAGGATGTTGTCAGAGCAGTCCTCGCCCACACAGTTCCGGCAGGTGGGCCGGCTCTCCGCTGAGGACAGAGCGCACCAGGTTGGGTCAGTGAGGGGATGTTCAGTCTCTGTTCCCGAACTCAGAACCCAGGATCCCCTCACCTGCGATGTTCCCCAGGTCAGCGTCGGTGCGGAGCAGGCTGGGATGTGGCGATCGGTTCCCCAGCTCCACCCAGTTGCTGTGGCTGTAGAAGTCCTTGAATCACAAAGTCCCAGGTGAGATGGGGGGCTGTTGGTACCATGGGTACTAGGAGCAACAGAGCATCAGTCTGGTAAGTCTGGGGGATTGATATGGGGGGCGGGGGGTAGTACCTGTAAGGGGTGTAGAATCTCTCCCAGGATCTCTCTGGCTGTCTCGAAGTTGCCCTCTCTGTTGCTGGCCTTGACGGACATCAGACCCGTCGCGATGATTCTCCTCCCGCCAAGAAACATCTCGTCGTCGAAGTGGAAGCTGGCGTTGAGGGCGTGGCGGAGGTCCACCCGCACGTTCCTAGCCGTGATGCCAAAGATGGCTCTGCGGAAACTCTTTGAGGATTCTGCCGAGGAGCATGCAACTGCAACGGCCCCTGCAGTCAGGGGCCGTGGCTACACACACGTAAACGCACACAAATTAACACATACATATGAGGGTAATGAACATAACATTTTAAAGTGATCAATTCGCAGGCGACGCTTACTTACAGGAAAGGTAAAAACTGTTCCCACGGATTGTGCAATATCGCGGCAAGCCAGAAGCGTGGCACTTAATATTGCCTCTTCAGTTATATTCTGGTGATTCAGGGAATTCCCGGGCAATATGGCAAAGCCGAGAGCCCCGGGGTTCAGCAGAACGCAACAGACAGCGAAATACGAAGATGATCTCATTTCATAGACAGCGCTGAGCCCTCGGGAGAGTAAATGGACTATCGAACACGGTTGGAGACATAATGAATGTGGTGTCGCCAGAAGCGCACCACGCCTCCGCCCACGCCATCCTAATAAGGTGTAGCAGCCTTCAGCTGTTGACACTTTACTTCAGGTAACACATGGGACGTTCATTCCATTTAACCGTGAGAAAATAGATTTCAAATATCTGTTTCATTCACATACCGCTTTTGTCCGGAATCTCACTTACTTTTATAAAATCGTTACATTTCTACCGTGTATCGAAATTTCGTCCTGCCTTTGAAACTGCCACACTTAAAATATGTCGTCAGCCCGGTTTTCGCACAGCTTATTGAGCGCCTCTCTGCCTTCGCGCGTAACGATAATCTCCAAAGCAACCGCAGCGCAACTCTGTGTCCAACAACTCTGCTGACCTCTGACTCCTGTACTGCATTGATCACTGCACTACTGCCAACACAACATCTAATAACAGTACCAATACACTGTAGGCCTACTGCCTACACATTAAATAATTACAGGTCAAAAGGTGTTGGGTCCCTATTTCCCCAACAGATGCTTATCAGGACTCTGGAGCGTAAAGTCATCACAAGCCCCGGACACTGTATGATTGACAGATAAGCCTACCAGTTGGTACAGTTCACTGGTAGTATCGGAGACTGGTCTATCAAGAAGACGTGGGTGGGCACAAGACTTTAAACGGCTTGTAATCCCATTTAAACTGTGCTCTAAATGGTAGGCTTTTAAAATGTATTTAAATTGAATCTTGGAAACCTGCAGATACGCTGATCGGCCCAGAGCTCCGCCCACTGTCGGCTGATCTGAGCGCAGTCGTAAGGAACACAAAAACAACGATTCTCATTGGAATGTGAAGAAAAACAAGCAGACCAGTTCTCCAAATCATCTGTTTTATGAAAGACTGTCCGCAAACCCATGGTTTGGTAACCCATGGTCAGTGAACATACAAAACCATTAAATCAATTCCACCCCTTTACACTTCACACACACATGGTTCTATTCCAGTAGACAGAACCGGCAGAACTAGCAGAACAAGTGGTCAACGCTGAGCCAGCGTCATCAAAACCATCATGGCAGCCTGCCAGAGGTAATAAGGGTGGGGCCTTATCGCCGCCGCCGCTGCTCCAGAGGTCGCCGTCGCTCCAGCGGTGGTCGTATCGCTGGGGGTCAACAGGGTGGAGGTCCCCGAGGTGGGGGTCCCCTGGGTGGGGGTCCCCGGGGTGGGGGTCCCCGGGGTGGGGCCCCTGGCGGTGGGGGTCCCGGTGGTGGGGGTCCCGGTGGTGGGGGTCCCGGCGGTCCTGAAGCTGCTGAAACAGGTCCCCACGTTGCCCGCCTCGTCGGTGGCCACCAGCTCCAGGTGGGGGGAGCAGCAGGAGGCGGTGTAGGAGACCAGGGTGACGGCCCCCCCGGGCCCCCGGCTGGAGGTCAGCGTGCCGTTGCCCCGCTGGAGGGACAGCAGTGGCTCGCCCGGGCTGTCAGCGTCGGTCAGGTTGGCCGTCATCTCCCAGGTGGACTGGGAGCACTGGGAGGGGCAGTCAGCCCTGAGGCTGGTCACCTGACACACCGGACGACTGTGGTCTGTCACCTGGGGGGGGGGAACCCAAACACAACGTTCACCTGATGGACCTCCTCTCCAACCTACTTTTGGATTCTTTTATTTAGACCTTTTATTTAGCACTCTACTATACAGTGGGGCAAAAAAGTATTTAGTCAGCCACCAACTGTGCAAGTTCTCCCACTTAAAAAGATGACAGAGGCCTGTAATTTTCATCATAGGTATACCTCAGCTATGAGAGACAAAATGAAAAAAAGAAATCTAGAAAATCACATTGTCTGATTTTTTAAGAATTTATTTGCAAATTATGGTGGAAAATAAGTATTTGTTCAATAACAAAAGGTCATCTCAATACTTTGTTACATGCCCTTTGTTGGCAATGACAGAGGTCAAACGTTTTCTGTAAGTCTTTACAAGGTTTTCACACACTGCTGCTGGTATTTTGGCCCATTCCTCCATGCAGATCTCAACTCCCTCCAAAGATTTTCTATGGGGTTGAGATCTGGAGACTGGCTAGGCCACTCCAGGACCTTGAAATGTTTCTTACGAAGCCACTCCTTCGTTGCCCGGGCGGTGTGTTTGGGGTCATTGTCATGCTGAAAGACCCAGCCACGTTTCATCTTCAGTGACCTTGCTGATGGAAGGAGGTTTTCACTCAAAATCTCACGATACATGGCCCCATTCATTCTTTCCGTCACACGGATCAGATGTCCTGGTCCCTTGGCAGAAAAACAGCCCCAAAGCATGATGTTTCCACCCCCATGCTTCACTGTAGGTATGGTGTTCTTTGGATGCAACTCAGCATTCTTTCTCCTCCAAACACGACGAGTTGAGTTTTTACCAAAAAGTTATATTTTGGTTTCATCTGACCATATGACATTCTCCCAATCCTGTTCTGGATCATCCAAATGCTCTCTAGCAAACTTCAAACGGGCCCGGACATGCACTGGCTTTAGCAGGGGGACACGTCTGGCACTGCAGGATTTGAGTCCCTGGCGGCGTAGTGTGTTAGTGATGGTAGCCTTTGTTACTTTGGTCCCAGCTCTCTGGAGGTCATTCACTAGGTCCCCCCGTGTGGTTCTGGGATTTTTGTTCACCGTTCTTGTGATCATTTTGACCCCACAGGGTGAGATCTTGCGTGGAGCCCCAGATCGAGGGAGATTATCAGTGGTCTTGTATGTATTCCATTTCCTAATAATTGCTCCCACAGTTGATTTCTTCACACCAAGCTGCTTACCTATTGCAGATTCAGACTTCCCAGCCTGGTGCAGGTCTACAATTGTGTTTCTGGTGTCCTTTGACAGCTCTTTGGTCTTGGCCATAGTGGAGTTTGGAGTGTGACTGTTTGAGGTTGTGGACAGGTGTCTTTTATACTGATAAGGAGTTCAAACAAGTGCCATTAATACAGGTAACAAGTGGAGGACAGAGGAGCCTCTTAAAGAAGAAGTTACAGGTCTATGACAGCCAGAAATCTTGCTGGTTTGTAGGTGACCAAATACTTATTTTCCACCATAATTTGCAAATAAATTCTTAAAAAATCAGACAATGTGATTTTCTGGATTTTTTTTTTTCATTTTGTCTCTCATAGCTGAGGTTTACCTATGATGAAAATTACAGGCCTCTCTCGTCTTTTTAAGTGGGAGAACTTGCACAATTGGTGGCTGACTAAATACTTTTTTGCCCGACTGTATATATATATATATATATATATATATATATATATATGTATTCACATAAAGTCATATCATTATTTAGCCACAATGAAACACCGTGAATCATCCTTCCATTCATTACCAGCAAACCAAGTTGATCAATGGTTAGTAACCTTGGTAACGATAGGAAACCTCAGAACGAGGTAGTTGGCGTCGTTGCCCCCCGGGGTGCGGGCCCAGAGGGTCAGGGTGACCGCCGTCCCACTGGGGCTGCCGGGTGGGGCCCTGAGGGTTCCGGTGCCTCGGGCGGAGCCCGTCCCGTCCCGGGGCAGCAGGCTGGGGAAGGCCGAGGCGAAGCCCCGGTCGTTGGAGGCCTGGATGGTGAAGTGACCTCCTGCCCCGCTGGACTCCACCCTGAAGGGGACGGAGAGGACCCCCCCTGGCTCCAGGGGCCCGCCGCCCACTGAAGTCTGGGGGGGGGGGAACACCTCATATACCTCTCTGATCTCTCCGAACCAGCTCACCTCAAGCACTTCACATTCACCCATTCATACACACATTCACCCATTCATACACCCATTCACCCATTCATACCCCCATTCACCCATTCATACCCCCATTCATACACACATTCACCCATTCATACACCCATTCACCCATTCATACCCCCATTCATACACACATTCACCCATTCATACACACATTCATAACACATTCACCCATTCATACACACATTCATGAACACATTCACCCATACACACATTTACCCATTCATACACACATTCATAAACACATTCACCCATACACACATTCACCCATTCATACTCCTGAGATGCCTTGCTCAAGGACACCTCTACTATCACTTTAGCAACCTTCCAGATACAAGTCAATCCGCTAGTCAACCACGCCCCCTCACCGTTATAGCCCCGCCCCCTCACCGTTATAGCCCCGCCCCCTCACCGTTATAGTAACGCCCGAGGCTCTGACGCGGCCCCCCAGCTGGCGTTGGAAGGCGGTGGCCGGCCCCCCCGTTCCCCCGGCCCGTCCCATCACCAGCACCACAAAGCCCCCTGAGGGGGCGGAGTCAAAGCGGGCCAGGAAGTCTCCTCCCCCCAGAGCCTCCAGGGTCCCGTTCACCCCCCCCCAGCCAGCGGCCTCCACCAGCCTGACGGAGCTCAGCCAGCCGGGGTCAGGGGTCAGCCAGCCGGGGTCAGGGGTCAGCCAGCCGGGGTCAGGGGTCAGCGAGCCGGGGTCAGGGGTCAGTGAGCCGGGGTCAGAGGTCAGCGTCAGCAGCAGCGTCAGGCTCCCTCCTGAAGGAACCAATACTGTATATGATATATACTGCATAATATGATATATACTGTATATATACGATAATAACATACTGTATATGATATATACTATATATATACGATAAAACCACACTGTATATGATATATACTGTGTATATATATGATAACAACATACTGTATATTCTATATACTGTATATATATAACACCATATTGTATGTGATATACACTGTATGTATATACGATAACACCATACTGTATATGATGTATACTGTATATGATATTAGATATATAGGATATACATCAGCATATTTATGTCCTCAAGGTTTACCAGCTGCAGGACGGTTCTCTACAACATCAAAGCCTTCAGAAGCTCCCTGGAAGAACTGCACAAAGTCAAAGAGGACATCGACTCCACTCCGACCTGGGAATCAGACCGGAGACTGGAGGTCAAGACAAGTGTACTGAAGGGCAGGACACTCAGAGGGTTAAGGTTCATGATGGACAGTTTGGATTCATTACATTCATGAACATTCATTTTATATATATATAGATAGATATGTATTTATATGTATGTACAATTTATAAAACCTGAAAAAATATATGCGATTTATAAAACAAATAGATAGCAAAATAAAGCCGGCTTGTCTTACCTACGATCTTCAGAGAGTAAGGGTCAGCTGAAAGAAGCATGATCTCCCAAACTCCGACTGATGGAATCATCTGCAAAGTTCTGAAATTACCCACAACCGTCTCTGTTGCTAAAGAGTTATAAGGGCTGTCCATAGTTTGTGAAACACCTGTTGAAACAGATAATCCCAGATCAATTCAGGAGAAAGATAATCACAGATCAATTCAGGTGACAGATATCAGAGATCAAATCAACTGACAGATAATCCCAGATCAATCAGGAGAGAGATAATCACAGATCAATTCAAGTGACAGATAATCACAGATCAATTCAGGTGACAGATATCACAGATCAATTCAACTGACAGATAATCACAGATCAATTCAGGTGCAGACTAATAATTGCTCATGGATTGAACAATGTCAACATTGTGTTCAGGGTATGCAAGTGTTGGATCAACGGCAAAATGATGGGTAGCTGAAAAACATTCCTACAGATGCGACTACAAGAACATATTCCATTTACAAATTGTAGGAAATCTTTATAAATGCTAGAGTTACATCCTAAGAAAATGTAATATATCCCAGACTTTACACTTACCCTTTACACTTATCCAATTCAGCACAGACTTTACACTTACCCTTTACACTTATCCAATATAGCCCAGACTTTCGACTTGCCCTTCACACTTATCCAATAGAGTACAGACTTTACACTTACCCTTTAAGCTTATCCAATGTAGCCCAGACTTTACACCTACCCTTTACACTTATCCGATATAGCCCAGTCTTTACACTTACCCGGTTCCACCGTTGTGCAGTGGGAGGAGACTACAAGATGGTGAGGTTAAAGTTAAGGACACTCCCAGTGATAGAGTTACCTTAGGGTCTGGTGAGGGTAAAGTTAAGGACACTCCCAGTGATAGAGTTACCTGAAGGGCTAGTGAGAGTAAAGTTAAGGACACTCCCAGTGATAGAGTTACCTGAAGGGCTGGTGAGAGTAAAGTTAAGGACACTCCCAGTGATAGAGTTACCTGAAGGGCTGGTGAGAGTAAAGTTAAGGACACTCCCAGTGATGTAAGCAGTGAGGTTTCCCACAGACTCGTCCACAGAGAAGGAGAAGGTCTCATCTCTCCCTGGGCTCCTGACAGCCTGAAGAAGAGTCACCTGAGAGTAAGAGAACACAACAGAAGACGTTGTTTTATGTTTAAGCTCAGCTAGCATTTGAAGCTGATCCACTTGGTTGATGGGGTTACCACAGAGGCTGCAGAGGTCTCTGTGACGAGGGCCATGGCCTCGGAGAGCTGCCTCTTCTTCACATGGATGGCCTGACCTCCTGAAGCGTGGGCCAGATCCGTGAAGAGTTGGGCTTCAGAAGAAGACATTTGACCGGTCGGTCCGGCCTGGCTCTGCCCGCTCACTTCCCGATGGCGACGGAACGAGAACTGGAACGGACCGGTGAGCATAAAGTTCACCTAAAAAACAAACGGCAGTTCGATGAGAAGAGTCAAATGTTTTTAAGTATAATAAGACCAGTATCGGACGCAACCTACCACTGTCTTGGTCCGCTCCATCAGCGCCAGCACTGTGTCTGTGAGATGAATGTCTTTTGCAATTCCATCAGTGAAAAGGAAAATCTCTGAACCAGGAGGCGCACCCGTCAAGGCCAACTACAAAGGAGAGCAGAGCTGGGAGTGAAGTCCAGCTTCTGGTTTCACCAACAACAATGAGAACAACAGCAAGCTGATCTGAGTCCCTCTGAAAGAACATCCAGACCCGGCATACCTGCAGCCCGGACAGGGCCAGCTCAGGGTAGTCTCCTCCGCCAGCCGCCGTCAGGTTGCTCAGCCAGGCCTTGAAGACGTTGGGGTCTGTGGTCGTCATCAGGGGACCGAAGTCTGTCCACAGGTCAGATGGAAAAAAAACAGACTAAATAACTGCTTGTAAATGATTCTGTATCCGTTTAGTGGATTGCCATTTTTTTTCTCAGTTCGATAAAGCTATGTCATCTGCCATTAATCAATCAATCAGTCAACCAAGCAATCGATCAATCCAGGAGTTCTTTCTCTTTCCAATGAGGATGAAGGAGTGCTCCGTTAGATGAAGAGGAACTGATGTGATTGTGTGCTCTACGTTTTAAACACCCGCTTCCAAGTGGTGCAGATGAACGCAAAGACATGTGAGGTACGGGCACAGAACAATGACCACAGCCTCCTACCTGGACCACCTTCTACCTGGACCTCCTCCTACCTGGACCTCTTCCTACCTGGACCACCTCCTACCTGGACCTCCTCCTACCTGGACCTCCTCCTACCTGGATCACTGAAGAGAACGAGGAGGTAGAGCGACGGTTCGTCAGGCGTTCCCACTCTGCCGTCGACGAGCGCTGCGGTGGCGCTCTTCACAGCAGCGATGTCGTCGCCCATACTTCCTGTGGAGTCAATCACAAAACACAGAGCTCTGCTGGATCCCTTGGAAACGCCCAGCATGCTGAGCGGAGAGGAGACATGGAGAAAGGAGCATTCACTGTGAGGTTACTTCTAGACCAGGTGGCCAAAACGTTCACACCACATGACAGGAATACCCAAACAAAAAATATCGGATTGCAATAACATTTGAGCTTTTGCCGAGATGATGCTAAAATCTGTTAATAAATGTAAATATATCTATCATATCTCTACTTTATCCCTTCTGACTAGAGTGTGTTCTAGGAGGGGTGTGTTGGGGGCCACGCCCCTGGACAGGGACTTAAGTGCACCTTAAGGGCGAGTAGAGGGTGACTAGTCTGACGCCAAGCAAACGAATAGTGAACAGTCTGCGTACCGGAGGAAGTCCTTGTTCCCGGCCGCCCCGCGGATGTCGTCTAGCAGCTCGATGGTCGCGGCGGTAGCAAGCCGCGCGGCGGCGTGGTGCGCGTGTCCGTGTTCGGCCGTCGGCCCGTCTTTACTGATCCCACCCATCGGCTCTGTGTTTCTCGTTTGGTCGAAAACTCCTCCATGGCTGCACTTCCCTGTTCGGGAAGAGGTGACCCATCTTAAAGGAGATCATGTCCTTCTGTCCCAGCAAAGTTAACTCAGGACGATTCGAATCCAACGTCTTGACTCCACTGAGCTCAGAACACCTTAAATCCATCCATGTTATTTTGTTTAAATGTGCGGTGTGTAGGATTTGGCTCCATCTAGGGGTGAGGACTCAGATTGCAACCAACAAAATACCACCCTGTTTCTGATTTGTTATCTACGCCATTTTCTAGGTACACTTTTAATGAAAAGCTGGAGATAACAACAGGGAGACCCACACCAGAGCTAAAATTAGTTCAGAAAACCAAAGCTTTTGAAAGGCATTTCAACTCCACCAACTCAGAGGCGGAGCCAGACTTTGTGTACATCCGGGGCTTAGCCCAGAGGGGGGTCTGGGATCCTCCCCCAGAAGAATTTGAATTTCTAAAATGCAATTTCCTGCATTCTAGTCCATTTTAGGGTGACCTGCTGGACATTAACAAATCCTAAATCTCTGAAATACCAGTGTATTATCATTATCAATTTTATTTTATTTTAATTTAAAATAATAATGATAATGCACTGAAGTATTATACATATGCACACAAATAAGTACTACATTGTTTTAGGGGTTTGTCCGCATCTATCACTCTGGTAGAACTCGTTTAAAAAGGGGTCAAAGTTCAATGAACGTGGATATGGACGCAAACTGAAAGTCAACAAGACGGTCTAGCACCAGCCACGCATCGGTAACATCGGTAACATGTTGGCTGCTGGTCGAACAGCGAATGCAGCAACGCGATATCTGTACATTTCTTATCTGAATCGTTAATAAAGTTTGAGTTTATAACAACCGATATGTCAGACATGGATATTTTTTACCTCTTCATGATATTCAGTGGACCTCAACATTTAATTTAAGGTAACATTTGGTAACACACAGCACTGTACAATATTGTCTGAGACAGAATCGCCATCAGAAAAACGGATTTCTGACATTTTAAACAACGCTGGTAATCTGTTTTGTGTGAAAGGAGTAATTATCATAGCAGCCTAGCTAGCCGAGGCAGGCTAGTTAGCACTAGCACCAGCACATCAAGGTAATCTCACTGAGCTGAAACATTTGACAGGTCATTGGCAGGGGCTGCTGCTGCTACGGTATCACTGGATGTTGGTTTAGAACAATAATTTCTATAATTTCTATTCTAATTTCTATGTCAATGGTAATGTTTGTTACACACCCTGAGGCTACTTTAACAAGACTGCTGAGAGACGTGGATGGTTAGAAAACGTCACGTTGTCCTGGCAACCGTTCTAAACAACCGAACGAGCGATGGCGTTTAACATTGCTTCCATGTGTTGTTGCTTTCAAAATGAAAATAAATCATTTTCAAGAGGTGAAAATCACTAACAGTCGAAACATGAGGGAACATGTCAGGGTTGTCATAACTTCAAAAGCTTAAAAAAGATCCGGGGCTTTTGACGTGAGATTCAGTCCCGAAAGCCACCCCCAAGCTCCGCGCATGCTCCAACTATCTCGATATCTGTGGCTGACGCGATTAGAAAGCAGCAAAAGCTTTACTGTTGGTGTTTGATTTGTCTGCTGTCTATATACAGTTTATGTCTATATATATATATATATATATATATATATATATATATATATATATATATGTCTACATATATGTCTATATCAATATATATGTAAATATATGGTCAGAGGGTTTAAGAGTCGGGTTCACTGCTGGTTTTCCACGTGTCGTGTTGAAGTGAACGAATTTTGTAATTTAGTAATTTAGTCTGTAAAACTATTGGTCACAGATTACATAGAGCAG
>NC_136939.1:276235-281235 GCF_949987615.1 Pollachius pollachius | reverse complement strand
TCCAAAACATCCCGAATGAGGTGGACATTGTCAACCATGGACCTCCCGGGCACACAGTAGGTCTGGTCCCGGTGGACGAGATGCTCCATAGCTACCCCCAGCCTGGAGGCAAAGAGTTTGGACAGAAGCTTGTAATCCACACACAGTAGAGACACAGGGCGCCAGTTTTTAATGTCCTGCAGGTTACCTTTTATTGGGAGCAGCGTGATTACAGCTCTCCTGCAAGATGTGGGCATTAAACCAGAGGCCAGACTTTCATTAAAAACATCAAACAGATCTTTAGCAAAGATATCCCAGAAGGCCTTATAAAATTCCACGCTCAGGCCATCTATTCCGGGAGCCCGCCGCCCTTGCATGCCCTGCAGAGCGGCCAGCAGCTCCTGCATTTCTAATGGCCTGTTGAGCTGCGCATTTGTCTCCTCAGAGACCTGAGGCAGTTCGGTGCAAAACCCCTCCACCAGAGCTTCCTGCTCCTCATACTCACTGCTGTACAGTGATGAGTAAAATTGCACAGCTCGCCTTCGTATCTGGCTGGGTTCTGTTAGTGTTTGCCCTGTGTCTGCTAAAAGTGAGTGGACTACCCGCCTCTGCCCGCTCCTCTTCTCCAGGCCGAAAAAGTAACCAGTGGGAGCATCCATCTCCGCACTGGCTTGAAACCGGGACCTGACCAGTGCACCCTGTACTTCAACATCCAACAGGTCGGCTAATGCTAGCTTTTTGATCTTGAGGATTTCAATATATCCTCGATCTGCTGTGGACTCGCTCAAACTTTCTAGTTCCACTATATCAATCTCCAGGTCTTTTATAGATCTGGTGATGTCTAAGTTTAATCTGAGTCTTACCATGGTCCCACCACTGCCTAACACTGCTAAAATCACCCTTCCTCTGTCTAAAAGCATCCCAGAAATACATAAGAACCTCCTTAAAGTGTTTATCAAATGCTAAGACTGAATTAAAATGCCAATAAGCGCTTTTAGGTGAAATATTCTGAATAAAAACATTGCACAAAACTAAAGAATGATCACTAAAACCAGAAGGAGCAATGCTGCACATTTTAAAAATATCAAAATGATGCTTAAAACAATAAATACGTTCTAGCATAGCTGAGGAGATCCTACTCTCTCTGAGGTGGGACCAGGTGTACTGACGGCAGTCCGCATGCGTCCTCCTCCACACGTCCACCAGGCCATGGGAGTAGACCAGCTGCCTCAGAACATGTTGGGAAACTGGATGCGGCTCTGCATGGTTGCGATCTAGCGCAGCGTTTTCAGTACAGTTAAAATCCCCCCCCAAGAATAAAAAATCCTCCGAGGCACAGCCATTTAAAACATCATTAAATTTTGTAAAAAAAGCTTCCTCTCTGTACCGATTGTTGGAGCATACACATTGATAAAAACAGCAGTAAAAAGGTTGAACCGTGCCCTCATTAAAAGCAACCTCCCCTCGATAAAAAGCTCGACCTCCAGTGAGACCGGAGTAAAAGACTTGGAGAGGAGGAATCCAACTCCTCCACTCAGAGAAGTGTTGTGACTTAAAATGACTTCTCCCTCCCACTCTCTCTTCCAGTCTGCCTCATTGGTGCTGTCACTATGTGTCTCTTGGAAATAAAATACATCAATATGTTTCATTTTGGCCGTCTCATAAATACTAACTCTTTTTCTTTGTTCTCTGGCTCCATTTACATTTAAACTTCTCACTCTAAAATTATCTATAAGTAAGAAATTAAGAACAAAAATGATAACCAATGAATTACTTAAAACACACATTGGAGTTCTTCCCATCTTCACCCTTGTTCATTAGTCGTTTAACTTTAGGCAAAAGTTTCCTTAATCTAAAAACCTCCAGATCAGTGAAACCAGACTCATCTTTTTGGTTCATGTGGAGTCTGGCCGAGGCATAAAACAAACTTAAAACTGAGAAATTTCCATTTTAACTCCTTTAGCATTTTTGGTTTTGGCTACAAACGCCTGTATATGTTCTACAGAGTAAAATTTGTTCTTCTGACTATTGCTTATTTTAGGTCCAGATATGTCACTGCTGTCAGAGACACACTCATCACTTTCGCTTTCCTCTGTCTGCCCCTTTACTATCTGTCTGTCCTCCTCCACCTTACTACTCTTTGCTTCCTGCTTAGTTGCTTTATTATTTCTCCTTCGTTTAGAAGTAGTTTTTTCCTTCCTTGCCTCCTCTTCCTCCTCCTCCATCTCAGCCTCCTCCACCTGTTCCCCCCATGTAGGCTTACTGCTCCCCACACCTGTCTCCTCTGTCTGGTTTTCCTCTTCCTCCTCTGACATACCCTCTTGCGTTTCACTTACGCCACCAATATTTATCTGCACTTGACTCACACTTTTTCCAGCCATTTCCTCCCCCACCTCACTTTTACAACCTAATTACCCAAAACCTCTCCTCCACTTGCCTGATAATTTTCGCTCACACCGTGCACATCATCCATACTCCCCCCCCCGTGCTCCAGGTTCGACACAGCAGCCGCGAGAGGCGGCGCGCTCCGCGGCGGCGCTATCGGCCGCTCAGTTGCCGCAGCCCGGGCTGCAGCAGATGAAATCTCCGCCGCAGCCCCAGGCTGCGGGGCAGCGGCCTTCCGCAGCTCCGCTGCAACCGGTGGAGCAGCGGAAAACCCTGCCACAGGGCCGAGCGTCACCCCCCGGCCAGGCGGAGCCGGATCCCCTTGTCTCGGACAGGCTTTCACGGTGTGCCCCTCTTCGTTACATCGAAAACACTTCATAGCCGACGAGGTGGCTAATATCACGTAGTCGTAATCTACTTTAACATGGAATCGGAGGTTGAGCTCCGCATCCCGATTGTTAAGGATCATAAACAGCTGTCTACGGTGAGACACTACGTGTTAAAGCAGCTGAGATCTGCATCCAGACATTATCTTTTTAATGGGCGACACCACCTTCCCATGTCTGGAGAGCTCTCTGCTAAGAAATTCGTCGGTTATGAATGGAGGGACATTGGACAGGATAACCCTGGTGGATGGCTGTGTCAGCGGCACCACCTGCACAAACATTTGTTTCACCGTGATGCCTGTCTCGACGACGTGGTTCACCGTCTCCACCTGATCCAGGAAGATGACCACGGCACTGTTCATCCGAGCAGCCGACCTCACGCTGCCGTGCCCCACCTGCTCTCCCACCGCAAGCCCAATATCTTCCACGCTGCACGGAAAGCTGGCCGTCCATCAGCCAATCAGAACGCAGCATCCAGGCTGTGTATGGAGAGGGTTGGACCAAGAGTCTGATGCTATATTGGACTGTTGTACACATGGTATTAATGTTGACGTAACTCTTCCATAATGGTGACCTTGGAATAAAGATGAGGAATGAAGAAGTATGACCTGGTGAACACACACAATAAATACTAAAATGACTTTATTACAGTTGATTCTTAAGCCAGTATCCCCCTTCCAACCAAAGGATTGTAATTACAAACAAAATATGACATGTATCCCCTAAAGTTTAATTTACTTTATACACTGTAGATTACTTAATCTGCTGCAATGAATAGCATGTCTTCTGTCGGACAATCTGCTCAAATTTCGTGTTGCACATCAGTCATCAGTTGAATACCGGTTAATTCCGGTTAATATAGCTCTGGAACGAGCGTCAGAACATGAGATCCACCAACGACAGGAGAGAAGGCAAAAGGAATGCGGAAAAAACCGACCTGTGGCCCCTTCAGCCAATCACAACATGAGGCGAAGCCTCCATCAGAGCCGTCAGTCAACTGTCAATCAGAGCTATCAGTCAACTGTCATCAGAGCCGTCAATCAACTGTCAACGGAGCCGTCAGTCAACTGTCAACGGAGCCGTCAGTCAACTGTCCATCAGAGCTGTCAGTCAACTGTCAGTCAACTGTCATCAGAGCTGTCAGTCAACTGTCAGTCAGCTGTCCATCAGAGCTGTCAGTCAATTGCCAGTCAGCTGTCCATCAGAGCGTCAGTCAACTGTCATCAGAGCAGTCAGTCAACTGTCATTGGAGCTGTCAGTCAACTGTCAATCAGAGCTGTCAGTCAACTGTCATCAGAGCCGTCAGTCAACTGTCATAAGAGCCGTCAGTCAACTGTCATCAGAGCCATCAGTCAACTGTCAGTCAACTGTCATCAGAGCCATCAGTCAACTTTCAGTCAGCTGTCCATAAGAGCTGTCAGTCAACTGTCAGTCAGCTGTCCATCAGAGCTGTCAGTCAACTGTCATCAGATCCGTCAGTCAACTGTCATCAGAGCCGTCAGTCAACTGTCAGTCAGCTGTCCATCAGAGCTGTCAGTCAACTGTCATCAAAGCCATCAGTCAACTGTCAATCAGAGCTGTCAGTCAACTGTCATCAGAGCCGTCAATCAACTGTCAACGGAGCAGCAGTCAACTGTCCATCAGAGCTGTCAGTCAACTGTCATCAGAGCCGTCAGTCAACTGTCAGTCAACTGTCATCAGAGCTGTCAGTCAACTGTCATCAGAGCCGTCAGTCAACTGTCAGTCAACTGTCAATCAGAGCTGTCAGTCAACTGTCCATCAGAGCAGTCAGTCAACTGTCCTTCAACTGTCATCAGTGCTGTCAGTCAACTGTCTTCAGAGCCGTCAGTCAACTGTCAGTCAGCTGTCCATCAGAGCCCTCAGTGGTTCAGTGATCCTGGTGAACGGTTGTGTTCTGAGAGCGATACATAAACACAGGAGAACAGAACTGAACCAGACCGGATCCTGCATTTGTTCCGCTTCCGGTTTCCCCCCGAGAACAGCGACAAAAACACTTTGAAATGAGGTGGAAGAGAAAAGTGGACACTAAAAGAGGCTCGTCAGAGCAGCCATGTTGAGGGTTAAAAGGGCTAGGGTTAGGGCTAGGGTAAGGGCTAGTGCTAGGGTTAAGGTTAAGGTTAGGGTTAGGGTTAGCCCTAACCTCAGGTGGAATGAAGAGGAGACAGGAGAGTGAATCAGTCCAAACCACCTGAAGTCACTCAGGAACCCTTGGGAGATGAGGTAAAGAAC
>NC_136939.1:261235-271235 GCF_949987615.1 Pollachius pollachius | reverse complement strand
GAGGAGAGGAGACACGTGGAGGAGACAAGGAGAGGACACGACAGAGGAGACACGTGGAGGAGACAAGGAGAGGACACGACAGAGGAGACACGTAGAGGAGACAAGGAGAGGACACGACAGAGGGGACAAGGAGAGGACACGACAGAGGAGACAGGTGGAGGAGACAAGGAGAGGACACGACAGAGGAGACAAGAAGAGGACACGACGGAGGAGACACATGGAGGAGACAAGGAGAGGACACGACAGAGGAGACACATGGAGGAGACAAGGAGAGGACACGACAGAGGAGACACATGGAGGAGACAAGGAGAGGACACGACAGAGGAGACACGTGGAGGAGACAAGGAGAGGACACGACAGAGGAGACACATGGAGGAGACAAGGAGAGGACACGACAGAGGAGACACATGGAGGAGACAAGGAGAGGACACAGGAGACAGAGGGACTCTGAGGGGGAGACATTGGGGAGTCAGAGGGACACTGAGAGGGGGACAGTGAGGGGGACAGAGAGGGGGACAGAGGGGGGACAGAGGGGAGTCAGAGGGACACTGAGAGGGGGACAGAGAGGGGGACAGAGAGGGGGACAGAGGGGGGACAGAGGGGAGTAAGAGGGACACTGAGAGGGGGACAGAGAGGGGGACAGAGGGGGGGACAGAGGGGGGACAGAGGGGAGTCAGAGGGACACTGAGAGGGGGACAGAGAGGGGGACAGAGAGGGGGACAGAGGGGGGACAGAGGGGAGTCAGAGGGACACTGAGAGGGGGACAGAGAGGGGGACAGAGAGGGGGACAGAGGGGGGACAGAGGGGAGTCAGAGGGACACTGAGAGGGGGACAGTGAGGGGGACAGAGAGGGGGACAGAGAGGGGGACAGAGGGGGGACAGAGGGGAGTCAGAGGGACACTGAGAGGGGGACAGAGAGGGGGACAGAGGGGGGGACAGAGGGGGGACAGAGGGGAGTCAGAGGGACACTGAGAGGGGGGGACAGAGGGGGGACAGAGGGGGGGACAGAGGGGGGGACAGAGGGGGAGTCAGAAGGACTCTGAGAGGGGGACAGAGGGTGGGACAGCGTACCTCTCGGGCCAGGTCCTTCTCCACGCTGTGCTTGGCGATGAGGATCCTTCGCTTGAAGCGCCGACACTCTAGCTCCTGGTACTGCCTCTGTCTGCGCAGGAGGTTAGCCTCTTCCTCCGCCTGCACCACCACCATGACACCACATTAACACCACCCTGACACCACCATGACACCACATTAACACCACCCTGACACCACATTAACACCACCCTGACACCACATTAACACCACATTAACACCACCCTGACACCACATTAACACCACCCTGACACCACATTAACACCACCCTGACACCACATTAACACCACCCTGACACCACATTAACACCACCCTGACACCACCCTGACACCGCATTAACACCACCCTGACACCACATTAACACCACCCTGACACCACATTAACACCACCCTGACACCACCCTGACACCGCATTAACACCACCCTGACACCACATTAACACCACCCTGACACCACATTAACACCACCCTGACACCACATTAACACCACCCTGACACCACATTAACACCACCCTGACACATTTACCTTTACATTTAGGGCATTTAGCAGACGCTTTTATCCAAAGCGACTTACAATAAGTGCATTTGTTACAATAAGTACATTTGTCATAAGAAGTGAAACAATATATCGCTGTCGGTACAGTAAAGACGTTCATAGAACCAAGTGCAAGTATTACAATCGCTAGGCTAACCCATTCCCCGTTTAAAGCAATGATAGCAGCTACTGTAGATGCTACACAATTAAGTACCTTGAATAAGTGCAATGTACAAGTGCCAGGACGTACAACATTCAATGGTGGCTGTGCATTGTTTCTATGCAGAGTCGAGGTGAACTCTGAACAGGTGAGTTTTGAGTCTTTTGCGGAAGCTGGTGAGCGACTCTGCGATCCTGACATCGGTAGGGAGCTCGTTCCACCACTGAGGTCCCAAAACAGAGAAAAGTTGTGACTTCGCTGATCGACCTTTGCTTGCTCTTAGCGATGGCGGTACCAGACGTCCAGCTGAGGTAGTTGAGCGGAGGGATCGAGCTGGGGTGTGTGGCTTTACTAATGCTTGGAGGTAGGCAGGGGCAGTTCCATCGACTGCCTTGTATGCCAGTACCGTCATCTTGAATCTGATGCGAGCTATTACAGGGAGCCAGTGGAGGTCTCGGAAGAGGGGGGTTACATGTGAGAACTTTGGTAGGTTGAACACGAGGCACGCTGCTGCATTCTGGATGCGCTGCAAGGGTTTAATCGCAGAGGCAGGGAGTCCAGCCAGGAGCGAGTTGCAGTAGTCGAGGCGGGAGATGACCAGTGATTGGACTAGAAGCTGATCTGCTTCCCTTGTGAGGAAGGGCCGGATCCTGCGGATGTTGTAAAGTGCAAATCTGCAGGATCGGGCCACCGCAGTGATGTTTGCGGTGCAGCATAACTGATTGTCCAACACTACACCAAGGTTTTTGGCAGTTGGAGAAGGAGATACAATGATGTTCTCAACAGTGACCAGTAAGTCCATGTGTGGGCAATCTTTCCCTGGTATTAGGAGGAGCTCAGTCTTGTTGAGGTTAAGCCTCAGGTGATGGGCAGTTGTCCAGGTGCTGACTTCTGCCAGACATTCAGATATGCGTGTTGCAATCAGGGCTTTGTCAGATGAGGGAACGGAGAGAAATAGCTGAGTGTCGTCAGCATAGCAGTGATAGGAAAAGCCGTGGGATGTAATTACAGAGCCCAGAGATCTGGTGTAGAGGGAGAACAGAAGAGGCCCCAGTACAGAGCCTTGAGGGACACCTGTATCAAGCGTGCAAGGTTTGGACAAGGAGCCATTCCATGTTACCTGATAAGTGCGATTCATCAGGTAGGATGTGAACCAGGAAAGGGCAGATTCAGCTATGCCAAGTTCGGCGAGAGTGGCGGGGAGGATCTGGTGGTTCACAGTGTCAAATGCTGCAGACAAGTCAAGGAGAATGAGAACCGATGAGAGGGACGAGGCTCTGGCCGCCCGGAGGGACTCAGTCACCGCGAGGAGAGCCGTCTCACTGGAGTGTGCTTTTTTGAAGCCTGACTGGTGAGGGTCAAGCAGGTTATTAGATGAGAGATAGGAGGACAGTTGGTTAGCGACGGCACGTTCCAATGTTTTAGAGAGGAATGAAAGAAGAGATACCGGTCTGTAATTCTGGATGTCAGTGGTATCAAGGGTTGGTTTTTTGAGGAGAGGCTTTATTCTGGTAGTCTTGAAAGGCGTTGGAACAATGCCAGAAGTGAGGGAGGAGTTAATAAGTGCGGTTAGAAATGGCAGGATGTCGTTTGACACAGCCTGGAGGACACCACATTAACACCACCCTGACACCATATTAACACCATCCTGACACCACATTAACACCACCCTGACACCACATTAACACCACCATGACACCACATTAACACCACCCTGACAACACATTAACACCACCCTGACACCACCCTGACACCACATTAACACCACCATGACACCACCATGACACCACATTAACACCACCCTGAAACCACATTAACACCACCCTGACACCACATTAACACCACATTAACACCACATTGACACCAACCTGACACCACATTAACACCACCATGACACCACATTAACACCACCATGACACCACATTAACACCACCCTGACACCACATTAACACCACCCTGACACATTAACACCACCATGACACCACATTAACACCACCCTGACAACACATTAACACCACCCTGACAACACATTAACACCACCCTGACACCACATTAACACCACCATGACACCACCCTGACACCACATTAACACCACCATGACACCACATTAACACCACCCTGACACCACATTAACACCACCCTGACACCACCATGACACCAACCTGACACCACATTAACACCACCATGACACCACATTAACACCACCATGACACCAACCTGACACCACATTAACACCACCATGACACCACATTAACACCACCCTGACAACACATTAACACCACCCTGACACCACATTAACACCACCATGACACCACCCTGACACCACATTAACACCACCATGACACCACATTAACACCACCCTGACAACACATTAACACCACCCTGACACCACATTAACACCACCCTGACAACACATTAACACCACCCTGACAACACATTACCACCACCCTGACACCACATTAACACCACCCTGACACCACATTAACACCACCATGACACCACCCTGACACCACATTAACACCACCCTGACAACACATTAACACCACCCTGACAACACATTAACACCACCTACAGACAGACACGGAACAGGACAGATAGACGGGAACCAGGACAGACAGACACAGAACAGGACAGACAGACGGGGACCAGGACAGACAGACGGGGACCAGGACAGACAGACGGGGACCAGGACAGACAGACACAGAACAGGACAGACAGACACAGAACAGGACAGACAGACGGGGACCAGGACAGACACAGAACAGGACAGACAGACGGGAACCAGGACAGACAGACACAGAACAGGACAGACAGACACAGAACAGGAGAGGGATTGGTTTAGGGCAGCATTAACACTAGTCCTCTCCTATTGGTTTAGGGCAGCATTAACACTAGTCCTCTCCTATTGGTTCAGCAGTAACGAGGTCCCTGTCTGAGTATCCTATTGGTTCAGCAGTAACGAGGTCCCTGTCTGAGCATCCTATTGGTTCAGCAGTAACGAGGTCCCTGTCTGAGCATGTGCAGATGATCGTGGGACGGACCTGGAAGTGCTGGATGTTCTCCTTCTGCTTGGACAGCCACTCCTGCTTCTCCTTCTTAGGAGTCGACTGGTTCTCCTGAAGCTCCTGGAGAACAACACAAGACTTTAGGCAGAACCCACCCTCTGCAGCCCGCGAGGAACCAGGGGAGGGAGACCAGGGGAGGGAGACCAGGGGAGGGAGACCAGAGGAGTGAGACCAGGGGAGGGAGACCAGGGGAGGGAGACCAGGGCAGTGAGACCAGGGGAGGGAGACCAGGGGAGGGAGACCAGGGGAGGGAGACCAGGGCAGTAAGACCAGGGGAGGGAGACCAGGGGAGTGATACCAGGGGAGGGAGACCAGGGCAGTAGGACCAGGGGAGTGAGACATGGGGAGGGAGACCAGGGAATTGAGACCAGGGGAGGGAGACCAGGGGAGTGAGACCAGGGGAGTGAGACCAGGGGAGTGAGACCAGGGCAGTAGGACCAGGGGAGGAAGACCAGGGGAGGGAGACCAGGGGAGGAAGACCAGGGGAGGGAGACCAGGGCAGTAGGACCAGGGGAGGGAGACCAGGGGAGGGAGACCAGGGAAGGGAGACCAGGGGAGGGAGACCAGGGGAGGGAGACCAGGGGAGTGAGACCAGGGGAGGGAGACCAGGGGAGTGAGACCAGGGAAGGGAGACCAGGGGAGGGAGACCAGGGGAGTGAGACCAGGGGAGTGAGACCAGTGGACCAGCTCACCTCCTTGAGCTGCTCCTTCCGGAGCTTGTACTCCCGTTTCTGGGACTCCAGGAAGCTGCTGAGCTCCTTCTTCTGCTGCAGCTGGATGTGCTGCTGGAACTTCTTCTCATCGCTGGTGAACGTCTTCAGCTGGACCACAAACACAGAGACATGATTCAGACAGACGGGGACCAGGACAGACAGACGGGGACCAGGACAGACAGACGGGGACCAGGACAGACAGACACAGAACAGGACAGACAGACACAGAACAGGACAGACAGACACACAACAGGACAGACAGACGGGGACCAGGACAGACACAGAACAGGACAGACAGACGGGAACCAGGACAGACAGACACAGAACAGGACAGACAGACACAGAACAGGAGAGACAGACGGGAACCAGGACAGACAGACACAGAACAGGACAGACAGACACAGAACAGGAGAAACAGATGAGAACCAGGACAGACGGACAAACTTTAGACAACACATCCTTCCTCCCTGGGTCTCTAGCCGGTCCAATGACCAAGGGACCTAGGGCCAGGGACCAGGGGGACCTAGGGCCTCGGACGAGGGGGACCTAGGGCCTCGGACCAGGGGGACCTAGGGCCTGGGACCAGGGGGACCTAGGGCCTGGGACCAGGGGACCTAGGACCTAGGGCCTGGGACCAGGGGACCCAGGGCCTGGGACCAGGGGGACCTAGGGCCTGGGACCAGGGGACCCAGGGCCTGGGACCAGGGGGACCTAGGGCCTGGGACCAGGGGACCCAGGGCCTGGGACCAGGGGGACCTAGGGCCTGGGACCAGGGGGACCCAGGGCCCAGGACCAGGGGACCCAGGGCCTGGGACCAGGGGGACCTAGGGCCTGGGACCAGGGGACCCAGGGCCTGGGACCAGGGGGACCTAGGGCCTGGGACCAGGGGACCCAGGGCCTGGGACCAGGGGGACCTAGGGCCTGGGACCAGGGGGACCCAGGGCCCAGGACCAGGGGACCCAGGGCCTGGGACCAGGGGGACCTAGGGCCTGGGACCAGGGGACCCAGGGCCCAGGACCAGGGGACCCAGGGCCTGCCAGTACGTACGTCCTTGTCCATGGCGGCCTGGTGCTTCTTGAGCAGCTTGTCCGTGTCCTGGCTGAAGGTGCTCCTCTGGGCCTCCAGCTCCTTGTCCAGCCTGCCTCGCTGCTCCTCCAGCTCCGCCCGCAGCTTGTTCTCCAGCGCCAGCAGCTGCTTCTGGTGCTGCCGCCGCATGCGCTTGTAGCCTGACATCTGCTCCCGCAGCCCCGAGTCCTGCTGGTGCTCCTGCATCTCCCGGGTCACCTGGGGGGGGGGGGGCAGCCGTTACCCCAGGGAGACCAGGTATTTCTAACTATATACACATAAATAGAAAGAAAATACTAAGGCCATCCACTAGGGGGCAGCGATGTGCAGAGAGCAGACTAGTGTGACACAGGACCGGGTCATCTGGACATGAGGAGGCTGCAGCATAGACGGCTAGGTCTAGGGGTGGGGTCAGTAGGGTGGGGTCAGTAGGGTGGGGTCAGAAGGGTGGGGTCCTCACCAGAGAGGCGGTCCTAATGGTGGCGAAGTGCTCCCGGTTGCGGTGCTTCTTGGGGCCCGGTGGGGGGGGCTCCGAGGGGCCGCTGGGGACAGCCTCCTCCAACACCAAACCCCCCTCTTCCTCCTGGGGGGGGCAGAGTGAGAGAGAGAGTGAGAGTGAGACAGAGTGAGAGAGAGACAGAGTGAGTGAGAGACAGAGAGAGACAGAGTGAGAGAGAGACAGAGTGAGAGAGAGACAGAGTGAGTGAGAGACAGAGAGAGACAGAGTGAGAGAGAGACAGAGTGAGTGAGAGAGACAGAGTGAGAGAGAGACAGTGAGAGAGAGACAGAGTGAGTGAGTGACAGACAGAGCGAGAGAGAGAGAGTGAGAGAGAGACAGAGTGAGAGAGAGACAGAGTGAGACAGACAGAGTGAGATTGAGAGACAGAGTGAGAGAGAGACAGAGTGAGTGAGAGAGACAGAGTGAGAGAGAGACAGTGAGAGAGAGACAGAGTGAGTGAGAGAGACAGAGTGAGAGAGAGACAGAGTGAGTGAGTGAGAGACAGAGTGAGACAGACAGAGTGAGATTGAGACAGAGTGAGTGAGAGACAGAGTGAGAGAGAGACAGAGTGAGAGAGAGACAGAGTGAGTGAGTGAGAGACAGAGTGAGAGAGAGACAGAGTGAGAGAGAGACAGAGTGAGTGAGTGACAGACAGAGCGAGAGAGAGAGAGTGAGAGAGAGACAGAGTGAGAGAGAGACAGAGTGAGTGAGTGAGAGACAGAGTGAGAGAGAGACAGAGTGAGAGACAGACAGAGTGAGTGAGTGAGAGACAGAGTGAGAGAGAGACAGAGTGAGAGAGAGACAGAGTGAGTGAGTGAGAGACAGAGTGAGAGAGAGACAGAGTGAGAGACAGACAGAGTGAGTGAGTGAGAGACAGAGTGAGAGAGAGACAGAGTGAGAGACAGACAGAGTGAGTGAGTGAGAGACAGAGACAGAGACCAGTGCAGCTCTGTACTGGTACTGCAGTACCAGTACAGAGCTGTCCTGCAGCACTGGGGGGCCGAGGCCCGGAGGTGAGGGCGACCTCCACCCTGTACCCACCGGCTTGACGTGGATGACGGAGTTGCTGGACATGACGGTGTTCTCCCCCTCCAGCAGCTCCTCCGGGTGGAGGCTGGTGACGGAGCTGCTCTGGGAGCTGGCGCTGATGGACATGCTGGGGATGGACTGACTGCTGCCCACGCTGCCCCCCCGCCCACCCCCCGCCTCCAGCTCCTGGGACAGGAAGCAGACAGACAGCCAGGCAGCCAGACAGACCAGGGTTACTCCCAGGCACAGTAGACGTTTTTACACTGCCAAATATGCCCGTCTTATGCACGCCTTTTTCCCGGCATGGTCCGTGCGTTTACACTGCCCAAGATGAATTGCCTGCTTGAGCTAGCACCCCAATGTACCCTCCCTGACCCTACACACGTTGGCGGTTTCATTTTGATGTAAATGTGATTAGACGGCTCCACGGTTCCAGGTCAGGACTTGGGTAGAGGTTTTCCAGTAAACCAAGAAAGCCGGCGCTGTGACGAACGGGGGATTTGACCCCCTCGGTTTCACAGGCAAGACGTTGAAATTGCCGGCGTGCCAAGCCGCGACCGAACCGGCTTGGCAGTGTGAAGGCCTAGGGTTAGTCAGACATCTTGTGACCTGTTTCTCCTGAGGACTGCACTAATGCCCCCCCTGTGTGGGTGTGGGGGTGGAACTCCTTCCTGTGTTTACATTCACTGCTTCATCATCTGAGTTACGGACGGTGACGTGAAAATGTTCACACACACACACAGACCTCGGGGTCCCCGTGGGGGGTCTCGGTGGGGGCGGGCCCATTGGGTGCCTCGTGGAACAGCAGCTTCTTCATCTTGCGGTACTGCAGGTTGTCCAGCTCCCGCACCGCCTCCTTGGTACGGAGGACCAGCTCCATGAGCACCGAGTCAGGGCGCTCCCGCTGCAGGAAGGCATGCTGGGGCGAGAGGGGGTTAATGAATACATATCTACAGTGGTGTTATGTCTGATTGTTTGTGTGTGTGTGTGTGTGTGTGTGTGTGTGTGTGTGTGTGTGTGTGTGTGTGTGTGTTCTTACACCCAGCATGTCGTCAGAGTGTGGCCGATCCTGGGGAATTTTCTGAAGGCAAGAATCAACAAAGTTTCTAAATAAATCCGACCTGCAGAAAACAGAAACCAGAGTTCAGAAACGCACGATTGTGCCCCAAAATCCTGAACTCAACACCACTGTTCCTCCTAGCTTCCTACCCCTGTGTGTGCGTGTGTGTGTGTGTGTGTGTGTGTGTGTGTGTGTGTGTGTGAGTGTGTCTCACCAGTCGCTGGACTGCAGGGTGGGGTTCTCGTTCTGCGCGATGTGGTACAAGGCACTCATTGCATTCATGTTGAACAGCGGAGGCTTCCTCTCGGCTAGGAGAGAAAGAGACACACTGTTAGCAGTAACAGTAGCTCTGTAGTTAATGAGCTGTGAGCATTAACAGTAGCTATGTAGTTAATGAGCTGTGAGCATTAACAGTAGCTCTGTAGTTAATGTGTAGTTAATGAGCTGTGAGCATTAACAGTAGCTCTGTAGTTAATGTGTATTTAATGAGCTGTGAGCATTAACAGTAGCTCTGTAGTTAATGTGTAGTTAATGAGCTGTGAGCATTAACAGTAGCTCTGTAGTTAATGAGCTGTGAGCATTAACAGTAGCTCTGTAGTTAATGAGCTGTGAGCATTAACAGTAGCTCTGTAGTTAATGTGTAGTTAATGAGCTGTGAGCATTAACAGTATCTCTGTAGTTAATGAGCTGTGAGCATTAACAGTAGCTCTGTAGTTAATGAGCTGTGAGCATTAACAGTAGCTCTGTAGTTAATGTGTAGTTAATGAGCTGTGAGCATTAACAGTAG
>NC_136939.1:246235-258735 GCF_949987615.1 Pollachius pollachius | reverse complement strand
GCGTGCGTGCGTGCGTGCGTGCGTGCGTGCCCTCACCCAGGCTGTGTGCTCTCTCAGGAAGCAGCCTTTGTACTCGATGCTGTTGGGGTGGCGGATCCGCTGCAGGAACTTCACTTCCTTTATGATGTCCTGCCACTTCTGTTGAGGACACAGCGGGTTAGGGGGATCTCTGAGCTCCACCACATCGCTCATCAAGGGAGGCTCACAGGGCTGCACACTAGGCCATAAGAACACATCCCATCAGGCCTCCAAAGGGTAAGGAAGACACCTTGCATCGTATCAGGGACACAGTGAGAGTGAGTCAGTGAGTCAGTGAGTCAGTGAGTCAGTCAGTCAGTCAGTCAGTCAGTCAGTCAGTCAGTCAGTCAGTCAGTCAGTGAGTGAGTGAGTGAGTGAGTGAGTGAGTGAGTGAGTGAGTGAGTGAGTGAGTGAGTGTGAGTTTGAGTGTGTGCGTGTGTGTGTGGTTAATCAGATTAGGGCTAATCTCAGTGGTTTGCCGCTACGTAGACAGCAGCACGGCCTCAGCCCAGCGCTGCTCTGTGTGTGTACGTGTGTGTGCGTGCGTGCGTGTGTGCGCGTGGCGTGTGTGAGTGTGTGCGTGTGGTGTGTGTGCGTGTGTACGTGTGGCGTGTGTGCGTGTGTGCGTGTGTACGTGTGCGTGTGTGCGTGTGGTGTGTGTGTGCGTGTGTGTGTGTGTGTGTGTGTGTGTACGTGTGGCGTGTGCGTGTGTGCGTGTGTGCGCGTGGCGTGTGTGAGTGTGTGCGTGTGTACGTGTGGTGTGTGTGCGTGTGTACGTGTGGCGTGTGCGTGTGTGCGTGTGTGCTCCACAGTGGGAGTTGGTGTGGCCGTGGGGGGGATTGCAGACCAGATCTTGCCTAGCCAGACTAGTGGGAGAACACGTTCAGGATGAGGAAACCACAGCAGCAGGAGCACAGGGGGAGAAGCACGCAGCGAGAAGGACCAGCCAATCAGACGGTTCCGCCTCAGCCTATGGGATGCTGCCCTGGGCCTAATACTCCGATGATGATGTTGTTTACATCGACTAAAGGGGGCTGTCGGGGGCTGTGTGGCCACTCCTCACCCCCCCCGGGGTCGGGGCGTCGGGGGGGGTCCTCACCCAGAGTTCTACCGAGGGCTGGTCTTAGCCGGTCTGTAGCTCTACTCTCTGAGGCTTACACATCAACATGATTGGTCTAAACTAAGATGAAGCGAAAGAGAGTGAAACGCCCCTTTCCGGTTGGGGAAAGATTACGATTATTATTCTGAGCACAGATGGAGGCTCCAGAGCCTTTATAGATACTCTATTGTGTAAGGAACACCAGGGTACCAAACTAAGCTCATCGTTCTTTTAGTTAGGATTTAACCTAAATCCTCTCCACCAATAGGAGGCTGTTTTGGTTGCGGTGAGGTCCAAGGAAGACTCACCTCGTTGGACTGTTTTCCATTGTAGGACATCTTCTTGATGGCCACGACCTCGTTGGTCCGCACATCTCTGGCCTGAAGGACGTGAAACAATCAGTACAGCCTCCAGGGACGGGAAACACGACACAATGTTTCATACATGTATTCATACAAAATAGAAAGACATGCTATTCTGCTCATTAAGAAGTTAAGTCAGGTAGATGAAGGCAAAATCGTGTAAAAGCTCTTGGAGATCCAACTGTCTAGAACCCTAGAGGCTAACCCTAACCCAACCCCCTTAAGGACTGGAGACCCCCGTCTGACTCTCAGGACCCCCAGCGACAGAACCTCTGCCCCCCTAAAGGTCTAGAGACCCCCGTCTGACTCTCAGGACCCCCAGCAACAGAACCTCTGCCCCCCTTAAGGACTGGAGACCCCCGTCTGACTCTCAGGACCCCCAGCGACAGAACCTCTGCCCCCCTAAAGGACTAGAGACCCCCAGACTCTCAGGACCCCAAGCGACAGAACCTCTGCTCCCCTAAAGGTCTAGAGACCCCCGTCTGAGTCTCAGGACCCCCAGCAACAGAACCTCTGCCCCCCTTAAGGACTGGAGACCCCCAGACTCTCAGGACCCCCAGCGACAGAACCTCTGCCCCCCTAAAGGTCTAGAGACCCCCGTCTGAGTCTCAGGACCCTCACCGACAGAACCCAAGCGGGATTCGAACCGACGTACAAAGTAGACGGCGCCGAAGCTGCCGTGGCCGATCTCGCGGAGGTCAGAGAAGAGCTTCTCTGGGTCGTCCCTGAAGAAGAGCTCTGCCACGTCGGGGTCCTTCAGGCTGCCCGCCCGCAGGGACGACGGCATCCTGCCGACCCCCGGCCCCCGACCCGACCCTGATCCGCTACCTGGCCTCTGGGCTACAGCGGAGCGGGGGAGGAGTCATCTGCCAAACGAGAAGGGCCTACAGAGGGGAGGAGCCACAAAGAGAAGGGAGGAGTCAGAGTTCTGATTGCTCCATGTGGACCCTTCAGAGAGAGAGCGAGAGGGACTTTGGTGTACGGACTGATGTCGTACATAACAATGGAGACGGAGTTCATTACACTCTCTCACGTTAAGCGGAGCAGGTTGTGTGGAAATTGGTTACAAGCTTATTGTGGCTTAATGACCACTTAATGTAGTATTTTTTAACTCAAAAAATATCATCTATAAAATATATACAATCATCAGAACATGTTGGGAGGATATTAGTCTGTCAGGATCCAGAGAGAGGAGACCTACCCTGCTTCCTCCAGGCCGGAGAACGGGAAGAGGGACTGATATTCAGACACTGCAGAGGAGTCCGGGCGTTCCGGGCGTTCCGGGCGCTCTGACGAGGCTCTCAACTCTTCCTCAGATGGGAATACGTAAAAAACTTCTCGGAAGCTGTCTGAAAGCACACAGTTTTGTATTGATAAGGAGATCATGCATTGATATCAGAGACAGACTTAACCTACAGTAAGGATGAGCTGTAAACCTGTAAGAGCTGTAAACCTGAGGATGAGATGTAAACCTGAAGGGGCTGTAAACCTGAAGGAGCTGTAAACCTGAGGATGAACTGTAAACCTGAAGGAGCTGTAAACCTGAAGGGGCTGTAAACCTGAAGGAGCTGTAAACCTGGAGGAGCTGTAAACCTGAGGAGGAGCTGTAAACCTGGAGGAGCTGTAAACCTGAAGGATGAGCTGTAAACCTGAAGCATGAGCTGTCAACCTGGAGGAGCTCTAAACCTGAAGGATGAGCTGTAAACCTGAGGAACTGTAAACCTGGACGAGCTGTAAACCTGAAGGAGCTGTAAACCTACAGGATGGATGAGCTGTAAACCTGAGAATGAGCTGTAAACCTAAAGGACCAGAGCTCTTCCCTGGGGTCCTACTACAGGCCGATGCTAGTGGCCCATCAGCACTGTCCATTGATTTGATGTCTCCCCCTATAGTTCTAACTGGCCTCCTAGCCGGTGGGCGGCGTCTGGCAGCTCTAGATTAGCCTCGCGGTGGTACAGACTCACCGTATCGACCGCTACACCGACCGGCTGATTGTGTGTTCACGCTAAAATTGAGTTGTATGCATTCTCATATTCCCAATATTGGCTCAACAACAACCTAGAACAACGCACGGCGCGACCAGGACCCAAACCCAGGAAAAACTACATTTGTTTTGTTCATTATTAACCGGCACTTAAAACCACATATATGAGGCCAGATCGAATCCTATGTGTTAAACCACATGTACACCTGTCCCGGTGCATTCATGTACACATCTCACGGTGCATTCATGTACACCTAATAAGCTGCACTCATGTCACGGTGCATTCATGTACGCATGTCATGGTACAAACATGTCCATGGCTATTCTATCCTTAGTCTGAGGGAGTGGCACTTACAGCTGGCTACATGAATGTAAAACAGCTGGCTACATGAAGCTAAAACAGCTGGCTACATGAAGCTAAAACAGCTGGCTACATGAAGCTAAAAAAGCTGGCTACATGAAGCTAAAAAAGCTGGCTACATGAAGGTACAAACAGCTGGCTGCATGAAGCTAAAAAAAACTGGCTATGAAGCTAAAACAGCTGGCTACATGAAGCTAAAACAGCTTGCTACTTGAAGGTACAAACAGCTGGCTACATGAAGCTAAAACAGCTGGCTACATGAAGCTAAAACAGCTGGCTACAAAAAGCTAAAACATCTGGCTATAAATCTAAAACAGCTGGCTATGAACCTAAAACAGCTGGCTACATGAAGCTAAAACAGCTGGCTACATGAAGGTGCAGTGATCACACCCGAGAGGACACGACTCAAGGCGATCCAATACAAGTTCTGGCCAACTTCCACTAGCATCCAGCGGCTCGTCCAGGACAGCCTACTGGCCGGTGAGCTCCGCGTCCGGGGAGCAGCAGCACCAACATGTGGGGTCAACTCACCCGGTAACAAGGCTCGGGTCTGGAGGAGGAACCGTCCATGTTCTGCTGGATCCAGACTGAGGTCACTGCAGGGTAACGACAGAGGGAAGAGAAATCAGTGCGATCCAGTAAAACCACATAGCGGAACAGCAAGCGAACAGAAGCGACATGTCCTGAAGACAGCTGGTCCTCCAGAGCCACTCAGGGATCCTGGTCCCCGGGTCGGAGGGGTCCTAGTCCCCGGGTCTGAGAGGACCGCTGCTGGGGTTAGCTGCCGCTGCTACACGGCAGCTAGCAAAGTTAGGCAGTCCATCCCAGAAGATGGCGACGGAAGGAATCACCTACCGCCGTGAGGGGAGCAGAGTCCTCCGGCTCCCGGTCCTCCGGCTCCCGGTCCTCCGGCGCCCGGTCCTCCAGCTCCATGGTTACGGAGGTTAGGTCCTCATGACCTGAGGAGGACGAGCTCCACCTTCACTGTGTTGTGATCATCCCCCTCCCTGCTCCTCCACCGCTGCGACCTCCAGCCCGTACACGTACACTACACACACACACACACACACACACACACACACACACACACACACACACACACACAGAGAGAGAGACACACACAGACACACACACAGACACACACAGCGATAAAACCACTTAACCTACGATCATTAAGATATATAAGATATATATCTCTCTTGCTCTCTCTCTCTCTCTCTCTCTCTCTCTCTCTCTCTCTCTCTCTCTCTCTCTCTCTCTCTCTCTCTGTGCGTGTGTTTTGTGGTCATCATGTACATCTAGAAGCTGAGCTTCTAATCTGATTAACAGTTGCATTCTAAATTCAGCCTCGACCATAAATAGAAGGCTCAAGACTTACATTTTAAAAGGCAGCAAGTTACCCATTCGACCGATGTATAGAATTACTATCATCGTTGTTAATGAGGACACTTTCCGAAATGTGCTCCCTTACACCTGATTCGCTGGGTGTGTTCAGACTCCTATCACAATAAGGTTATATCTAGAGCTGTCATGCATTTCACTTCTGCCAGCCCTCTAAAACATCATGGATATTTCGTAGGTATATTACCATTTTATTGTTGTTGTTTTGTGAACTCAAAATGAACTCCTTGGGCGCCAAGTTGACACACATGTTGTTTCGATTAAATGTGCACATCATTGGGGCTAAATGTATAACATTAATACATTCGTTTTATTTGTTGCAGTAAAACGTGCAATAACCCCTTAAATAACTTTTAGGGGTTAATTGATGGATTTGGAACGAAGACAATATAACACACTTATGCAATGTAAACACACTTAGTGTAGGATTAGTGAGAGTGGTCTGCCGTGCCCTGCAAATATAGAGCATGCCTTTGCAGTTTTCAACACGGCCGTTAAGGGGTTAAAGATGGGCATTTCACAACAAGCTGAAGACCGGAAAACCAATCACTTTGCAGAACAGGGATCTGTGGACTGTGATTGGTCGCCCGGTAGCCCCGTTGTAGTGGTGATGTGAATCAGAGCTGTATCCAGGCGCAGAATGGACAGTGTAAATGATGTAGAAGGATAGGCTGCAGAACACACACACACACACACACACACACACACACACACACAAACACACACACACACACAGACACACGTACACGCAAACGTTGCCAATTCTAATGTGTTTATAGGATTTGAACATTTAATGGCAGTATAACGATACGCATATTCGAACAGCACGCTATCTGCTTAGGTAGTCCATCGTCTTCAGATATTAGAAGTTATTCCAGACCAAGGTTGTGTATAATAGCTTTAAGGGAAAACGATTTGCTAGGGTTTTAATAAAAAATATATATGTATCCATCTCTATATCAACCACCAGGTGGCGCACATGCATCTCAGAGGAATTAAATCAGAGCTGCATGAGTTTTAAATTTTATAATTCAAAAGTGAATAGCCCATTAAATCAGACGGTTCTTAAAAATAATATAAATTGTAGTTTTATTTATCGTATGAAGGATTTCCGGCAAACTTTTATTTGTGGGCTTTGTATGATTGTTCTGAAATGATACCTTTGAGGTAAGTGAGGCTTTTTCCACACAAAATGACAACAGAAATACATTTTCCATATGGTTATTTTATTATCCTTTGACAAATGGAGAAGTTTTGAGCGCAACAAAAAGAGTAGTCCATAAAAGCACAGAAAGTAACACAACTGGTGTTTAACCATACTAACCAGAGGTCTATCCAGAACCCAGTAGACGTATCAGCAGACTGACCAGACAACGCGCTTCGGACCAGACCTGACTGCATTGAATACAAAAGGTGTGCCACTAAAACCATGCAGGTAAGCAATCAATCATTCTTAACATGCACTGGATATAGATTTATTTTGAAGCCAGACAAAAATGTGATACGTAACAAAGGATACAGATTCTATAGTTAGTACAACATACCTTTATTTCTTAAGCTAGAGAACTGACTGAGCCAATTGAACTGAATGAGCTGATTGAACTGAATGAGCTAATTTAACTCTTGAAATGGGTGATGGGTGATGCTCGACTTAATGAGGGTAAGGGTCGAACTGAAGAGAAAGGAAGACAAAACATGGGAAACAAAAAGTCAATGAAAACGACTTCTATGTGAGCCGAACCTTATCCCTCTAATGTACACGACTAACAGAGGAAGAGACGTTTCCTAAAGACGTCGTCCGCAGCCCCGCTGCCAAATAAATAAAGATCTAAAACTACTCGTCTAGAGGGAAAGTCTTTCCAATCAAAGAACGGTAAGAACCGCTAGAAACCTTTATTGGTCGAACTGAAACCAACAAGGGAGGATGTGGGATCCCGAGAAGAGGTCCAGCATGTGAACCATGAGACCAACAGACAGGTACAAATGAACAACGAATTAAAGAGCGGTATAAAGAACTGAATCAAACAAGACTATAAAACATAAACCCCTCTGCTGATGGAGAGAAATCACAAAACGTCAGCCTCCGTTAACGAGGACAGCCTCCGTTAACGAGGTCAGCCTCCGTTAACGAGGTCAGCCTCCCTTAACGAGGATAGCCTCCGTTAACGAGGACAGCCTCCGTTAACGAGGTCAGCCTCCGTTAACGAGGTCAGCCTCCCTTAACGAGGACTGTTAGGCCTTTCTGCGGACACAGGAAACCAGGTCCTCTTCTTCAGTCCAGGAGGTGAAGGCCGGGAGGACGCACTTCACCTCAAACCAACCCTCCTTTAGGTCGGTGGTCTTCTCCCACACGAGACCAGCAACCTGCGTCCGGTCTGTTGTTGTTCTGTTGTGTTGCTCTGTTCTGTTTTTGTGTTGTTTTGTTCTGTTGTTGTGGTGTGTTGTTGTTGTGTTGTTGTGTTGTGTGCAGCCTCATGTCTCCAGGAGTTCTGAGGTGAAATGTCACCATCTAACCCTACTCCTTGTGGTCCTAATCGCTCTCTCTCTGAGTGCTGCTCTCTCTCTGAGTGCTGCTCTCTCTCTGAGTGCTGCTGTGCTCTCGTTCTACCGGAGCCTGAATCAACTCCTTCTAGTGATCTGAATCAAACTCTAGCTGTGGATGGACCAGGCCACACCCCCTCCAACCAAACCACACCCCCTCCAACCAAACCACACCCCCTTCTCTTCTCCCGATCTCACGAGGAGGTTAGGGTCGGGCACGGAGGAGACAGCAGATCCATAAACACGCGCACGCGCACACACGCACACACACACACACACACACACACACACACACACACACACACACACACACAGACGCTCATCAAGAGAGGGCAGCTGGGTAAACTAAACGCTGGCTGATCAGTTCCAACGCTTCCTGGGTTTCAGGACAGGGATTTCCTGGGCTTCAAGAGGTGGCTCCTCCTTCTCCCCTCTCCTCCTCCCTCCCCTCTCCTCCCAGCGTCTCCTCTGCTCCCCCGCTGTCCCAGCGGTGGGCGGTGTACGGCGGCGGCCCCCGGGGGCTCGGGCGGGCCCCTCAGCCCACCTTGGCCCAGCTAAGGAAGGCGGCGATGTCGCGGACCGGGACGTTGCGGGTCAGCGCTTTGACCCGCAGGTTACGGTCGTCAGTCAGCAGGACCACCTCCCTGTGGAGCCGCACCGCACCTGAGGACGCACAACCAGCATCAGGACACACAACCAGCATCAGGACACACAACCAGCATCAGGACACACAACCGCCATCAGGACACACAACCAGCATCAGGACCGACACACAACCAGCATCAGGACACACAACCAGCATCAGGACACACAACCAGCATCAGGACACACAACCGCCATCAGGACACACAACCAGCATCAGGACACACAACCAGCATCAGGACCGACACACAACCAGCATCAGGACACACAACCAGCATCAGGACACACAACAACCATCAGGACGCACAACCAGCATCAGGACACACAACCAGCATCAGGACACACAACCGCCATCAGGACCGACACACAACCAGCATCAGGACGGTTGTGTGTCCTGATGGCGGTTGTGCGTCCTCAGGACCCCTGTAGTCGTCACCCTAACCCTAGTAGTATACTTAGTAGAAGTACACTTAATAGTACAGTAGTAGTAGTACCCAGTAGTAGTACCCAGTAGTACCCAGTAGTACCCAGCAGTACCCAGTAGTACCCAGCAGTAGTACCCAGTAGTAGTACTCTCAGTAGTAGTACCCAGTAGTACTCAGTAGTAGTACCCAGCAGTACCCAGTAGTACCCAGTAGCAGTACTCTCAGTAGTAGTACCCAGTAGTACCCAGCAGTACCCAGTAGTACCCAGCAGTAGTACCCAGTAGCAGTACTCTCAGTAGTAGTACCCAGTAGTACCCAGCAGTACCCAGTAGTACCCAGTAGCAGTACTCTCAGTAGTAGTACCCAGCAGTACCCAGTAGTACCCAGCAGTAGTACCCAGTAGCAGTACTCTCAGTAGTAGTACCCAGTAGTACCCAGTAGTACCCAGTACCTGTGGTCTCCGGCAGGACGTCCTTGGTGTCTCTGCAGTAGTGGAGGCAGCAGGACAGGA
Source organism: Pollachius pollachius (assembly GCF_949987615.1). NCBI lineage: Eukaryota > Metazoa > Chordata > Actinopteri > Gadiformes > Gadidae > Pollachius > Pollachius pollachius. Next base: position 249,391 of record NC_136939.1, on the reverse strand, counting down.
TGACGTCGTCGTTGTTGCCCTGAGGAGACAGTTCCGTCAAACCTCTGGGAGCCCCGCCCCTCCCCCTGTGAGCCCCTCCCCTCCCCCTGTGAGCTCCTCCCCTCCCCCTGTGAGCCCCGCCCCCCGCCCTGGCCCCGCCCCTCCCCCACCCTGTGAGCCCCGCCCCCGCCCCTCCCCCACCCTGTGAGCCCCGCCCCCCGCCCTGGCCCCGCCCCTCCCCCACCCTGTGAGCCCCGCCCCCCGCCCCGCCCCTCCCCCACCCTGTGAGCCCCGCCCCCCGCCCTGGCCCCGCCCCCTACCTGCTGCCCAGAGGTGTCCTCGCTGCGGAAGGCGATGGACTCTAGCTGGTTCCCTCGGCTGGTCAGAGCCCGCAGCCCGGGCTCCCGGGCCTCGAACCCGCGCTCCAGGAAGGCCACGGCCTGCCGCGCCTTCTCCTGCACCGCCCGCACGTGGGCGCCGTTGCCATAGTTACCGCCGCCGCCGAAGCCGTCCTGGCCCTTGGCGAGGCCGTCCAACTCCGTGATCACTGAGGGGCAGAGGAGGCGTGTCAGAGCCCCCACACGCCCCACACATCACCTGGTCACACCCATCACCTGGTCACACCCATCACCTGGTCACACCCATCACCTGGTCACACCCATCACCTGGTCACACCCATCACCTGGTCACACCCATCACCTGGTCTCACCCATCACCTGGTCACACCCATCACCTGGTCACACCCACCACCTGGTCACATCCATCACCTGGTCACACCCATCACCTGGTCACACCCATCACCTGGTCACACCCACCACCTGGTCACACCCATCACCTGGTCACACCCATCACCTGGTCACACCGATCACCTGGTCACACCCATCAACTGGTCACACCCATCACCTGGTCACACCCACCACCTGGTCACACCCATCACCTGGTCTTACCCATCACCTGGTCACACCCATCACCTGGTCACATCCATCACCTGGTCACACCCATCACCTGGTCACACCCATCACCTGGTATCACCCATCACCTGGTCTCACCCATCACCTGGTCTCACCCATCACCTGGTCACACCCATCACCTGGTCACACCCATCACCTGGTCACACCCATCACCTGGTCTCACCCATCACCTGGTCACACCCATCACCTGGTCACACCCATCACCTGGTATCACCCATCACCTGGTCTCACCCATCACCTGGTCTCACCCATCACCTGGTCACATCCATCACCTGGTCTCACCCATCACCTGGTCTCACCCATCACCTGGTCTCACCCACCACCTGGTCACACCCATCACCTGGTCTCACCCATCACCTGGTCACACCCATCACCTGGTCTCACCCATCACCTGGTCACACCCATCACCTGGTCTCACCAATCACCTGGTCTCACCCATCACCTGGTCACATCCATCACCTGGTCTCACCCATCACCTGGTCTCACCCATCACCTGGTCTCACCCACCACCTGGTCACACCCATCACCTGGTCTCACCCATCACCTGGTCACACCCATCACCTGGTCACACCCATCACCTGGTCACACCACCAGGACGTGCCCAGGGCCTCACCTATCAGCGGCACCACCAGGACGTAGGCGGCTGAGCGCAGCAGTGTGCGCAGCCCGTCCAGGTGGTCGATGAAGCCGTTGGTGTCCGGGACCAGGTAGTACGGCCGCACCTCCAGCTGCAGCTGCCCTCCCGTCTGCAGCACGGCCTGGGGAGAGAGGGCGGGGTTAGGGTACAGCTTTGTTGAGTGACAGCAGGCCTGCATGCCTTAACCAAAGCTAGCAATCAATAACTGTGCTATGAGTGACAGTCGACAATGGAGCAATGTGATTGGACCACACACTTTAGTCCAGTGCACGTGTCATAACTACGAAAGAGCAAATACCTTTTTGGTATTTTTGGTCCACTCTGTGTTCTGGGGCGGGCCTTACCTGTATCTTGTCCCGCCTCTTCTGCTGCTCGGCCAGTTTATTGGTCAGCACGCTGCGCCGCGCCCGCAGCTCTCTGATGTCGTCCTCCGCCTCGCCGTCCTCCGAGGTGGACAGAGACGACTCCGCCTCCACAATGACGTCGTCCCCCTGGGGTCAGAGGTCAGAGGTCAGGGAGACTCTTCTCTTACCTGCTCCTCTGGCCAACGGTCGTTGTCATTGAGGACCAGAGAACACCCCTCTGTGTGGCCGGACCCTCTAGGATCCTCTACCCTGTGGGGGCTCAGGGGAGTTAGAGCATCAACCAGTCCAGAGTGGACTGGAACACCCCCTCCTCCCAGACGCTATGTAATCCCATAGGACGGAGCTGGTTTGATCTCATAGGGTGGAGCTGGGTAACCCCATAGGGTTGAGCTGGTTTAATCCCATAGGGGGGAAATGGTTTAATCCCATAGGGTGGAGCTGGTTTAATCCCATAGGGGGGAGCTGGTTTAATCCCATAGGGTGGAGCTGGTTTAATCCCATAGGGGGGAGCTGGTTTAATCCCATAGGGTGGAGCTGGTTTAATCCCATAGGGTGGAGTTGGTTTAATCCCATAGGGTGGAGCTGGTTTAACCCCATAGGGTGAAGTTGGTTTAATCCCATAGGGTGGAGCTGGTTTAACCCCATAGGGTGGAGCTGGTTTAACCCCATAGGGTGGAGCTGGTTTAATCCCATAGGGTGGAGCTGGTTTAACCCCATAGGGTGGAGCTGGTTTAATCCCATAGGGTGGAGCACCTTCTCCGGGGACTCCTGCTTCTTCCCGTGCTCCGTCCAGGGGTTGAGGGACGGGCCGGTCGCCATGGAGACGTATTTCCCGCCCTTGAAGGCCAGCAGAGGCTCTTCCTGTCCGCAGAGCGCCTCCAGGAAGTACTTGAGCACCGTCACCCTCTTGCAGTCCGCCGCGATGCCCTGGGAACCAGAGGACCTCTTTAGAGAACTCTATTACATCTAGATCTATAAAGATAACATCATATCAACCTTTACAACTCTTAGGGCCCTATTAGAACGGTCTGAAACGCAAGTAGCTTTGTGGGCGGATCTCTGGCTCTGTTGCTATTATACCGGCGCCCGACGCACATCTAAATAAATGGGTTGGTCTGAAGTAGCTTAATTACCCGTAGGTATGGTTTGATTGTAACATTCAATCAACCAATGAGAGTGCTAATCTTCCATCTCCTTTGAGAGC
>NC_136939.1:209733-241035 GCF_949987615.1 Pollachius pollachius | reverse complement strand
CCCCTTTCAGATATCATCTGATCACATGATCACACTCACCCCCTCTCAGATATCATCTGATCACATGATCACACTCACCCCTCTCAGATATCATCTGATCACATGATCACACTCACCCCCTCTCAGATATCATCTGATCACATGATCACACTCACCCCCTCTCAGATATCATCTGATCACATGATCACACTCACCCCTTTCAGATATCATCTGATCACATGATCACACTCACCCCTCACAGATATCATCTGAATCTGATCACATGATCACACTCACCCCTCTCAGATATCATCGATCAACATGATCACACTCACCCCTCTCAGATATCATCTGATCACATGATCACACTCACCCCTCTCAGATATCATCTGATCACATGATCACACTCACCCCCTCTCAGATATCATCTGATCACATGATCACACTCACCCCCTCTCAGATATCATCTGATCACATGATCACACTCACCCCCTCTCAGATATCATCTGATCACATGATCACACTCACCCCCTCTCAGATATCATCTGATCACATGATCACACTCACCCCCTCTCAGATATCATCTGATCACATGATCACACTCACCCCCTCTCAGATATCATCTGATCACATGATCACACTCACCCCTCTCAGATATCATCTGATCACATGATCACACTCACCCCTCTCAGATATCATCTGATCACATGATCACACTCACCCCCTCTCAGATATCATCTGATCACATGATCAAACTCACCCCCTCTCAGATATCATCTGATCACATGATCACACTCACCCCCTCTCAGATATCATCTGATCACATGATCACCCTCACCCCCTCTCAGATATCATCTGATCACCTGATCACACTCACCCCCTCTCAGATATCATCTGATCACATGATCAAACTCACTCCCTCTCAGATATCATCTGATCACATGATCACACTCACTCCCTCTCAGATATCATCTGATCACATGATCACACTCACTCCCTCTCTCAGATCTCAGCGACTGATCACGTGATCAGTCGCTGAGATGGTTTGCGTCCTCTGACCCTGAGACAGGTCTGCTGTGGTCGGGCGTGGCCATAGCGCGCTTCTTTAAGGCGTGGGACACACCGGCCCAACCGTTGGACGTGTGAAACGTTTGGGGAGACTTTGACGAGTTGGATGGTGTCTGGTCCGGCTCAACATGTGACAGCGCTGGCGGTCTGAGGGTCGGAGCCATTGGATACTCGCCATTGGTTGTGTGCTAGCGAATCAGCGCAGTGTGTGGGAGGGGCGGAAAGTGATGGTAAACAAACCACTTAAACAGAGATGGAGCAGAGCTACAAACTTTACTTCGGTGTTGCATCGCATTTTGGGATATTTCTACATATTAGTATTGCATTCCACCAACGGATGACCAGCCAATCCCTTGTGCGCTTTGTTTTCTAATCTGATACTCTATGGCGGGGGTCACTAACAGGCTGGACCGCGGTCCGGGTCCGGACCCAGACGCCGTCCTATACGGACCCGGACCTATAGTAAAAAATTAAGTATTTTAAATGTTTACAGGGCGCGAACGGCGCAGCGTTTCTAGACTTTACGGTACTGGTTTAGCGAATCAGGAAATCCACTGACCAATTGCATTCGAGTTAAGCCATCCCACGTGATGCTACTCAGCCAATCGAATCTGTGCATTCCCGGCGCAGGCTGCCCGTCTCACAGACAGTGAGCGATCATGCGAGAGATGAGAAGTGCGAGAATTACAGAGAAAAAAGTCAGATAAGAGTGAATGATACAGCGGGAGAAGGCAGATAAGACAGTGGGAGAAGAGTAGGAGTAAGTAATACAGTGGGAGAAGGCAGATAAGACAGCGGGCGAAGAATGAGAAAGACAGCGGGAGAAGAGTTAAAAAGACAGCGGGAGAAGAGTTAAAAAGACAGCGGGAGAAGAGTGAGAAAGACAGCGGGAGAAGAGTGAGAAAGACAGCGAGATAGACAGAGTGAGCCGGAGTCAGAAAAATAACTACACATGGCGCTCTCTAAGAAGAGAAAAGTGGACAGCGAAAACTGAGTTTTCAACCCAGAATGGACAGACTCATTCATGTTCATTCTTCCCACTGGAAACACAAAACCAGTCTGTCTCATATGCTCAGAGACAGTGGCACTCATAAAAAGTGGCAACGTGAAACGCCACTATGAGACAAAGAACAAAGTTTTTCACCAGACATACCCCAGTGTTTCCCCCACGTTCACACAGAATTTTGAATGAATTTTCTCCGCCGCTGCAATAAAAATCCTTCTCCTAATTTTTTTTTTATTTTTTTTTACGTAGCTCCTTTTAGAAAATGTACAGCGCGTAACGTCAATTGCGCAGCACGCGGCACATCGTCACGTAACCAACATCAAAGAAGAAAAATACACAGCGAGTGTGGCAGTTGTTGGCAGTAGGCTACCCTACACGGTTGCAAAGTTACATTGATTCTAGCAGTAGCGAGTGAAGCGGAAGATCGAAGAAAGAAGGAAAGAGTGAGCCAGACAGAGAGAGAGAGACAGAGAGAGAGAGAGAGAGAGAAAGTAAGTTGCTAAAATGTGTCGCTACATGACCACCAGTGTTAAAACGCTCTGAGCCCAAACATTTTATTGTATCTATAAACCGCAACCTCCGTGCCGTTTTTCCTCTAGTATTGTGTGTGTGTGTGTAGGCCTATGTGTGTGTGTGTGCGTGTTGTCGCTCTTTTTGGGATAGCAACCATGTTTAGTGTTTAAGCATTAGGCAAAAATCTGTAAATAAATTGTGCAAATTATATTTGCGTTGTGGCATTTTTTGTTTAAATATTACTATACAAAAATATAAAAATCTGTAAATGAAGACACAAAAGGCAAAGTTACAACACCAATAATCCCATCTACAGTAATACACAGGACTGTTTGAATAGGATTTAAATGCATATTCTCCTCTCAAAGTGCACCAGATTCATGCATTCCAATGTAAAGGGTACAAAAAAATATCGGCCGGGGGGGCATGCCCCCCGACCCCCCTAGAGGGTTCGGGGACCACACCACCGCTGCTGAAAAAAATCCTGCGGGAAACACTGTACCCACTCAAGTCTGAACTGCGGTCACAAAAAATAAGCAGTCTCAGAGCCCAATATGAACAATCCACCCGGATCCTGACCCATTCATTCACTGCCCAACAACGTGCTAATGAATGTTCCCTCAGTCACTTGGATTTTGGGTCAACACAAAAAGCCATTTACTGATGGAGGGGTTGTCAAGGAGTGCAGTAGCTGAAACCTTACTTGAGGGGAAACAAAAAGAAGAGCTTTGTGACAAAATAAAGCAAATACCCATGTCAGCATCATCAGCCACAAAGAAAAGTGAAATGTTAACCCAGGATGTGCTAGCCCAGCTGGATGAAGCCATTCATAAGGTACCATGTGTAGGCTTAGCTGTAGATGAGTCCACTGATATGTCTGACAATGCTCAGCTGTTAATTTATGTACGGTTCTTCAACCAAGAAAAGAAAGAGTTCTGTGAAGATGTGTTAGGTGTAACTCCCCTTAAGACCAGTACAAGAGGAGAGGACATCTACCTGGCCATTAAGGAGATGTTAACAAAGCAAGGAATAGGGCCAAAACAAGTGGTTTTAATAACCACAGATGGAGCCCCTGCCATGATAGGGAGAGAGAAAGGAGCTGTGGCAAGAATGAAAGAGGACAATCCTGAGCTCATCTCTTACCACTGTATAATACACCAATCTGTCCTGTGCTCCACCCTGTCAGATGAGCATGCTGAAGTGATGAACACAATGATGAAGATGATACATTTTCTCAGGGCATCCTCTTCCTATCAGCATCGTATGCTCAGGGAATTCCTCAGAGAAGTTGATGCAAACGCTGATGATCTGTTGCTGCACAACAACATGAGATGGCTTAGCAAAGGCAGGGTGTTAGAGCGCTTTTGGTCCATCAGAAGGGAAGTAGCAGCTTTCTTGGAAGAGCTCAGAAGTCAGAAGGCAACAGAGTTTTCTCTCTTTTTAAAAGATCAGAAAAGGATGGATAATGTGGCCTTTTTGGTTGATATCACTTCACACCTTAATGAACTTAATTTGAAGCTACAGGGCAAGGACAATACAATTAGTGAACTGATGACAGCTGTCCACTCCTTTCAGAGGAAACTAGAGGTGTTCAAGGAAGTCCTGCAGGGAGACTGTGCACACTTCCCAGCAGTGCAGGAACAGGTTCAGGGACAGAGAGATGTGTCTTCTTTTGGTGACTTCACTTTGTTCATTCAGAACCCATTTCTAATAACAGATGTCAGTGGGTTCTCAAAGGAAGTCACACAGCACTTCAAATGGGCAAATGCTGGGCCTCTCCAGATCCAACTGATTGATCTCCAAGCAGATGTGGCGCTGAAAGAGCAGTTTGGAATAACTGACCCCTCCTCTTTCTGGCTCCAAATGGTCTCTGAGACAGCTTTCCCAGGTCTGAGGAAAGTAGCCCTGTACACATTGACCATGTTTGGCTCCACATACAGCTTCGAGGCAGCTTTCTCTGCAATGAACATAATTAAAAGTAAATATCGATCCAGGCTCACCAATGACCACCTGCACATGTGCATGAGAATGGCCCTGACATCATTCCAGCCTAGATTTAAACTCCTGGCAGGACAAGCTAGTGCTCAGTTCTCTCACTGAACAACAGAAAGTGGGGGGCGGGGGGTGCATAAAAGAGGGAAAGAAAGAGAAGCTAAAACTGTTCAATTGTGTTGAGATATCTGTTTTTGAAATTGGTTGAGACTGTTAAAACGTTATAAAAGAAAAAGGGGAAACTCAAGCTGCTGCTATACTTTATTTAATTTTTTAAAAATAAAGTATATATTTTATCTTTATTTTAAGATTATTATTATATTTATGTTCACCATTTTGACTTTAAATGCAGCCCTTCTTTTACTTGAAGAGATTAGTTTCAGTTGAGTCAGTTGAACCTCCTTAAATAATACATATCTTCAGTATTATCTGTATAATTGTATAAAAGTGACAATAAATATTGTCGAAATGTTTTTGAATTGTTCTTCCTATATTGATCTGTCAGTTGTTGATTACATGCAGACGTTGATACAACTACTAGGCTACTTCAATATATATCACACTGAATCATAACGCAAGTTAGACATAATGATCCGGACCTTTGCTTGAGGACATTTTCTTTAACTGGACCTATTTGAATTTTAGTTGAATACCCCTGCTCTATGGTCTGTACTCCGTTCCATCATTTCCTGTTTTCATGTTTTGGATTGCTAGCGCCACCCGGTGTTAAGGAGCAGTCGTCTTCGCGGTGTTCTTCTGAGCGGGTCAGACGAGAGGCCACGGAATGCTGGGATAAAGGCAGGCGGTTGGTTTGAGTCTGGCGCTGTGGGGATCCTTAATGGGACGCCTGTTTGTCTGGATGCACAGCGGGTTTCTTAATATGCTGTCCGAGTGATGAAGGCGTTTCAGTTGATTGTGTTTTGGCTATTTGCATGTTTGTTAAGTGTGTTGATAGACAAGTGTTTCAAATCTCCAAGCTTCATTAAGGATGTGTGTGTGTGTGTGTGTGTGTGTGTGTGTGTGTGAGACCTTGCGTCTGGCTTCCTCAAACAGGCTCGTCAGGCTCTCCTTGGCTGTGAGGATGGGGTTGGACACGGCCAGGCTGCGCATGTAGTAATACACAGCCTCCAGCTTCCGCTTCTGAGACACAGAGGGACGGAACCAGGCAGGGGGGGGTCAGTACTGGGGAGGGACGGAACCAAGCAGGGGGGGGGGTCAGTACTGTGGAGGGACGGAACCAAGCAGGGGGGGGTCAGTACTGGGGAGGGACGGAACCAAGCAGGGGGGGGTCAGTACTGGGGAGGGAGGGGTCAGTACAGAGGGGGGGGGGGTTCAGTACTGGGGGGTTCAGTACTGGGGGGTCAGTACTGGGGGTCAGTACTGGGGAGGGACGGAACCAAGCAGGGGGGGGGCAGTACAGAGGGGGGAGGGGTCAGTACAGAGGGGGGGGGGGGGTCAGTACAGAGGGGGGGGGGGGGTTCAGTACTGGGGGGTTCAGTACTGGGGGGTTCAGTACTGGGGGTCAGTACTGGGGGTCAGTACTGGGGGTTAGTACTGGGGGTCAGTACTGGGGGGTTCAGTACTGGGGGTTAGTACTGGGGGTCAGTACTGGGGGTTAGTACTGGGGGTTAGTACTGGGGGTCAGTACTGGGGGGTTCAGTACTGGGGGTTAGTACTGGGGGTCAGTACTGGGGGTTAGTACTGGGGGTCAGTACTGGGGGGTTCAGTACTGGGGGTTAGTACTGGGGGTCAGTACTGGGGGTTAGTACTGGGGGTCAGTACTGGGGGGTTCAGTACTGGGGGTCAGTACTGGGGGGGTTCAGTACTGGGGGGTTCAGTACTGGGGGGTTCAGTACTGGGGGTTAGTACTGGGGGTCAGTACTGGGGGTTAGTACTGGGGGTCAGTACTGGGGGGTTCAGTACTGGGGGGTTCAGTACTGGGGGGTTCAGTACTGGGGGGTTCAGTACTGGGGGTCAGTACTGGGGGTCAGTACTGGGGGTCAGTACTGGGGGGTTCAGTACTGGGGGGTTCAGTACTGGGGGTTAGTACTGGGGGTCAGTACTGGGGGTTAGTACTGGGGGTCAGTACTGGGGGGTTCAGTACTGGGGGTTCAGTACTGGGGGGTTCAGTACTGGGGGGTTCAGTACTGGGGGGTTCAGTACTGGGGGTTAGTACTGGGGGTTCAGTACTGGGGGTTCAGTACTGGGGGTCAGTACTGGGGGGTTCAGTACTGGGGGGTTCAGTACTGGGGGTTAGTACTGGGGGTTCAGTACTGGGGGTTCAGTACTGGGTTGCCCTACCGTGTAGACTGCTAGCAGCGCCAGCTGGTTGTAGGGCCGTCCGTTCTTCGGGGCTATCTGCTGGGCCCGCAGGTACCAGCTGGAGAGCAACCAATCACAAACCATCAACCAACCTCATGATTGGTCCAATGTCCTCTGAGTGGTCGTTATAGTGGACGGTTCTACTTCCTGTATTGACTGACTGATCTTCAAGGGTTTGGATGTTTTACTACGCCATGGTAGGTAGCACATTAGCTTAGCACACTTAGAGTGAAACAAGTGAAGATGGCCGACTGAGGGGGATACCTTCGATTAAAATAAGTAAAGATGGCCGACTAAGGGGTTTACCTAGATTAAAATAAGTAAAGATCGCCGACTAAGGGGTTTACCTAGATTAAAATAAGTAAAGATGGCCGACTAAGGGGTTTACCTAGATTAAAATAAGTAAAGATGGCCGACTAAGGGGTTTACCTAGATTAAAATAAGTAAAGATGGCCGACTAAGGGGGATACCTTAGATTTAAATAAGTAAAGATGGCTGACTAAGGGGTTTACCTTAGATTAAGATAATTAAAGATAGCCAACTGAGGGTTTACCTAAAATTAAGATAAGTAAAGATGGCCGACTAAGGGATTACTTTAGATTAAGATAAACAAAGATGGCCAACTGAGGGTTTACTTTAGATTAAGATTACTGACTGACCTGCGGGCCTTGCCGTAGTTGGCGGAGTCGCTGGTCTGCTCCCGGTAGCGGGCGATGTCTCCCTGGCAGATCATGTAGCGCTGGGCACTGAGCAGAGCGTACTTCACCTGGAGAGACCAGAGAACAGAGACCAGGGAACAGAGAGACCAGGTGATCAGAGACCAGGGAACAGATACCAGGGAACAGAGAGACCAGAGAACAGAGACCAGGGAACAGAGAGACCAGAGAACAGAGACCAGGGAACAGAGAGACCAGGTGATCAGAGACCAGGTAAACAGAGACCAGGGAACAGAGACCAGGTGAACACAGACCAGGGAACAGAGACCAGAGAACAGAGACCAGGGAACAGAGAGACTAGGTGATCAGAGACCAGGGAACAGAGACCAGGTGAACACAGACCAGGGAACAGAGACCAGGGAACAGAGACCAGGTGAACACAGATCAGGGAACAGAGACCAGGGAACACAGACCAGGGAACAGAGACCAGGTGAACACAGACCAGGGAACAGAGACCAGGGAACAGAGAGACCAGGGAACAGAGACCAGGTGAACACAGACCAGGTAAACAGAGACCAGGGATCAGAGACCAGGGAACAAAGACCAGGGAACAGAGACCAGGGAACAGAGACCAGGGAAGAGAGAGACCAGGGAACAGAGAGACCAGGAGACAGAGACCAGGGAACAGAGAGACCAGGGAAGAGAGAGACCAGGGAAGAGAGACCAGGGAACAGAGACCAGTGAACACAGACCAGGGAAACCAGACCAGGGAACAGAGAGACCAGGGAACAGAGACCAGGGAAGAGAGAGACCAGGGAAGAGAGAGACCAGGGAACAGAAACCAGGGAACAGAGACCAGGGGACAGAGACCAGGGAACAGAGACCAGGGAACAGAGACCAGGTGAACACAGACCAGGGAACAGAGACCAGGGAACAGAGACCAGGTGAACACAGATCAGGGAACAGAGACCAGGGAACACAGACCAGGGAACAGAGACCAGGTGAACACAGACCAGGGAACAGAGACCAGGGAACAGAGAGACCAGGGAACAGAGACCAGGTGAACACAGACCAGGTAAACAGAGACCAGGGATCAGAGACCAGGGAACAAAGACCAGGGAACAGAGACCAGGGAACAGAGACCAGGGAAGAGAGAGACCAGGGAACAGAGAGACCAGGAGACAGAGACCAGGGAACAGAGAGACCAGGGAAGAGAGAGACCAGGGAAGAGAGACCAGGGAACAGAGACCAGTGAACACAGACCAGGGAAACCAGACCAGGGAACAGAGAGACCAGGGAACAGAGACCAGGGAAGAGAGAGACCAGGGAAGAGAGAGACCAGGGAACAGAAACCAGGGAACAGAGATCAGGGGACAGAGACCAGGGAACAGAGACCAGGGAACAGAGACCAGGGAACAGGAACAGGAAACAGAGACCAGGGAACAGAGACCAGGGAACAGAGAGACCAGGGGAACAGAGACCAGGGAACAGAGACCAGGGAACAGAGAGACCAGGAAACAGAGAGACCAGGGAACAGAGACCAGGGAACAGGAATAGGGAACAGAGACCAGGTGAACAGACCAGGGAACAGAGAGACCAGGGAACAGAGAGACCAGGGGAACAGAGAGACCAGGGAACAGAGACTAGGGAACAGAGACCAGGGAACAGAGACCAGGGGAACAGAGACCAGGGGACAGAGACCAGGGAACAGAGAGACCAGGGAACAGAGAGACCAGGGAACAGAGACCAGGGAACAGAAACCAGGGAAGAGAGAGACCAGGGAACAGAGAGACCAGGGGAACAGAGACCAGGGAACAGGAACAGGGAACAGAGACCAGGGAAGAGAGAGACTAGGGGAACAGAGACCAGGGAACAGAGAGACCAGGGAACAGATACCAGGGAACAGAGACCAGGGAACAGAGAGACCAGGGAACAGAGAGACCAGGGAACAGAGAGACCAGGGGAACAGAGACCAGGGAACAGGAACAGGGAACAGAGACCAGGGAACAGAGAGACCAGGGAACAGAGAGACCAGGGAACAGAGAGACCAGGGAACAGAGACCAGGGAACAGAAACCAGGGAAGAGAGAGACCAGGGAACAGAGAGACCAGGGGAACAGAGACCAGGGAACAGGAACAGGGAACAGAGACCAGGGAACAGAGAGACTAGGGGAACAGAGACCAGGGAACAGAGAGACCAGGGAACAGAGACCAGGGAACAGAGAGACCAGGGGAACAGAGAGACCAGGGGAACAGAGACCAGGGAACAGATACCAGGGAACAGAGACCAGGGAACAGAGAGACCAGGGAAAAGAGACCAGGGAACAGAGAGACCAGGAAACAGAGAGACCAGGGGAACAGAGACCAGGGAACAGGAACAGGGAACAGAGACCAGGGAAGAGAGAGACCAGGGAACAGAGAGACCAGGGGAACAGAGACCAGGGAACAGGAACAGGGAACAGAGACCAGAGTGCCGTGTTTCACTTCAGATTTCAAGACTATTACCAATATCACAGTGAATACATACGGTCACCCCAACCCTTGTTGTCAGTTCAGGTTCAAGCATTGAAACCCAGTGCACCCTGGGTAATGCAGTCCCCTCGGTTTGCCTACCGTTTTGCGTAGGGGTCGCGCTCTTATGGCCACGCCGTCCATGTAGTCGTCCAGCTTGAAGTGAAACGCCGCCTGCAGCTTCTGGAGCAGAGTGTCGAAGAACACAGCCCCCTGTCACACACACACACACACACACACACACACACACACACACACACACACACACACACACACACACACACACACACACACACACACACACACACAAACAGTGTTGAATCGCCACATCTCAAAATTAAGTGATAAAGAAAAGGCTAATGGAAGGTCCTCCTGATGATAATCTAACCCCTGATACAGATATAGATATACACTGTATATCTATATATATCTATACAATGTGTGTCCCACCTGGTGGAGCAGCGCCAGCAGCAGAGTCCTGACCCCGGGGGCCTGCTCGCCGACCCCTTCCTTGAGGTGCAGGCGGAAGCGCTCGATGACCTGGTGGTAGACGTTCTTCCACAGGGCCTGGTCCACGCTCTGCTGGTCAGCAAACTCAATGTCCGTCAGGATGACCTGCTGGTACACTGACAGTAGCTCCAACCTGAGAACCAGGGGGAAGGAGGAGAGGCAGGGAGGAGGAGGAGAGGAGGAGGAGAGACAGGGAGGAGAGGAGATGGAGGAGGAGGAGGAGAGGAGGAGGAGGAGGAGGAGGAGGAGAGGAGATGGAGGAGGAGGAGGAGGAGATGGAGGAGTAGGAGGAGAGGAGATGGAGGATGAGGAGGAGGAGGAGAGGAGATGGAGGAGGAGGAGGAGGAGGAGGACAGGAGATGGAGGAGGAGAGGAGGAGGAGGAGGAGGAGAGGAGATGGAGGAGGAGAGGAGGAGGAGGAGGAGGAGGAGAGGAGATGGAGGAGGAGGAGGAGGATGAGGAGGAGAGGAGAAGGAGAGGAGGAGATGGAGGAGGAGGAGGAGGAGAGGAGGTGGAGGAGGAGGAGGAGGAGGGGTCTGCAGGTCAGTGGAAGGGTCTCCCCGGACACACAGCAGTATGAGAGACTGATCAGAGATAAGCTTTAGGTTCATAGTCCCTCAGCAAGAAGTAAATGCATTCTAACCCCTTGTGATAGTTGATCATAATATAACACATAACATAACACCATGAGGGTGGAGGTTATAGACTACATAACACCATGAGGGTGGAGGTTATAGACTACATAACACCATGAGGGTGGGGCCCTGGTCCGGAGCCAGGCCTGGCCCCCCAGGGGCCTGGTCCAAAGGGCCCTGGTCCTCACCTGAGCTGGGCCATACGCTCCAGCCCCTCTGCACTCAGGTTGTCTCGGGACAGCAGGTTGTTGATCTGCAGCTCCTGGGCGTCCGCCCCTCTCAGCAGGCGCCCCAGCTCGCCCCGGTTCTGCTGCTCCACCTCCTCGGGCGTGGCCCCTCCCCCCCCCGGCCCCTGGGGGCCCCGGCTGGGCGTAGCCAGCCGCCCGGTACCCCCCGGGGGGCGGGTACACGCCGTTAGCAGGGCCCCCCGTAGTAGGACGGGCCCACCTGGTAGGGGTAGGGGTAGCGCTGCGCCGCGCCGGGCCCCGGGGCGTGGGGGCCCCCCGGGGGCCCAGCGTAGCCGTAGGGGTTGTCCGAGGTCTGGAACTTGTAGTAGGCGGCGGGGGCGGCCTGCGGGCTGGGGAAGCCCCCCCCCCTGGAGGACGGGCGGGCTCCCCGCCGCCTCGTCGTCCGTGTCCAGGAAGTGCAGTGGCCCGTAGCCGCCGCCCGTCTGCAGGAACATGGGCGGCGGCAGGGGCCCGAGCTGGGGGCCCCGCTGCAGGGCCGGCTTCTGCTCCGGGTTGTTGGGGTCCCAGAGGCGCCTGCTGCCCCCGCCGCGGCCCCCCCGGACCCGGCCCACGGCCGCCCCTCGGACCCCCCCGAACAGGAGCCGGGGCCCGGGGCTCGGGGCCCCCGGAGAGGTCCGTGTGGGCAGGGAGAACCAGGAGGCCCCGGCCCCCTCCCGCGCGGCGCCGAGCTCAGCGGGCGCTGGGGGGCGCTGTCGCCCTGGGGGGTGGCGGGGGGCTGGTCCAGGGACACACGCAGGACGCCCCGCCCACCCTCCCTCAGCGGCCGCACTCTCTCCCTCTCCCCTCCCCTCTCTCGCTCCCCCTCTCCTCCTCGCTCCCTCTCCCCTCCCCTCTCTCGCTCCCTCTCTCCTCCCCTCTCTCTCTCCCTCTCCCCTCCCCTCTCTCTCTCCCCTCCCCTCTCTCTCTCCCCTCCCCTCTCTCTCTCCCCCTCTCCTCCTCGCTCCCTCTCCCCTCCCCTCTCTGTCTCCCCTCCCCTCTCTCCTCCTCGCTCCCTCTCCCCTCCCCTCTCCCTCTCCCCTCCCCTCTCTCTCTCACCTCCCCTCTCCCCTCCCCTCTCTCTCTCTCCTCCTCGCTCCTTCTCCCCTCCCCTCTCTCCCCCCCTCTCTCTCTCCCCTCCCCTCTCCCTCTGCCCTCCCCTTTCTCCCCCCCTCTCCCTCTCCCCCCCGTCTCTCCTCCCAGTCCGTCTGTTCTTGGCGGGAGCGCTCGTGTCGCTGCCCTCCAGCGACTCGGTGGAAGACTGCCCGTTGGCGGCCCAGCCGTCCCGGTCCCTCCTCCCCTCGGCCTGCTCGCGGCGCCCCGCCCCCGGCCGTTGGAACGCCGTCCTCTGGCCGCTCCTCCCCCCGGGGGGGTCGAAGCTGGCGGCGCTGCTGGCTGAGCTGCTGCTGTAGGTACGGTCTCGCGTGCGCCGGATGTCCGACTTTGAGTAGCGCTTGGAGGACGAGGAGTTTTTGGCGTTGGGTTTGTTCCTCTCGCCGCTCGCCGCCGCCGCCCGCTCTTGTCTGCCACCAGCAGCGTCTCTCTGCTGGTCTGGGGCCCGGCTGCTGCTGCTGTTGTCGGGTTTATCGGTCCCTTTCCGGTTGTCCCGGGTCCGGTTGTTGTCTCTTCCCTTGCCCGGCTGGCTGGTCTCCTGGCCTCGACTCCCATCTGACGCCCGCCTGTTTGTCTCTTCTGGACCAGGGTCCCGCTTCCTCTCGCTCTTTCCTCCTCCTCCACCACCTCTCTCTGCTACTCTCCCAGACTCGGGGAGAGCTTCCTTCTTCCTACCACTCTCTCCTTCTCCTCCACCACTCTCTGCTACTGTCCCTCTCCCAGTCTCGGGGAGAGCGTCCTTCTCCCTCTCGCCTCCTCTTCTCCTCCGGTTTCCTCTCTCCCTCTTCTTCTCGGGGGTCTCTCCTTCTCCTTTCTTATTCTCCTCGGACGCCTTTGATCTTTGGCGTCCTGCCTCCATGTCCTCCTTCCCGGCTGCTCCTTCCTCCTTCTCCTTCAGGCTGAGCTTCCCCACCTTGTTGGCGAGGGTCTCTGGCGCTGGCTCGCTGGTGGGGAGCGATAGGGGTCTGTCTGGATCCCTCCTGGCATTCTTGCGGTTCTTGTCGTTAGGCCTGTCTCCGGTGGGCTTGCCGCCGTTCCCCCTGTTCTCCTCCCCTCCTTCCTCCTGTGGGGCCGAGGGTTTGCCTCCTGCCCCGGCCTGGGTGTGGTTCTGGGGCGGGGCCGAATGAGAGCTCCTCTCAGGCGGAGATCTGGCCGGCTCTCTGTCTGCATCCGGCTCCCGCTCCTGGGCGCTCCGCCGGCTCCCGGGCCGGTAGAACTCTTGGTCCGGTTTCCGCGCCTTCCGGCTCAGATGTGCGGCGCTGGCGGTCTCTTGGAGTTCTTCCTGCGTTTCAGCAAAGTCGTTTCCTGGAGCTTCTTTTGCGGGCGGGGGAGGCGCGTCACCGACCGCCTTCCTGACGCTCTGCTTGTTGCCACCGTGGCCCCTCGGGCGGGCTCTGGGTTTCTGGCCCTCCGAGAACTTATCAGGAACCATCTTGTTGTGGGACTGGGGCGAGTTCACGTTCTCCTGTGAACCACACAGACTCGGGGGGGTGTTCTCTCCCTCACTGTCATGGCCACGGTTTACTTGTCCAGCCATTGGCTGATAGATGTTCAGCTGAGGGCGCTTCGCCTCACGCTTCTTCTTCTTCTGCTGCTGATCTCCTGCTGGATAAGAGACAACAGGAGAAAGTGAGCCCATCTTCAGTCAAATAAGCTCACATTTGAAGATTACATTAAAAAGCTTCGGTATTCTTGCCTACTATACAACATTTGCAATAAATAATATTAGCAGCCAAGAATCTCAAGACACAAATTATTGATTTGAAATTGTTTTTTCATTTTCAAAGCGATAAGGACTGACCCTTATTTTGCAGGCCAACTACTACAAATCCCCGGGAAATAACGCTGCTGGTTCATAATATTACAGCCATATATTATACTGGTGTATCATACTGGTGTTATTATACTGGGGTTATCATACTGGTCTTATTGTATTGGTGTTATTACACTGGTGTATCATACCGGTCTTATTATACTGGTGTATCATACTGGTCTTATTTTACTGGTGTATCATACTGGTCTTATTGTATTGGTGTTGTTGGGTAATTCCGACACTGCGGAACTTTAGTTTAATCAAACACTTCATAAGCCATATAACATATATCAGGGTTTCTTCACCACACGCTGAGGTTCTCTCGGATCACGGATCCGAGAGTTATTATTATTATTAGTACAGATCAAATGTAATGTCAGAGATGAAGTTCTGATTCAAACATAAACAAGGCGGGAGCGGAGAGTCGCAACGCTAACCTGGGAGCTACTGGCTAACAGGAGCTGAAACAGGCCTAGTGCGTCCTGGTTGAGAGGCGCTGGGCTGCTTTCAGCTTTACTTATTAATCGATTATCTGCTCTTACCAGTGCGACCAATATCAATCAAACTCGACGCTTCAGCTCGAAGCTCCGCGGCTGAGATTCGGACTCGGTCAACTTCCTCCGCCATTTTGGATTTCAACAAAACAAACAACATCTGTACGGCGGCCGAACGAGTTCAAAACAGTCCGCGAGAACCTAGGCTGCAGCTCCACACACTGACCGCCGGGGGGCCGAACGAGTTCAAACCAGACGAGAGAACCCAGGCTGCAGCTCCACACACTCACCGCCGGGGAGCAGTGACAATCGCTTTCCTCAATCAATTCTTTGACATCCAACGACTGATTTTTGCATGAAAATAGAAACCAGGAACAATTTCGAATGAAAGAAGTAGTCATACTGTGGGTTTTAAAAACAGAGAGGCAGAACAAACAACTTTCATTTATTTTTTACCTTCAGGCGACACTATTATGTTTCTTATGTTTAATATTTAAACTGCATGTACATCTTTAGACATGCACATCTTTATTAGCATGCCAATAAAGGCCTAGCTCTTTTGAGTTTAAATAATTGATTGAGAAATCATACCTATTTGAAAAGTCTTAAAAGGTGACACATTATACCAACAAGTGTGAGTGTGATTAGCCGTTACAAGCCGTTTTGAAAGTCTCCCTCTTCTGACATCACAAGTGGGCGTGTCCACCTAGACTTGTGATGGATAGATCAGTCTACCAGCCTACCCCGTGGTCTGTAGCAAACGTTGCTCATCTAGCGATCATACGTCTAGTTGGACACGCCCACTTGGGATGTCAGAAGAGGCTGATTTTCAAAACGGCTTGCTAATCACACTCCCACCTGGTGGTATAATATGTCACCTTTAATTAAATAGGCTCCAACGTGAAGCCAAACTGACACATACAGACAGAAATCAGACCAAAGGAAAGACAGAAGGAAATAAAAACAGGCACATGGAGGCTCAGTCTTTAGCGCATGTGGCAGCAGAGAAAACAGCTTCCTATGCCTAGCAACATCAATTAAAGGACCGGAGTTCTGCGCTTCCGGTCCTCCCTCAAGTCCCTCCTCCTTCACCATCACGGGCAGGCTTCTTATCGTATCTTGTCAATCTAACTTAAAAATCTCCCCTCTTGATACTTGGCTGTTTAAAATCAGTTTGCGCCTCTATTATAGGTAGCCGGCAATCGGCTTGTGTGGACTTCCCGGAAACATGGACCTACCGGTAAGGCACAGACTTGAAAACAGTCTTTTTTAATAAGCTCCCGGTACGCTAACTAAGATGTTGATGCTTCGTTTTATGTGTAGGGACCCTAATCATACTACTGCAGAGGTTTGATGCTATTTCTTGCGTGGTTCAAAAGTGGTTTAGTGGTTAAAAAATTTGGATTTGGCGTTCGCTGTGCCCCTAGCCAATAACATGGAGGCCATTTGGGCTGTTACATTGCTCCGGGCAACTTTGGGCAAGCTCATTAGGCTGTGAGGAGGCTGTGAGGAGGCTGTTAGGAGGCTGGGAGGAGGCTGGGAGGAGGCTGGGAGGAGGCTGGGAGGAGACTGGGAGGAGACTGGGAGGAGGCTGGGAGTACCCAAGTAGTGGGTGTGCGTGTGTGTTTTTACGGGAATGTGTGTGTGTGTGTGAGTTCCTGCATGAGTGTGCGTACATGTGATTTGGTCAGTGTGTGTGTGCAAGTGTGTGTGAGTGTGTGTGTGTGTGTGTGTGTGAGTGTGTGTGTGTGTGTGCAAGTGTGTGTGTGTGTGTGTGTGTGTGTGTGTGTGAGTGCGTGTGTGTGCAAGTGTGTGTGAGTGTGTGTGTGTGTGTATGTGTGTGTGCAAGTGTGTGTGAGTGTGTGTGTGTGAGTGTGTGTGTGTGTGTGTGTGTATGTGTGTGTATGTGTGTGTGAGTGTGTGTGTGTGTGTGTGTGTGTGTGTGTGTGTGTGTGTGAGTGCCTGTTGGTATGTTGGTCAGCATGTGTGCTTATTTCTGCCTGTTCCAGTGTATTCCTGTGTGTTGTGTATTCCTGTGTGTTGTGTATTCCTGTGTGTTGTGTATTCCTGTGTGTTGTATATTCCTGTGTGTTGTGTATTCCTGTGTGTTGTGTATTCCTGTGTGTTGTGTGTTCATGTGTGTTGTGTATTCCTGTGTGTTGTGTGTTCATGTTTCTGTGT
This sequence comes from Pollachius pollachius, assembly GCF_949987615.1. Classification (NCBI taxonomy): domain Eukaryota; kingdom Metazoa; phylum Chordata; class Actinopteri; order Gadiformes; family Gadidae; genus Pollachius; species Pollachius pollachius. Next base: position 224,019 of record NC_136939.1, on the reverse strand, counting down.
TTATCTTACTGTGTGGATCTCTGCTGGTAGGTGTGTGTGTCTTTGCATGTATTTGTAAACTGTGTTAGTGGTTAGGTGTGTGTGTGTGTGTGTGTGTGTGTGTGTGTGTGTGTGTGTGTGTGTGTGTGAGTGGTAATTGTAAGGTCTGCACAACTGCCCAGGTGAAGTAATTTAAGACGATAAATGAGGATACAGCGAGACAGAGACTCTGAATACATAGGAGGAAAGCAAAGATGGACGAAAAAATTCACACTGGACTCTCCCCCTCCTCCCCCTCTCTCCCCCTCTCTCCCCCTCTCTTCCCCTCTCTTCCCATTTCTCGCCCTCTCTCCCCCACTTTCCCCCTCTCTCTCCCTCTCTCTCCCCCTCTCTCCCCCTCTACAGGAGGGGGAGAGAGGGGGGAGACCGTTGGGAAGAGGAGCAGAGAGAGACAGGTGTGGGCTGGAATACAGAGAAGAGATGGGCGGGGGGGGATTGGAACCAGCAACCCCAGGCCAGTGTGAGGCGGGCTGATGGGCTGAGGAGGGATGAGGGAGACGCTGTCTAACCCTGAACCTGACCCTGACCCTGACCCTCTAACCCTAACCCTGACCCTAACCCTGAACCTGACCCTGACCCTGACCCTGACCCTGACCCTAACCCTTAACCTGACCCTGACCCTGACCCTGACCCTAACCCTGAACCTGCCCTGACCCTAACCCTAACCCTAACCCTGACCCTGACCCTGACCCTAACCCTCTAACCCTAACACTAACCCTGACCCTAACCCTGAACCTGCCCTGACCCTGACCCTAACCCTAACCCTAACCCTGACCCTGACCCTAACCCTCTAACCCTAACACTAACCCTGACCCTAACCCTGAACCAGACCCTGACCCTGACCCTAACCCTGAACCTGACCCTGACCCTGACCCTAACCCTGACCCTGACCCTGACCCTGACCCTAAACCTGACCCTGACCCTCTAACCCTAGCACTAACCCTGACCCTGACCCTGACCCTAACCCTAACACTAACCCTGACCCAAACCCTGAACCAGACCCTGACCCTGAACCAGACCCTGACCCTGACCCTGACCCTGACCCTAACCCTAACCCTGAACCAGACCCTGACCCTAACCCTGAACAAGACCCTGACCCTGACCCTGACCCTAACCCTCTAACCCTAACCCTAACCCTAACCCTAACCCTGAACCAGACCCTGACCCTAACCCTGAACCAGACCCTGACCCTGAAACTGACCCTAACCCTAACCCTGAACCTGACCCTAACCCTGAACCAGACCCTGACCCTGACCCTAACCCTAACCCTCTAACCCTAACACTAACCCTGACCCTAACCCTGAACCAGACCCTGACCCTGACCCCAACCCCTCAGAGGAGCAGGAGACAGACCCAACGAGGCCATCTGTCCCAAAGAACCACACTGATGGGGAACAGAACAATCGCTCTCTGGGTCCATTGATCTATTGATCAGGTGTGGTTTTGGTAACTTTGATGACGAACAACGAGACCTGATTGTAGCCACATTCCGCTCAAATCATTAATCCGGGTCATGTTAACCATAGTCTGGAACAATTGAAACGTAAATATAAGAAAGTACATTGTATGTGTTATTTATAACTGCTATCATATAATAAAGGATCAAAATCATATAATTGTTTATTTGTGTCTGTATGGTTGCATGGCGTGTTTATGTGTGTGTGTGGGTGGTTTGGTGTGACAGCAGGCAGTGTGTGTGTGGGTGTTTGATCAGTGTGGGTGTGTGTGAGTGGGTGCGCAGTGCGTGTGTGTGGGTGTGCAGTGTGCGTGTGTGTGTGTGTGTGTGTGTGGGGGTGTGCTGTGTGTGTGTGTGTGTGTGTGGGTGTGCTGTGTGTGTGTGTGTGTGTGGGGGGGTGTGCAGTGTGTGTGTGTGCAGTGTGTGTGTGCAGTGCGTGTGTGTGTGTGGGGGTGTGCAGTGTGTGTGTGTGCAGTGTGTGTGTGCAGTGTGTGTGTGTGTGTGGGGGTGTGCAGTGTGTGTGTGTGTGTGGGTCTGTGTGTGTGGGAGTGTGCAGTGTGTGTGTGTTTGTGTGTGTGTGCAGTGTGTGTGTGTGTGTGGGGGTGTGCAGTGTGTGTGTGTGTGTGGGTCTGTGTGTGTGTGGGTGTGCAGTGTGTGTGTGAGTGTGGGGGTGTGCAGTGTGTGTGTGTGGGTGGGTCTGTGTGTGTGTGGGTGTGCAGTGTGTGTGTGTGTGTGTGTGCAGTGTGTGTGTGTGTGTGGGTAAGCAGTGTGTGTGTGTGGGTGGGTGTGTGTGTGGGTCTGTGTGTGTGGGTCTGTGTGTGTGGGTCTGTGTGTGGGTCTGTGTGTGTGGGTGTTTGATCGGTGTGGGTGTGTGTGAGTGGGTGTGCAGTGCGTGTGTGTGGGTGTGTGTGTGTGAGTGTGTGGGTGTGTGCGTGCAGTGTGTGTGTGGGGCGGTCTGATTCCTCAGTGGTGTGTGTGTGAAGGTTCTGGTCCTGCGTGGTACCAAGCAGCTGCTGTCACCACGGGGACAGAGGAGAGGCAGATGTGGGGAGCTTCCTCCTCCCTCTCCCTCCCCCGCACGGCTCTCCCCTCATATACTCTCTCTCTCTCTCTCTCTCTCTCTCTCTCTCTCGCTCTCTCTCTCTCTCTCTCTGTTTCCCTTCCTTGTTCGCTAGTGCTGCTGTTCAGTGCAGCCTCCCGCTGGGCAGTCAGAGAGAGAGAGAGAGAGAGAGAGAGAGAGAGAGAGAGAAAGAGAGAGAAAAAGGGATTGAGAGAGAGGAGAGAGAAATGGAGATGGAGAGAGAGAGGGAGAGAGAGAGAGAATATAAAAGAGCGGGGGAGGGAGGGATGAGCCGGGGGGGGGGGAGCTCACTGGGATTTCAGTATGAGTCAGAAAAGGCAGAAAGGAGCTGGGAAGGCGAGGTGGGAGGAGGAGAGGGAGAGGAGGAGGGAGGAGGGAGGAGGGAGGAGGGGAGGAGTGAGGAGGGGAGGAGGGAGGAGTGAGGAGGGGAGGAGGGAGGAGGGGAGGGAGGGGAGGAGGGGAGGAGGGAGGAGGGGAGGGAGGGGAGGAGGGGAGGAGGGGAGGAGGAGAGGGAGGGAGAGGAGGGGAGGGAGGAATGAGTTTTCTCTTTTCTCTTATCTTCCTTGCCTCTGTGTGTGGAATACAGATGAGCAGATAGAGTAGAGCAACACCGATAATGGATTCATACAGAAACAGCCTCCTTATATCTCATGTTTTAGGGAAAGTAGAACGAGGAACAAATTAATGGAAACGTGTGGCGCGTCTGAGTGTGTGGGTTTTATTTTAAACAAATATTTGCCACTTGTGTGACCACGAACGCAGGCCTGAATGGAGACAAACAGAAGACGAGTCAACGTCAACACGACCCGTCCTGTCCTCCCGACTCGCAGCAGCACCGCATCTCGTCAGAACCGGTTTCCATGTCAAACTCCGTGGAAGTTAAGCCACGCCTCTCAAACTTGATTTGGAAAGTATTCCTCCCGTGACGTCAGATACACCCGTGATGACGCTGTGCAGCTCGTCTGCACTGCGGGGATCCCCAATATCTCCGCTTAATGATTGACCTTTTTACTTAATGATTGACGGTCCTTCATACCTTCTGTCGTAACTTAGGATCAGACGACACACACGATGCGCGTCTTTTAATAACGACGGTTAACGGTAGCATTGTAAAACTAGGCATCGTATGGTGTTAGTATAGTAGTGCAGTATTGTGTTTGTTTGAACGTTAGTAAGTAAGCAACAATAAGAATGCAAGGAAACCGACACGTGATTCTGGACTTCAGAGCATTACTGAGCAGACTGAGACCGGCCCGGTCCACCGGCCCGGGTAGGCCAGAACTGGTCCCGGCAGGCTGGTCCCGTTCCACCCGTTCCGTTAGGCTGGTCCCGGTAGGCTGGTCCCGTTAGGCTGGTCCCGGTAGGCTGGTCCCGGTAGGGTGGTCCCGGTAGGGTGGTCCCGGTAGGCTGGTCCCGGTAGGCTGGTCCTGCTTGCTGCTTCCTCTCGCGCGGGACCGTGGTCTTTATAAATAGCAGCTGCACAGCCGATGACGTAGGGCCGCGCGTCACGTCCATGTGTAGGTGATTCTTTTTAGTGAATGAGACTCCCCCCCCCCCCTCCCGCTCTGGTACTACGGTCTCTATAAAAGCCTCCGGTAGACGGGAGAGACCGCTTTGCAAGAGCAGCTTTGGAGAGGACTTCATCTGGACTCCATCACCGGAACCACACAGCCTCGTCCTCTCCTCCACACAGCGGACCACCTCCGCCCGTCTCACTGAGGAGGACACCGGGCAGACCAGCCTGGACCGAAACCTCCGACACACCAGGTAAGCCTATAAAATGGTTTATTATTGATTATTGACATTGTCTTTTAGTAAGGAAACTGTTGATTCAGATGATTCATAAATGCATCCGCAACATCCGCTGAAGACTTCTGAAAAACACGAGACAAAGTTCAGAGCTGAAGTGATGAAGAGCTGCTGCTGCAGTGTGACTCATGTCCACCGATATATTATACTATATCAGCTATAACACTATATATATATATATATATATATATATATATATATATATATATATATATATATATATATATATATATATATATATATATATATATATACATACTATACATAATATATTATTATATATTAGCCTATATAATAATATTCAATATAGTCCTCAGTTAACAGACTATATCCTTTAGTGCTGGTGGCTTTGGGACATTCCCCAACCCTTCCAGGGGGACATGAGATACAGACCTCAGGGGGGATATGCGTCCTCATGTTTTCAAAATGTCTCTGATGTCTGCGGACCTCAGGGGTGACATGTCCTCGTCCTCCATGTTGTCCAAATGTCTCTGCTGTCCTCCCTGACGCACACACACACCGGAAGTAGCGCTTAATGTTTCTGCGTGCGGCGAATGGCGGGAGAAGCGCAGCCTCCTCATCTCAATTTCGAGCGAATGTAACCCGAGAGAAGATCCTCCCGAATTAGGAGGTCAAAGTATAAAACGTAAAATACAAAAGATATTAGATATTATACTAAGTAATCAATATATTAAAAAATATGTCTCTCTCTCTCTCACTGCCAAGTTCGGTCGCGGCTTCGCACGCCCGGCAATTTCACTGACTTGCCAGTGGAAAAGCGAGGGGGTGAAATCCCCCATCGTCGAGGAGCCGGCTTTCTTGGTTTACTGGAGAAGGCGGGGCTACGCACGGAGAGTAGACCTCTTTAGAATAATTTGCATACCTCGAAGTTTTTTATTTTTTTATGATTCAAGAAACTTGCATGCAAGAATGAGTATACATCTGAGTGTAGGGTACAAACATATTTACAAGTGCAAAAAAACGCCAACATATTCTTTATTTTGCTGACCACGGTGATAGCGCGATCCCCGTCTTGTTTAATGCGACTGCATCACCATCACCTTCTCTCACATGATCAGGGATTTCACCGAGCAGCAACACCTCTACCCAAGTCCTGCCCTGGAACCGTGGAGCCGTCTAATCACATTTACATCAAAATGAAACCGCCAACGTGTGTAGGGTCAGGGAGGGTATATTGGGCTGCAAACTCCGGCCGGTATATTACCTCGGTCAGTGTAATCCCGCAGACCATGCCCGGAAAAAGGCATGCATAAGATGGGCATATTTGGAAGTGTAAAAACGTTTTCTCTCTAAAACACACACACACACACACACACACACACACACACACACACACACACACACACACACACACACACACGCACGCACACACACACACGCACACACACACCCTCTCTCTCTCTCTCTCTCTGCCCGCGCATGCGCGTCCATCCGGCGATTCCTTTTAACATTTTTTCCTTCCTTCTCAGTGACGTTTCCAGCCAATGACGTCAGTCCTGCGTCATCATTGCGCAGTGTGCAGACGATACGCAGTCACCCACTGTAACCCTTTTAACGTGCGTGCACGAGACACGGGCACGCTCGCGACGGCCACAGGAACACGGAGTGATGGTGGCTCGTGAGCCTTAAGAGGTTTGAGACTGATTTTATCATAGCGCGTTGCTAGGCACCACCATGTGCCTTTGATCAAACGTGACTGAAGAAACACGTACAGACATTATGATTTAAAAGGCGACCAGTAAACAAGGACATCCCGAGCCCCTTGTCGGTCTGGTGCGTGAAGAGCTGGCGTACTAGAGGTGGGTTCTTCCCCATGGAAACCCAGCGGACCGAGCCGCTGCCCACACACTCTGATCAGCCAGGAACTGATAGGCTGCACAGTCTCTGATGTCACGAGCTGATAGGCTGCACAGTCTCTGATGTCACGAGTTGATAGGCTGCACACTGTCTGATATATGATGATATATGATGATAAATATCACAAGCCCTGAAGGCAGAGAGCTGTCAGAGAGGACTGTCATCCTCAGACAGGACCGGGAGTCTCAGAGGACTGTCTTCCCCAGAGAGGACCGGGAGTCCCAGAGGACCGGGAGTCCCAGAGGACTGGGAGTCCCCAGAGAGGACTGGGAGTCCCAGAGGAATGGGAGTCACAGAGTACTGGGAGTCCCCAGAGAGGACTGGGAGTCCCAGAGGACAGGGAGTCCCAGCGGAATGGGAGTCCCAGAGGAATGGGGGTCCCAGAGGACTGTCGTCCCCAGAGAGGACTGGGAGTCCCAGAGGACTGGGAGTCCCAGAGGAATGGGGGTCCCAGAGGACTGGGAGTCTCAGAGGACTGTCTTCCCCAGACAGGACTGGGAGTCACAGAGGACTGGGAGTCCCAGAGGACAGGGAGTCCCAGAGGACTGGGAGTCTCAGAGGACTGTCTTCCCCAGAGAGGACTGGGAGTCACAGAGGACTGGGAGTCCCAGAGGACTGTCGTCCCCAGAGAGGACTGGGAGTCACAGAGGACTGGGAGTCCCAGAGGACTGTCGTCCCCAGAGAGGACTGGGAGTCCGAGAGGACTGGGAGTCACAGAGGACTGTCTATCCCCACAATACCCCCAACCTCCTCTGGTGTGTTAATAACAGGTCTCTGCTGCTTGGAATGAGAAATTATTTGAAGGTAGAAGTCTACCTGATGAGACTGATCCAGACCAGGGAGAGACCAGACCAGGGAGAGACCAGGGACAGACCAGGGACAGACCAGGGACAGACCAGACCAGGGACAGACCAGGGACAGACCAGACCAGGCGCTATCAGGGGCCCCGGTGCTGAGGGTCTCCCCTCACGGTCTGCCGTCCACAGCAGAATACATGCGGTCACGGTATCACATCACTATTCTAATGGAGATCATTATTTCCTTCCCCATAACTATTCCAATGGACCACCGTCTATGAATAGTTATAGCTAATTAAAACCAAGAGACAGCTATTTCTTCTCTTACCCTTGGATTCTTGCCAATTCATTTTGGCGGCAATTATGTATCAATCCAATTTGTGGCTCTCCTCTCCTCTTCAGTAAGTGCTCTGTTATGATTATGTCATTTAAATTCCGTCACAGACAAGGGGATATAGGGCTGGGTATAGATGGACGTTGTTAACGAACTAACCTGTGTTTCCAAAAAGCAAATATCCCCGTCACCGATTAATCGTACGAATATGTTCCCAACCCCTCAGTGACTTTCTACAGAACATTAACATGGGTCGCCTGACCCGTCTTGAGGTGTAGTTCTATAGCGAGCTCAACACTTTGGAGTTCATTAATATAAACTCTTGCGTGCTTGTCAATAAACCAAACACAGACACACACACTCACACACACACACACACACACACACACGCACACACACACACACACACACACACACACACACACGCGGTTTGTGTGAAATATTGATGTTGTTTGTTGTATTGGGATGTTATGCATGCAGTCTTCCAACTTAACGTCTGCACAGACGCAATCCCAACTATCTTATATTAAAAATGATATTTCATGGAATAGCCTCGGCTTGCTCCTTAAGAGAGGACATCTGGAAGACTTTTAAACAGCTTTCCCTGATGGGGCAGAGAGTTCTGTATAGAGAGGGTTTGAATAGAGCTGCATCCTCTCATCAATGCTCTGTCTCTGTCAGGCCCCAGGCTCCAGGAGGCTGTCCTGTCTGTGTGGCTCCAGGCTCCAGGAGGAGGTCCTCTGTGTGGCCCCAGGCTCCAGGAGGCTGTCCTGTCTGTGTGGCTCCAGGCTCCAGGAGGAGGTCCTGTCTGTGTGGCTCCAGGCTCCAGGAGGAGGTCCTGTCTGTGTGGCTCCAGGCTCCAGGAGGAGGTCCTCTGTGTGGCCCCAGGCTCCAGGAGGCTGTCCTGTCTGTGTGGCTCCAGGCTCCAGGAGGAGGTCCTCTGTGTGGCTCCAGGCTCCAGGAGGAGGTCCTCTGTGTGGCTCCAGGCTCCAGGAGGAGGTCCTCTGTGTGGCCCCAGGCTCCAGGAGGAGGTCCTCTGTGTGGCCCCAGGCTCCAGCCCTGAGCCTGAGCCTCAGCACCTTGGCTTTAGACTGCTTACTGCTCCCCAGCTGACAGCCCAGTAACAGTCTACAGTCATGGCTACTGAAGCCGGGCCGCAGCTCCTCTGAGACCACGTCACCACATGTGAGGGTTAGGACCTCCTGGATCAGGGGGGCTGAGAGCTCAGAGGCTCCTTAATTCTGTATTCTACTGCCCCCCCCCCCCCCCCCCCCCCCCCACCCCCCCCCCCCCCCCCCCACCCCTCCATCTCTCTGGGCCTCAGAGAGGAGACCTACCCTTTAGAAGTGCGTACTGTCTGTACCGGCCAATAAGAGCTGGCGGATTCCAGTTGCCATGCCAACTCCACCTCTTCCTCCTCCCTTGCTGTCTCCATGGCGACCGTGGCTTTAGATTGTTACTCTAGCATCAGCACCATGGTAACAGTCTACAGCCATGGTCGTTAGGGACAGGTGTCACAGGAACTGAGAGAAACAAGGAAGCACGGGAACGTAGAAGGACTGGAATTAAAGGTAAATGTTTGAAGAACAGACCCAGTATGACTACTGGTGCCCAACACACAGCAAGCTTCTGTTGGAGTTCATGGTTGAGCTGCTCAGTTCATCATGAAGTCAAAGGTCGCTTTATCAAAATAGAAACATAGCATATAATACAACATCATAGCGATGGAAGTTAAAGTGTTTGATGTACCTATAGTTAGAATTAAAGTTAAAGTGTCACTGAAATTATGTGATAGTGTTGCAGCACAATCATATCAAATATCTGATTAAAGATGAAATCCGTGTCAGCCAGCCTGAAAGCCATTCCATATTTGAGTTGATCAGACTCTTAGTTGTGTAGCTAAGGATTCCCGCAGGACAGCTGTATGCTGCAGGCAAAGCTCTAACCAGCCACTGGTCCAATCGTCGGTGGTCTCCGATCTCCTGTTATAGTCTGCCCCCTGCAGGTCAGTGGATGTACGTGCGGTTTGGTTTGAGGTAGGAATTCAACAGGCCCAAGTGTCTCTATACTGCGTGTGACTCCATATCAAATCAATAAAGTTTAAATACGATATGCAACAGTGTTCATGTGATGTAATCTTTATAATTGATGTTTCCCATGTGCCCTTTGTTTGTCATAATGGTGTTATGTACCATGGAAATACAGAGTTGAATTTGCTCACCGAGTCACTCTTGGAATGACTTTTCATCGCCCTCGTGACAACGAGACGGCCCGCCAGGGATGGCGCTCACGCTTACGCTTGTTCCCGACAACAACCGTTCATGTGCACTGCGTTGGGAACCAAAAGTTTTTATATCCGAGAAAAAACAGTCAGAACTAAACAGAACATAGGAGGATCAGTTTCAAGTTTGCATGCCTATATTTCCTTGATACCTATCACCTACTATCCTTTTACTTTTATTTATGAGAAGCAGTATTGCCACTGTATGGAAGGCAACACTTGCCCTTATCTATAGCTGATTTACCAGTACACAATGTTTAAAACTGAGCAAAGTCGATGCCAACAGACTGTTACAACGTCAATCAATGGTAAAGTATGTGATATGATGGTTGATTATTTTATATTGAGTAAAACGTTCATGTTCTGCCATGTTCATGCGCGTCACTAGTAAATCAAATGTCACCAACTGGGCAACTTTGTTATCAAAATCTGTCCCCCTCATGAGGTGTCGTTCACGAGAACTTTCCGACGTCGCGAAAATGTTTTCCCTATAATTTCCAGCGACGTGAACGCACCATGAGTAATATACTCATTCCCCGATTCCCCTGGATCCGAACATTAAAGGAGACATATTATGGTGTTTTCCCAACAAGTAAAAATAGTATTTGAGTTCCAGAAAATATGTTTTTGAAGCTGTTTGCTGTAAATAGCTTTTAGGAAAAAAAATCTTGCCTACCACTATTCCCCTCTGTTTCAGTCCCTTCAGAATGCGCTGTTTCTGGTGTCTGCAGCTTTAATGCAAATGAGCTGCTGCCCATTGACCAATGAGCTGTCAGACTGAACCAGAGCATGGAGGAGAAGGGATTGTTGCCGTTTGCGGACTCCTGGAGCTCTATATCTTTATAATATAATATAATAATAATCATTTTATGTATGGGTATTTATATAATATTATATCTAATATGACGGCCAAAAGCTTTGAGTGCCTCGGCTGATATTATGAATCATAAAGACTGCATCTGAAGTCTCTGGTACTTCCACAACAAGTACTCATAGTGGGGGATATCTCGGGCATGGTTGAGAAGAATTGGGGGAAAGGAACTTTGGCCTTGACTCTCTGAAGTCCATGAACCGCGACATGGAGGAGAAGGGGATGGTACTCTGGGAGCTGAGCTGCAGGACCGCCGCCGAGCTCCCCCTCACCAGACCTGCCAGCTTGGGCGGCAGTTCAGCTCCCGGAGTACACCGCCGGAGCTGCCGGACTGGCGGCCGAACGGCTTTTACGGCGGCCGGACTTCTGCCGAAGCTTCGGCGGAAGTCCGGCAGCTCAGCTCTAGGAGTACAAGCCCTTTCTCCTCCATTTGTCCTCCTCCGGACAGCCGCCGAAGCCTCGGTGGCTGTCCAGCAGCTACTGGGGTGGGCGCAGCGGCAGTCCGGCAGAGGAAGGGATTGTACTCCCAGAGCCGACCCGCCGGAGCTGCTCGTCTGCTGGTCCCCAAAATCTTAGCTATGCTCTGATTGGAGAGGGGTGGGGAGGTGGGAGGTAATATTCAAGTGTGCCCCCTTCCTACGTAGGAGGGGGCGCCGAAACTGACTCGCTCATTTGGTAACTGCAGGCGGGGTACTTTCAGAATTGCATACCTCACTCAAAAAATCATGCACAGACTTTTTTCAAAGTTTGTATGCGCGCGGGAGCACCAAAGACCAAAAACAACACCCCGAATCCCAGAAAAAGTGTTGTTTTCATACTAGATGACGACAGCGCAGCTACGAAATCAGTCAGTAAACATTGCAAGATGGCTACGGATGAACACCAGTTGTTTGAAACGGCTTTGGCCGCTACAATAAACGAGTTAGACTTGGCTTTTCCTATAAAAGAGGAACAAAAGACGGCGCTCAAAGCTTTCCTTTGCAAGAAGGACGTTTTTTCTGTTCTACCGACCGGATACGGCAAGAGTCGAACCTATCGGTTAGCTCCGCTGGCAGCTTAGTGTATGGGGCCCTGGATACATCACCCCTTTTAAAGGGGACATATCATACCACCAGGTGTGAGTGTGATTAGCCATTACAATCAGGTTTGAAAATGTGCAGCATTGTGACATCACAGGTGGGCGTGTCCATCTAGATGTGTGCTGGATAGATCAGTCTACCAGCCTACCCAGTAGACTAGCAAACACTGCTCATCTATCTGTCACACATCTAGGTGGACACGGCCACCTGTGATGTCACAATGCTGCACATTTTCAAACCTGATTGTAATGGCTAATCACACTCACACCTGGTGGTATGATATGTCCCCTTTAAACTAATAATGAAACTAATGACATGAAAGAACTGTGCGGATATACATATTTAAAAGTTTAAAAGTGATAACATGAATAAAGAGTAGTAACTAGTATGCCAATATAAAAAGTTATTCAGAGTCAAACATATAAATATGAAGCAAAAATAATGAAATGTTTAATCAAAGTTAAGTGACAAAATAAAAAATGTAACCATATTAGTACTGGTTTTAAAGTTTTATTTTCAAATATAGATTGAAATAGAGGGAGATGGATAGAGACAGATAGAGACAGAGATAGAGGGGAGAGAGAGGGGAGAGAGAGAGGAGAGAGAGAAAGAGAGAGGGAGAGAAGGAGAGAGAGAGAGAGAGAGGGAGAGAGAGCGAGAGACAGAAGGAGAGAGAGAGAGAGAAGGAGAGAGAGAGAGAGAAGGAGAGAGAGAGAGAGAGAAGGAGAGAGAGAGAGGGCTTTCCAGCAGTCGTACATTCTCACTCTCCCTGCACCGCAAGAGGTCATGTACTGATGGCAGCTCACAGCACATAAACTCTTACTGTTCAGGGCTGAGAGAGACCAGCGTGCAGCTGGGATCCTCGACACCACCACCACCACCACAGCACCACCACCACCAACCCTAACCCTAACCCTAGCCCTAGCCCTAACCCTAACCCTAACCCATAACCCTAGCCCTAACACTAACCCAATCCCTAACCCTAACCCTAACCCTAACCCTAGCCCTAGCCCTAACCCTAACCCTATCCCTAGCCATAACCCTAACCATAGCCCAAAGCTTCCTCCCATGATTGCATTCAGTGATATGGTGGATGTCTGAAGTGGTTAAACAGTAGTTGGGTTAGCCAACCCTTAGAGTTAGCGGTAGCTAACCGTAACCCTATGTTAAAACTTTGCCTGAAGGAGCTTCCTCGCAGCTGCAGGACTACTTTGAGAGGGCAAAACTGGAAAATCAGGACTTGGAGGAGTACACATCCACTGTACTCGGTTATATCCAAAACTGTGTTGACAACGTCGCCGTCGTCAAACTCATCCGGGTGTACCCCAAACAGAAGGGTGTACCTTCTGTTAGTGTACCTGTACGGCCACTAGAGACAGAGCCCTGTACGGCCACTAGAGACAGAGCCCTGTACGGCCTCTAGAGACAGAGCCCTGTACGGCCACTAGAGACAGAGCCCTGTACGGCCACCAGAGACAGAGCCCTGTACGGCCACTAGAGACAGAGCCCTGTACGGCCACTAGAGACAGAGCCCTGTACGGCCACTAGAGACAGAGCCCTGTACGGCCACTAGAGACAGAGACTGTCAACCCTGCTATAGCCTACCTGGAGAAAGGCATCAGCGGCCGACAAGAAGAAGATAGAAGACCACTTCAAAAACAACGATCCACGGCGTGTGTGGCAGGGCATCCAGCACATCACCAACTACAAGCCCAGCAACAGCACGACGGCCGACAGCGACGCCTCACTGGCAGAGGAACTGAACTGCTTCTGTGCCCGCTTCCAGGTGAAGTCAGAAGAGCTCCTCACCATTTTCCCACCAGCCCTTCACAAGAACAACTACCCTATGACTGTGCTGGAGGATGAGGTGAGGCGTGTGCTCAGGGCGGTGAACCCGAGGAAGGTGCCGTCCCGGATGGTGTGACAGGAAGGGTTCTGAAAGAATGTGCAGACCAAGTCTCCGAGGTCATCACGAAGATATTCAACTTGTCCCTGTCCAAATCTTATCCCATCTGCCTGAAAGTCTGCCACAATCATCCCATTACCAAAAAGGCCCGTCATCAGCGGCCTTGATGCCTAACGCCCGGTCGCTCTCACACCTGTCATTATGAAGTGTGACAGGCACCAGTTTGCCTACAGAGCAAATAGGTCCACTGAGGATGCTATCGCCACTGCTCTTCACACTGCACTGACCCACCTCAATCACCGGGGGAGCTATGTGAGGATCCTTTTCGTTGACTTTAGCTCTGCCTTTAATACCATCATCCCTAGCAGACTGGTCACCAAACCCATGGACTGAGGATTCTCCCAACCCATCAGACCGCCAGACTGGGCCCTCAGCTCTCCACCCCCATCACACTCAGCACTGGCTCCCTACAGGGCTGTGTGTTGAGCCCCCACCTCTACACCCTCTACAACCAGGACTGTTCCCCCTCCCAGAGTTGGGGTGGCCATCGGGACGATCGGGACATTTCCCGGTGGGCTGGTCCACTTTCAAATGTATTTTGGGCCGCGGTGCGAGGGCCCCCCCTAGTGGTAGGAGCCCCACACTGCGCCCAGTGCCCACTTGCCATCGTATTTAGGTCACAGGAAAGAGCAATCGGTCCCACTCCGGCCCAACCCCCTCCCACTACACCAACACCATTGTCAAGTTTGCTGACG
>NC_136939.1:202233-204733 GCF_949987615.1 Pollachius pollachius | reverse complement strand
CTAACATGAGGTGTGTGTTGGTGTGTGTATGCTCGGAGGGGTTCGTGTGTGTGCTCGGAGGTGTGTGTGTGTGTGTGTGTGTGTGTGTATGTGTGTGTGTGTGTGTGTGTGTGTGTGTGTGTGTGTGTGTGTGTGGACGATGACCCACCGCTACAGACTCGGGTCACGTGGTGCGGTGCGGTCATGTAAACAAGCTCCACTTGTTTCTTTAAAAGTTTCCGAAGAGCTCCCGTTTTCTCCCGGAAGGAGACGCCGTCCTGCCGGTACCCGTGGAGGCTGAGCACCCGGAGGGGGCGCTGGGACATGATCGTAACCCTAACCCTAGCGCTCTAAGACGATCAGCTTACGTGTGTCTAAAGGCTTGGAAACCTTTCTGTGCGCGTCGGCCTTTTTGGGACGGAGAGAAACGAAGTTCCAGTCACAAAGGTTCCGCCTTCACTTCACGCAAATATCGTCATTTCATCTGTAATTTAAAAAAATAACTTAAGTTTGCTTAATTACACATTTTGCTATTCTGGCTGACAGGATATGAATGCTTTCATTAATATGTTCGGTAAATGAATGACGAATGGATGTAACTGTTCATTCCAATGTTGGTCAAACGGGGGCAGTGTTGCTTCAGGAATCAGGCACCGACCTTCATCTGATGACAGGCCTTCATTTGATGAGAGCCTTGATCTGAGAAGAGGCCTTGATCTGAGGAGAGGCCTTGATCTGATGAGAGGCCTTGATCTGATGACAGGCCTTGATCTGATGACAGGCCTTGATCTGAGGAGAGGCCTTGATCTGAGGAGAAACCTTGATCTGATGAGAGGCCTTGATCTGATGACAGGCCTTGATCTGATGAGAGGCCTTGATCTGATGAGAGGCCTTGATCTGATGACAGGTCTTGATCTGATGAGAGGCCTTGATCTGATGACAGGCCTTGATCTGATGACAGGCCTTGATCTGATGAGAGGCCTTGATCTGATAAGTATATAAAATAGTCAACAATAAATTAGTTTTATTGTTAATGTTACCTTGACCGGATTACAACAATTATATAATATAGCATCGAGCAGTTCACTGAAAAGATGATGGAATATCTTCATTATCTTTGTGGTTTTTAAATAAACAAAACCAGCCATAAACAGAATGATGAAACACAGATGAATAGGCCTACATTCACTCTTTATTAAAGGTGACCACCATTATACCACCATGTGTGAGTGTCACCATGTGTCATCAGCCGTCACAAGCCATTTTGAAAATCTGCCTTTTCTGACATCACAAGTGTTATGTTGCCTTTGGGAGAGGCCTCCAGGTCATCAGTGTCACCTTCATCAGCAGCCAACCATCGTCCTCATCCTCTTCATCCCATCCCAACTGGTTCTTCGTGTTCTTCTGTTATCTGAGGAGCAGCTTAATCAGGGGCGATTCTAGGTTCTGACTTTTGGGGGGGCTCAACCCCAGGAAGCCATAGGGGTATATGAAGTGTATAAAAATTCCTGTCCGAGATTTTTTTTTTCCACAACCTTTATTTTCTTCGTTACTATGCTGTTGTATGTCTAAACCAATAGCTGGCAGTGTCAGCTAAATAATCCAGTTCTGAAACACTAAAGTGATGAAAGGAAAAAAGACTGTTTGGATGAAGGAATAATCAATGGATGTGAACTGTAATAACAAATTTGAGGTAGATTAAATTTCCTTTGTGTAAATTTCACTCAAAAATGACCATATTTTCCTGAATATGTTACTGAAACACATAGGTACAATATGTACTAGATTAATAATATGAGAAACATACCACTATTTTGGGAGCACTAAATTATGTCGCCTCACTTTCATGGACCCAGACAATTTTATAAATTGTATCATCATACATTTCTATAAAACTTGTGATGCAAAAAAATCAACAAGAACAACATGTACTAGCCGAATACTATGAGAAACAGACCACTATTTCGGGAGCACTAAACTATATTGTCTGACTTTCAGGGACCCATACATTTTTATAAAACTTCTGATGCCAAATAATCTTGTTGTTCTGATGCAAAAAAAAAGGGTGCTAATTTTCAGTTTAAATAAAACCGCTGGCATTATTTTATCAGCTGAGGGTGTTTTCATTGCCACAACAACGTGAGCTTATCAACAAGTACAACATGTTCTAGACCAGTGGTTCTCAATTATCATAGTCATCCCCCCCCCCAGGAGACAGACATCTTTTCACGCCCTCCCTGAATTGAAATAGCTTACTATTGAGAACCTGCTAATATTCTAGCTAAAAAGGTCTAGCTTCACCACTGAGCTTAATACTGATTAACTCACAGACGGCGAGCAGCGACTGGCTCGGAGCTGGAGATCTGAAGCCCGGGAAGTCAGGCGTACATTAAAGGAGACATATTATGGTGTTTTCCCAAAAAGTAAACATAGTATATGAGTTCCAGAAAACATGTTTTTGAAGCTGTTTGCTGGAAATAGCTTTTAGGAAAAAAAATCTTGCCTACCGCTATTCCCCTCT
>NC_136939.1:150000-187500 GCF_949987615.1 Pollachius pollachius | reverse complement strand
GGACCAGAGGAGCTGCTGGTTGGACGGAGCTGCTGATTGGACCAGAGGAGCTGCTGGTTGGACCAGATGAGCTGCTGGTTGGACCAGAGGAGCTGCTGGTTGGACCAGATGAGCTGCTGGTTGGACCAGATGAGCTGCTGGTTGGACCAGAGGATCTGCTGGTTGGACCAGATGAGCTGCTGGTTGGACGGAGCTGCTGATTGGACGGAGCTGCTGGTTGGACCAGATGAGCTGCTGGTTGGACCAGAGGAGCTGCTGGTTGGACCAGATGAGCTGCTGGTTGGACCAGAGGAGCTGCTGGTTGGACCAGATGAGCTGCTGGTTGGACGGAGCTGCTGATTGGACGGAGCTGCTGGTTGGACCAGATGAGCTGCTGGTTGGACCAGAGGAGCTGCTGGTTGGATCAGAGGAGCTGCTGGTTGGACCAGAGGAGCTGCTGGCTGGACCAGAGGAGTAGCTGATTGGACCAGAGGAGCTGCTGGTTGGACCAGAGGAGCTGCTGGTTGGACCAGAGGAGCTGCTGGTTGGACGGAGCTGCTGATTGGACCAGAGGAGCTGCTGGTTGAACCAGATGAGCTGCTGGTTGGACCAGAGGAGCTGCTGGTTGGACCAGATGAGCTGCTGGTTGGACCAGATGAGCTGCTGGTTGGACCAGAGGAGCTGCTGGTTGGACCAGATGAGCTGCTGGTTGGACGGAGCTGCTGATTGGACGGAGCTGCTGGTTGGACCAGATGAGCTGCTGGTTGGACCAGAGGAGCTGCTGGTTGGACCAGATGAGCTGCTGGTTGGACGGAGCTGCTGATTGGACGGAGCTGCTTGGACCAGATGAGCTGCTGGTTGGACCAGAGGAGCTGCTGGTTGGACCAGAGGAGCTGCTGGTTGGACCAGAGGAGCTGCTGGTTGGACCAGATGAGCTGCTGGTTGGACCAGAGGAGCTGCTGGTTGGACCAGAGAAGCTGCTGGTTGGACCAGAGGAGCTGCTGGTTGGACCAGAGGAGTCAGTGCAGCTTTGTTGATGTGGTATTAGAAAGCCGTAAAACTACAGCTAAATAAAACCTTTAATTCGGCTTTTAACTTGTTTTACTTGTCAACATGCTCAGTCACAAGAGAAAGGACTCCTGCCTGTTTGTTTTCTATAATAAGTGCACAAGGCTGCGTATTGTACACAAACACAAACACGTGTTGTTGACATGGCGGTGCCACTCTTTGGCCCAGCTGACCTCCATCACGCCACGAGGACCAACGACCAAGGCATCAGTTCAGGACCTTTCAGCTGGGAGTCAAACACACAAGATTGCTTATCTTCACCCTGCGTGTGTTGGAAGGAGCAGGAAGGACATGGTCACATGGGGCTCCCTCCTGTCAGGTCCGCAGAGAACACCTTCCCCTCAGGGTTTCAGGAGATCAATGCTGATGTTCTCTCTGTCTTAATCACACACACACACACACACACACACACACACACACCACTGCTCCAGAGGTCCTCCTGGGGGGCCAGCCCTACCCTTCAGTTTGTGTGTTTTCATGCCGTCCCTCTCACCCGGTGGTCTCAACAGCCTCTTTAATAGAGGATCAATAGTCTCCATGCCCCCCCCCCCCATATTGCCCTGCATGGTAGATAATGCTGTGGCCGCCACACAGCTCATTACCCCCTGCTCCCTCGTTCCCGGACCACCGGGATGACTCCGCCCACACCCTAGCTCCGCCAACACCCTAGCTCCGCCCACACTCTAGCTCCGCCTGCTGACCTGGAACCAGCCCCCCTGTCTTTTTATTATTTAGAATTTACCTAAAATCCTCCTGCAATTATTGTAATGTTTCTCTCTGGCTGTCTGTTGTTGTTTGACGTGTGAAGGTCGAGAGAGAGGAAGAGAGAGAGAGAGACAGAAGGAGAGAGAGAGAGAGAGAGGGAGGGAGAGAGAGATAGAGAGACAGAGAGAGAGACAAAAGGAGAGAGAGAGAGAGAGAGAGAGAGAGAGAGAGAGAGAGAGAGAGAGAGAAAGAGAGGGAGAGAGAGAGCGAGAGACAGAGAGAGAGAGAGGGAGAGAGAGCGAGAGAGACAGAGAAAGAGAGAGAGAGAGAATCTTTAAGGGCCGAGAAGCTCAAAGATAATCCAGATCCTGTTGTCAGCAGTTCTGCCTCAGTGGACCTGTGTTTGTGAGGCTTTGTGTGTGTGTGTGTGTGTGTTTGTGTGTGTGTGTTTGTCTGTATGTGTGTTTGTGTTTGTGTGTAAGTGTTACTATGTGTGTGTGTGTATGTGTTTGAGAGAGAGATATCACCAGAGATCGAGCGTTGTATTCAGAGTCGATGTGTGTTTGTGTTTGTGTCAATGTGTGTTGCCAGCTGCATGTTTTAGGGTAGTAAAAAACATAACCAGTTTATTTTAGATGGCAAAAATATCTATAATTTATTTTCAGTTCCTATTTTGATTTCCCTGGTAGAGTTCCGTTGTTTGTTTTTCCCTATTATATCGAATGTCTGGATAGATGTTAATACCAGACATCAACATTGAAAACCTCAGAATTGTATCTGATGTTTGATCTCTCTCTCTCTCTCTCTCTCTCTACCTCTCATTATCTCTCTCCCCCTTTTTCCCTCTCTCTCTCTCTCTCTCGCACATCACAGTTCTTTTTTTCTCCTCCACCTCGCACTCTTCCTCCTGCTTGATTGGACAAGGCCTTGGACCAAAGTGTTTTCATTGGCTAAGAGGCTTAGAGTGCGTCGCCGGGCTGTTTCTGTGTGATACGGAGACGAGGCTGCGCTGTCATTGCTGCAGACACCAGACCAACAGAGAGGCAGTATGGTACACACATCACCTATGGACCGGAGTATAGCCACACACACACACACACACACACACACACACACACAGCAAACTTTCACCAACAGGCACAATATAAGCACTCAAGCAATTTTAACATTTATTACTCCAAGCGAGGAAAACTAATACTTCCTGCTTCATTCTCAGGGTCTTTTGTTAAACCTGAAACTGGCCCGTCTGCGTTGCGCTGAATGGCTGATTCAGTTATCCATCTTGCCGTTGGTTTGATTGAAGTTTCCACAAGCCATAAAACGTCCCGTTTACTGTCAGCCCAACGGTCAGGATTTAGTGAGTCCTTTATTGGAAGTGCATGTTTCCCTGACAGGACATTAATCAGCTGCTGTTTGTTAAAGCAGAAAGGATGTTTAGCAGACCAGTAACAGGTTCATCTCAACATCCTCCCCTTTTGGTTTCAGACTTCAGACTGCGCTGACCCATCTAAAGATCTACTGTCCTGTCTTCATGGTCAACACCTGTAAGGTGTTGACTTGTTGAACCACGTGGGCTAAGTAGTTTAGCAGTCGTATTAGTTTGGGTAACATTTGGGTTAGGTTAGGTTCCCAGTGGCTCTAGGTTAGGGTTAGGTTTAGGATTAAGGTAAGGTTAAGGTCACAGTGGCTTTGGGTCAGGGTTATTACAGTTTTTCGTTCTGAAACTTTAGCTAAATTTCTCAAAACTCTAAACACAAAACTGAAAAGAGTTAACCATTTTGTCAAACTCCACAAATCTATTTCAAAATTAAACACTGCACTCAAAACCATGTTCTCTCTTCTCAAAACTGAATCTTTCCACCAAAACGATAAACACAGCTTTCATATGAATATCTCTTATAGAGCATCAATTAAACACTGGTGTGATAATCAGAATAGGATACGATGCTTATTTATATATCCAATGAGCTCCAATGGGCTTAACTCACAATCCCCGCTCCCCAGAGTCATTCTGTACACCTATAGTTGATGATGCAACATTGTTGGAGTTCTGAGAATACACCAATGATACATATTTTGTCAAAACTTACAGTACAGTAATTGCACTGATAATTAAAATGAAAAACAGTACAAATGTTCTTTCGGGTAATGTAATGATGAGTTCAGTGCACAAGTATAAAAATGTAACGAAGCAAATATTTATTTGCTACTGTAATATAGTAAAATGTTCAGCTGAACTGACTGTAAAAAAAGCTTTTCGTAGGCCAACAAAAAATTTAAATAAGAATGTAAATGAGGTGAAACAGATCTACATGTAAATCAGTCTGTATCCCACCTCTGATCCTGATCAGGCCAGAGCAGCTCATCTCCAACACAGCAGAGCTTACCTGAGGCCTATTTTATGCTTTCGCACATGAATGAAGTGTTTTGCAATTTGAGTTTGAACAGGGGAGAAGTGAGTGAGACCAATTGGTAATTGGGTATGGCGTTTTGAAGGCCAGGGTTTTCCAGGTGGACCAAGTGTGCTAAATGATGAGATTTGTGTTTAGAGTTCAAATAGAGTGCAAATGTGTGATTTTGATTTCTATATATGTGAAAACAATGGAATTGTGCTTAGAATTTAGCAGTCTGGAGTATTGTCGGTCATACATGAGCTTCAAGTTTTCAGAATTGTGTGCATAGTTCAATTGTTTGAGTGTTTACAATCGAGGAAAACTGTAACTACTTGAAACCTTCCGCTTCGGCGAGACAGGAGAATTCAATAAAAGTCAATATCTAAAATAGTGATTCATATATTTCAACCTCAAACAGCAATAGTAAATGCTTTCAGCATCATTCGGAAAAGTAAATAGTCCCTTTGTGGTAATTCAATGGATCCTCTATCATTCCACAACTTCCATCGGTTCTGTTCCGCTCTGCGTCCAGCCCCCCGCTGGGCAGAGGCCCCCATTCACATGGACTGATGTAATCCGGCTCCGCTTTACATTCTGATGGAGCAGGAGGCTGGAGGAGCTTATCTTGGGAGAGCTTGATGGAGATAGAGAGAGATACAAGCAGGTAGATAAGAGAGAGAGAGAGGGATGCAGAGAGAGACGGATGTAGAGAGAGAGGGAGAGAGAGGGATGCAGAGAGAGACGGATGTAGAGAGAGAGGGAGAGAGAGGGATGCAGAGAGAGACGGATGTAGAGAGAGAGGGAGAGAGAGGGAGTGGTCCTTTAGTGATCCCTCAGCTTCCTATCTTCTGCCCCCTGACGTCCTGCTCTGCATCACTGCTTCTTCTCTGCGTCACTCCAGTAAGCCCCCGCTCTCTCTCTCTCTCTCCCCATCCCTCCTCCTCCATCTCCTCCTCCTCCTGGTTCTTTATTAGCCTCCCCTTCCTCTCTGTCTCTGGTTTATTTTTGGTCCTGTGCCTGTTAGCATGCTGTATGCTAGCTGTCACCCTGCCTCCCTCCCCCTACAGCCCTCTCCCTCTCTCCTTCTCACCTCGTCTCCTCACTGCTATTATAGCTGCAGGTAATTTACCCCCCGAGGTCTTGATCTCCCCCACCCTCTCTCCTCTCTCTGTCTCTATCTCTCTCTCTGTCTCTCCTCCTCAGCCCCTGTCTCCAGACCTTCCAAGTGTCTCCTGTTCCTTGTCTTCTTGCTCTCCCTGTGGTGTCTCCTGTTATCACTGGTCCACTCTCCTTCCAGACAGAGGGTCTATTTCCAGGGGCGGAGGGAGACGTGAGCGGGGCAGTTATAATTACCCCAGCTGTCAATCAAACCTGTAGCAGGGGGTCAACATTCGGACAACACACACATACACACACACACACACACACAAATACACACACACACGCGCGCGCGCACGCACAAACACACACACGCGCACACACACACACAGACAACTGGAGCGAAACAATCAGTGGAGAAACAAACACTGTTGTGTATACAGACAAACACAAAAACAAACACTCACTGCAGCGCACACAGTCTTCTACTAAAGTCATACCCCACAAGTTTGATTTACTTTTTTGGTTTCTACTTTCATCACTTTTATCAAAAGGGACTTCAGTGATGGAGGTTAAGGGTGAGGGTTAGGGGTAAGGGGTTGGGGTTAGGGATAGGGTTGGGGTCGGCGTTAGGGCCAGGGTTAGGGGTTAGGGATAGGGTTGGGGTTGGGGTTAGGGTTATAGTTAGGGTTGACTGTCTGGCTCCAGAATGACTACAGGTAGGCTGTGGACATTGGGAATCGAACACAGTTCCCTTTGTCACACACACTAACCACCAGGGACGCAGACTGAGTTGGTATTACTACGTTTTTAATGGCATTGATTAGTTCACATCTCACATCTATTTGTTGTATTAGTGAGTGTTTGTGTGTTGATACGCAGAGTGTTTGTGTGCTGATACGCAGAGCGTTTGTGTGTTGATACGCAGAATGTTTGTGTTGATAAGCAGAGCATTTGTGTGTTGATATGCAGTGTTTGTGTTGATACGCAGTGTTTGTATGTTGATACGCAGAGCGTTTGTGTGTTGATATGCAGAGCGTTTGTGTTGATACGCAGTGTTTATTTGTTGATATGCAGAGTGTTTGTGTGTTGATACGCAGAGTTTATTTGTTGATATGCAGAGTGTTTGTGTGTTGATACGCAGAGCGTTTGTGTGTTGATACGCAGTGTTCGTGTGTTGATACGCATTGTTTGTGTTGATACGCAGAGCGTTTGTTGATACGCAGTGTTTGTGTGTTGATACGCAGTGTTTGTGTGGTGATATGCAGTGTTTGTGTTGATATGAAGAGCCTTTGTGTGATACGCAGAGCGTTTGTGTTGATAAGCAGTGTGTTTGTGTGTTGATACACAGTGTTTGTGTAGTGATATGCAGTGTTTGTGTTGATACGCAGAGCGTTTGTGTTCATACGCAGAGCGTTTGTGTTGATACGCAGAGCGTTTGTGTTTAACGGCTATAGTCTAAGTCATTATGCTTCAGACCAGACACAAACATGTATCAAATCTGTATCTGACGGCAGGGCTCTATGGTTGACGGAACAATGAACCCAGGGTGCATGCTGGGAATCTATGAGCAGAAACACAAACATGAACAGCAAACCCTCTGGGCCAATTGCTCTGTCAGTTAGCATTGCTGCGCTTTAAAACCGTACTCCTTAAAACAGAGGTTTTGGAGTTTAACACGCAGCTGCGCACGAGGTTGAACGTGATTGCTGTGTAACGAATCGTACAGGATCAGCTGATTCCTAGCTGACTCGGTTTAAACTGCTTGGAAACCGGAAGTACTCTGATTTCTAGTATACCCCAGCAGATGCAGTCTTAACTTAATGGTGGATGCATTTTGTGCTATAATTACCAACAAAAACTTAATGGGAATGTAAAGTGAACCTTAATATAATAAAACTATGATAAATAAAAACGCTAATAATGTTGACATATATTATGAAATAGTCTAGGCTACTTTTTGTGAAAATCTGAGTCTGGAATCTGCCCTTACCTACGTCAATCAATTACTTGTCATTGTTTTCTCTTGGTGTGTGTGTATGCAAACGTGATTTCTTAATTAATTGAAGAACTAATAGGCCTATGCTAGTAATTAGGGTAATGTCACGCCTTTCAATTCTCGGAGAAGGAGAGTTAGGATCATGTCGATGAACATGTCGCGGATAGAGAACTACAACGAGGAGCAAAAACTATATATTTGCTGGACTGCATTCGAGGTGTTGTGGACACGGTGGAAAATCCAAGGAAAGACACCACCACCACGCTCCGAAGAAAGGCTGTTTGGGATAATCTGTCAAACACATTCAACTGTAGATTTCCCAGCAGAAGACCGAGCAGCCCGGCACATTTAAAAAATCTATGGAAGCGCTTGAAAGTGGAAGAGCGTAAAGCTATTGCTGAGCAGCACGACCAAGACCTGGGCCCCGTGAGCCGTGGAATATCACTGCTCATGCCAAATATAATAAGTGGACAAGGCCTATCTGGTGTAATAAGTGTAAATGTATCATACCTATTAATAATAATTCATAAAGCTAATTCTGTGTGTGTGTGTGTTGGTTATGATGGAGCCTTGTTTCATCCTGCAAACAGGTTTAGTCTCCTCTAAAACCACGTCAGTTTCGAAATTAGACTAACACGCACAAAATACGCCCTCTAGTGTCTGATGTGAATTTCTCTGAAGACAGCAAAGACGTCACGTGACTTCTTGAGTTTAAAACCGTGTTAAACTCTAAAAAGTGGCGAAGCGACAGAGCAATTGCCCCTCCCAGTTTATACGCTGAACAGAGATTCTGCCTATGATGAAAAGATAATACTTGTTTGAGTTTAAGTCGATAAAGACCCACCCCCCAACCCCCACGTCTTGTTTGAATGTGATTCGATATTGGCGGTCAGCCGATGGCCGGTGATTGATTAGCCAGTGTTGGTGCAATTCAGCGGAAATTGGGCACATGGCAGCTGATGGGCCAATCAGCTGTCATGTGTTCAGTGCCAGGAGCAAATGCTCCCTCTATCAACCGACATGAAACAATAAGGAAGACATGTGGAAAAAGTGCACTGGAATTATGGCTTGTATTCTATATATTTTATATCTTAAATATCAGAAGTACAAGTTTGTATTTCCTTCTAACTGAACCACGGTCAATAATTTAAACTTTGTTTCTGTGAGTATCCTGTTGGCTGCTGAGTGTGTCACGGCCCAGCTCTTGGCCATAACAAATAGGGAGGCACACCAAGGTTTAAATGCAAAACTATTCATAATTTATTGATAAACAAGTAACCAAAAATAATGGTTTAACAAAAGTCAACTGATGTCTGGAGAGGGAGAGAGCCAGGGGCAGACTGGTGAGCCTTATATCTGCCACAGACTGATTGGGCTGATTGTGTAGCTCCACCCACCCAGAACCACCTTAAAGGAGAAGTTACACACAGATAGCCAGAGGGCCATCACACCCCCCTCCATAAGAAAAGGGTTCCAATGGAACTCTTGTAATCATAACGTTCAATATTTCTCATTGAAAACATTAATAACATTGGTGATCAGGTCAAAACTGTTGACTAGTTGCTGCATGTCTGCACCCTGAAAGACAACAAATGTTACATGGGTGGAACCATAACAGCATAACAAAACAATAACCAAAAAAAAAAACTTGGGATACACAATCCTACCAACTCTTCTCCCTTCCGACCGACTCTTCTCCCTTCAGACCGACTCTTCTCTATACCGACCAACCCTTCTCCATACCGACCAACTCTGCGGTGCACTTTAGAGTCTCTTAGCCACCAGAAGTCAGTCCTTCAACAAAGGAACGTCACAGGAGGTACACCTTAAGCAATCAAGTGTGCCCCATACCAATCAAGGCACCTGGGAGCCACACAATTAACAGAACCGAGATTAAGAGTTCAGCAACAAATGCTTACCACGACTTGATTCAAACGGCCCCCAATTTGTCACGGCCCGGCTCTTGGCCATAACAAATGGGAACACACATCAAGATTTAAATGCAAAAGTAATCATAATTTATTGATAAACAAAAAGTAATCCAAAATAATGGTTTAACAAAAGTCAACTGATGTCTGGAGAGGGAGAGAGCCAGGGGCAGACTGGTGAGCCTTATTCACCTTATTCCACCACGCCCCTTTTTAAATGTTATTTTCTTCCGGTTTGTGTTGAAACTTCCGGTCGGCTAGCTACGGCTAGATAGCTACATTGAAATACCCGGCGAATTAAGATGGAGAGGCTAACGTTGGTAGAGACAAAAAACATATCAAAAGTTCGGATGGAGGGATTGTACTTCGCCACCCGAGGTTAATGAACTCCACCGAGTGGGTGGATGACATGCGGCGGTGGCCTCAGGTGACATGGGGATATTTTTAATTATTACACGCGGCTTCTACATCCAAACAAGTACAAATTGGCTTGTTCTGCACAAAGCTAAATGCATGCAAGTTACTGATTTGGTCTCATTCAAAACAGGTAATGCTTCACATCCCATATGATGAGGCTTTCTGTGCAAAGACTGTGGCTAGACTAAGAGCATTCTATTTCAGAGATATGCTTCCTTTTGTTTCAGACGAGTAAAATGAAGGTCGCTGCTCTGTGAGAGTTATATCCAGTTATGCAAATGATTACTTTATACTACTTAACTACTTGTACATATTTTAACTATTTGTACATATTATTGGCTATTGTTTTTAATGTAATTAGGTCTTAGTATTATGTCAAAGCATTAACTCAATCAATAAAGGATTTAGCAAATGCCTCAAATGTGTCAAGTTTATTTTATTGACCCTCTCTGACAAAGACATGTTTGTGTATAAAAATACAGATATCAGTTAAAGTTTGTTATAGATTTGTAGAAGAGAAACAACACTTTAACACTTTCAAATTTCGGGGCAAGGTTAAGGGGCACTGTTTGAGAGACTATTCTGTAGTTCTTCAGGCGGCGTGTGACCCTCTCAACGTTGGCTATGCGCCTCATGTTGGTGATGTCTTCTTCGGACAAGGGAAGGCCTCTTCTGGTGAAAGCTGGCAGGACGAGCTTGACTTTACGTTCAAACAGAAGATCTTGGATAACAAGCCCTTGGTCAGCCATCACCTCATCACCTGGACGCAGATACTCCAGAAACCCTGAGTTGGCTGTGATGAACTTGTCACTGCATCTCCCACCATATGCTGGAGAGATGAACATAATTAAACCACATGGTGCAATAGCTATGAGGAACTTGATTGTATTATGTCCATAGTAATGACTGTAAGACTCGCCTCTTGAGTCCAGATTGTGAGCCTTCTGAAGAGGGGTCTCAGAACAGTCGATTACGTACGCATGTGGTTAATGGATAATGTTCCTTGAAGCTCTGTGGCATCGTTGCCTGGATCGTCTCCCTGTGCAGCCATGGAACATAGCACCTCATCTTCTCCTCCATGAAGTCCAGCCACTGAGAGATTATCCTACTGACCACAGACTGAGACACTCTGAACCTCTGCGATGTCGTCCTGCAATAGGTTCAGCCGGAGCTTCATCAGGGTCATCAACAGTTGATCCTTGGGATATAGCTGAGAGATGCTGCATCCTTCTTTCAGGTCGTCGGATAAAGCCTCAAAGGCATCCACTGACAACCCAGTGTACAGTAGACACAGCCGATCATTCCGGAGAAGTTCGGTGTGTACAAGATGTTGTTCAGGACACTGTGTTGCCTGGTCATGGAGGAGAGGACAATGGAGTGAGTCACTGACAGCAAAGATGGGATCTTCCATGAATGTATACTTCCCCTGTGTAGAAGCATCACGATGTGTCATCCCATCAGTCAACCCATCAGTCTCCTGGATTGCAGAGCTGGTTGAGGGTTCTGTAGAAATAACAGCATCAGAAATCAGTAAGTTATCAACGATAAGGTTAATCATTGCTGCCTTTCAACATAACCAGTCCTGGACATCAAATTAGAAAGCCTCGACCTGATCTTATCTTGTAATGCTGTTCATTTATTGAGGTCAAGCCAAGGCATAGTTACGGGAATATGCTGTTCATAATCATTAGACGCTCGCTGGCTAAAGACTAGCAATATTGATAGCTGTTAGTGCTAAAATGTTATCTCACCTTGGAGCCTCACAAGCATCCGACGAGCCTTTTTCGCCGGAGGAATAACATATCCCAATCATTTCTTGGGGTATGGGTGTTGGTCTGATGGTCTGCTGTCCACAAAATGAAAAGAACAGAGTAGGGTTTTTTTGGAGGGTTCTTCAAATTTAGCGCCTTTAGCCACATACGCCGGTCCTCATCGCTGGATGGCGGAGGATGAAGATGAAGGTTGCCCCACAACATTCTGCCCTGGTTTTCCCGTGTACAACACAGTATTGTTGCAAGGACATGTCTTTTATTCCAGTAGTTATGGCAGCCCCGCACGAAACAAATAATGCTTGTCATCTTGACTAAAATTTCTAATGTATTGTGCCACTGTACGACGGACAAAGTTGCTCAACCGGAAGATAGAACACAAAACGGGACCAATATGGCGCCCCCCTTGTTTACGCACGGAACAAGGTGAAGTTCTGCCACAGACTGATTGGGCTGATGTGTAGCTCCAACCACCCCGAGCCACCTTAAAGGAGAAGTTACACACAGAGAGCCAGAGGGCCGTCACAAGTGTACATCAATTTTTACTTCAAGTTTATACAGTGAAATTGTATTAAACTATTATGGTCTGTCTTCCTGACTGACAGTTGAGGATAAAGGCTATTCTGATGCTCTTCATGTACCAACAAACCAAACTTCAGACCCCGCTGTGTGCAGAAGAGGCTCTGTAGCAAAACAATTAGTGACTCATTTGGTATACAATGCAGTCTGTGTGTGTGTGTGTGTGATAATCACACGTCGTTATTTAAGGATTACATGCCAGGGAATGTGTGTGTCCTTTTTGTGTGCTTGTCTGTGTGTGTATGCGAGTTAGTAATGTGTGGTAGTTCTTCAACACATCCAGTTATAGCCGGTACTCCTGTAACTATGACGTTTGTCTTCTCCTCACCTCACCTTCCTCCAAATGAAACACGATCCAGCATTGTAACAGGAAGTGATGTCACCCCACGGCCCCTGGGGGATGGAGCAGGGCGGGTGGGGGTCCGAGGGCCCGGTGTTGACTGCTGGCCGTGAGCCAGAGGGGGAGGGGCAGTAAGCCGCTGATCCGGGTGTACGTGTCAGAGATGGAAATTAACTTTTTTGCCCACCAGCCACTCATCTTTTTTTACCAGCCACTTTTTATACGCTATATATATTTTTAATATATGCAGACATTTTAAACAATACAATAATAACGGCATATGATAAACAATACACAGGTATCTGCCATGTTAAGTCATGTTTATTTCAAAGGTGTTACGATGACAAGTTTGGCGATAATTCATCCATACAAAGTATTTTCAATAAAAAACAAATTGACATATTAACAATAAAACAACATGGCTACACCATCATAAGTCAATAGGAACATTTGTTTTTTTCAGTGGCCTTTTAATTTCTTCAATTCAACCAGATGTATAATGAAATCTTCCCCTATAATGCAACAGATGTATCCTCTCGGTATAGGAAGACTCATACTCTGCCTATGCATTCGAAATTAAACATTTGAAAACAGACCATGAAGAAACAAGAACAAGAAACAATGACTTAATAAGTGCAAGACACATTGAAAAACGTCAGAATACATTAAACTATATATATATATAGGAACTCGTTAGCGTATCTGTTTGTGTACGTTCGCTATGCAGCCCTGCTATTGCGCATTCACAGACTGGCTTTTGTCAAAGGAATACCCGGTCAATGATGGATTTAATATGGACACAAACGACTAAATATTGGATCTTCGTATGGATTTATATGCACATTACGGGATGAATTGGTAAGCTCATGTAAGGGCTATGATGGCACAGATGACAGCTGATTTGGAACGGAACAACAGCAAAGTAAGGAACTCCGACTTTTTTACTCTTCAATTATTAATGTTGTTTTTGAACGAGTATTGGAATACTCGCTCGGAATATCCAACGAGTATTCGAAGCCTGTAAAATGGTATTCGGGACAGCCCTACGTCTTAGCACACACACTTGACCTCTGTTTTGACCAGACTGACAGAAAGCAGCTGTTTGCTGTCGTGTTCTTGAAGAAAGTAGTTCAATCCGGGTCGCTTTTAACTCACTTTATTTGTTAAAGTATTTCGGTATGGTTACTATGAAGCAAAAGGAGGGAATTGTATTTCACACGCGTGGAGAGAAATACCGCAGAGCCATCTTCCAGCCCCGGGGGGCTTTCCCCGGGGCTCTCAACGGGTTTGCCATATGTCTCTGACTTCATCTGACTCCCGCTCCCCGTTTGAATCAAGTAGGTGTGGCCTATGTGAAGTAGGCGTGGCCTATGTGACGTTTTATATGTAACATTGCCAAACAAGTGAGCAGAGCTCTAAGGTTACCCAACATGCTAGTTTTTCGACGGCAACGAACTATTGCATTAGGCCTAATAGAAAATAAAAAATTTACTTGCGTGCACTGCCATTCGAAGTCTTGAAATGGCCTTCCCTTTTTGGAAATTGCGTGTGCATTTCGAAATAGTAGAGTTCTATCAAGCTGGGCTGTTTTGAGGCTAACGAGCGTCCTCATCCCTGTCGTGGTCTGGGCGCTGATTTTCCCTTGGCAATTTTCAAAACGTGAAGGTGACTTTTTGAGGACTCGTGGTTCTTCACGGCTTCCAATTTTAGGTTTTGTGTCCCACTCACAAAACTATTGGACCTGTGGCCATCCGAAGCATGTTTACGACAGAGAGCACAGAACATTCTCTGGCTCGTCCCGTCAAACACCAGCCGGTCACGTTGTTGCCCACTGTCCGATGTTCGCCATCTCTTATTAAAACAGCGCTTCTTTTTGAGGATGACAGCCGTACTATCATCCGCCACCTGTACCTGGCCTACACTCTCCTCAGCTGTTCTCTTTCCTCCAGTGAGGAAACGCAACATTGGTTTCTCTAGTAGTTCTTTCTTTAT
The DNA here is from genome assembly GCF_949987615.1 of Pollachius pollachius. Lineage (NCBI taxonomy): Eukaryota > Metazoa > Chordata > Actinopteri > Gadiformes > Gadidae > Pollachius > Pollachius pollachius. Next base: position 173,233 of record NC_136939.1, on the reverse strand, counting down.
ATGTAACTAATTAGCCTAGCATACTATACCGAATGTTGATACCGGCATATTATCTCTATGGTTACCGGTATATCATCCCGGATGTTGACAGTCGCAGTTCAGCAAAGGAGGCGTAGAAGAAGAAGAGGGCGAGATGTTGACAGTAATGGTTGTGGAACTGTGCAGCGCCGTATGACGAATGTATTAAATATGCAAATTTGAACGGACCTGACTGGAAAGTATTACCCGATACAGTGGCGGGTGAAGTGACGCAATTCACCCGCCACCATTGTTAATTTCCATCCCTGGTACGTACGATACTATCGATCACAGGGTAAGGAGTGAATACCAGGGCTCTGAATGAACCCCTTATCCCCATGGAAACCAGCAGCTTCCATCAGCGCTCTCTCAACGAGAGATGGCTTCTCTTTGAGTGATGTGTTGCCGCTTGGCGGATTGAGGGGTGTGTTCAGCGTCTGGTTTTGTTAACGACAGCCAAGCAAAAGTTGGAATCCGGGGAAATCTAAACAGTGCACTTTCAGTTTGTTGCGATACAACAACCGCTCTTCCTCAGTGCTATCGAATGTCTTCATCGCACAGATTTATCACTTATCAACGTATTGTCCCGCCCCCGACGTGCCGCAGATGTGTCCGTCGTTTCCGTTTTCGGGTTTGCACAAGCTGGTTCCTGGGTTGGATCATCTATTCTCCACTAATCATCTTCTTGCTGAAGAGCTTTGTGCTCATTGAGGTGTGATCCTTGGCTTCTTCAACATTAGCGTTGCTAAGGTGTGAACTAGCACTGCCATGGCAAACGGTAAAACATCAAAAACAAATAAAGACGAGCATTGGGGAGAGGGATGTTCATGTTCTTTCGGATGAACTAATACAAAAGGCTATATTTAGGGAGACATCATGCCATGACTGGATCGCTGTGGTTTTCTGCTACAGTAAGCTGTCAAGACCCTAACCCTAACCCTAACCCTAATCCATTCACCTGGAACCGGAGAATGAGTTTTTGGGCAGGAAACAGTTTCTCAAGTTTGATAGACAGTTTGCTTTGTCTCAAAAGTCTACTGAAACCTTCTTACAATTCTACCAAGGAAGTTGTGTGTGTGGGTGTGCGTATGCTGGTGTGTGAGTGTGTGTGTACGTTTGTGTGTGTGTGAGTGTGTGTCTGTGTGTGTGTGTGTGGATGTATGCGTGGGTGTTTAGTTGTTTTCCAGAGAACAAAATAATAAATGCAATTGTTTTATAGTTCATAATTAATGGACAACACTGGGGAGGACGTGGGTTTACATCCCTAACGAGAGGACATTGGTTTGAATCCCTACAACACTGGAGAGGACATGGGTTTACATCCCTAATGACACTGGAGAGGACCCGGGTTTACACCCCTAATGAGAGGACTTGGGTTTACATCCCTAACAAGAGCATGTGGGTTCACATTCCTAACAAGAGGACGTGGGTTTACATCCCTAACGAGAGGACGTAGGTTTACATTCCTAACAAGAGGACGTGGGTTTACATCCCTAATGGGAGGACGTGGATTTACATCCCTAACAAGAGGATGTGGGTTTAAATCCCTAATGAGAGGATGTGGGTTTACATCCCTAACAAGACGACTTGAGTAATACGCTTGATCTCAATGAGATCACTGGGAAACATGGCTGTCCCAAAATACCCTGCGATCCGCTCTCTGCCTGGAGATAGAGTATGGATAGAGAGAGAAAGAGAGATGGAGAGACAGAGAGATGGAGAGATAGAGTGGGGGAGGGAGAGAGAGAGCGCTGGATGTATAATTGATGCTCTCTAATGGATTAAAGTTGACCAAGTTCCTTCCTAGCATTGCCTTTTTTTTTTTCTGTTTGTTTTTTTCTTTCTCTCTCTCTCTCTCTCTCTCTCTCCCTCTCTCTCTCTCTACTGGGATGAGAAACAAACATTAATATTGCCAAGGCAGGTGAACAATTAGGAGGTAAAAGTATAAAACGTTAAATACAAAATATATATCCATATCAAATATTAGAATATGAAATACTCAACCAATAAAAAGTAAAATGTGAATGCTATAGTTTCCAGTATCTCCTTTAAACAGACAAATAAAGGTACACTGTACAAACACATTATTTACAAAGGGAGTACGTGTGCAATAGTGCAATCATTGGTATCTCACTCTCTCTCTCTTTCTCTCTATCTATCTCTCCCTCTCTCTCTCTCCCTCTCCCTTCAACCCCTTCCCCCCCCCCCCCCCCCCCCCACACCCCTGCTCTTTAAAACAGGCCGATTAGCACAATATAAAACATGCAAAACATAAAGGAGGCAGAGAAATGAAGGAGAAGCAAATAGCTAAGTAGAATCTGAAAACTGCCCCTGGGATGATAGATCCACCTCCGGCAGGTTGTTAATCTTCTCCAACAGGGTGCAAAAGGTGCAAAGCGCCATATGTCTGTGTCCTCAAATATTCCAATTAGTCTCCATTAGCTGTTGGCTTCACTGCGCTAGATCAGGGATTGTGACCAGAGCCGTCCTGCTTAACAACGATGGAAGACATGAAGGGTTGATATTTAGAGATGGGGCAGCAGGTATCCTAGGTAGGGGGCAGGTATCCTAGCTAGGTAGATATATGATATATGTGTAGGTAGGGGGGGTATACAGCTAGGTAGATATATGATATATGGGTAGGTAGGGGGGGTATACAGCTGGGTAGATATATGATATATGTGTAGGTAGGGGGGGTATACAGCTAGGTAGATATATGATATATGGGTAGGTAGGGGGGGTATACAGCTAGGTAGATATATGATATATGGGTAGTTAGGGGGGGGTATACAGCTAGGTAGATATATGATATATGGGTAGTTAGGGGGGGTATACAGCTAGGTAGATAGATGGGTAGGTAGTTTACAATATCTCATGTCAATTTACAATCGGCTAAATGTGTCAGCGTTGGCCGACTAACTCTTTTTAATTAGGATATTGATCCTGCGCGTCTCCCCTTTGCAACGGAATTTGTTTAAGATATAAAACCATTTAATTGAACATACACACACTAAAGCAGATATTTTCGTTTTTAAATAAATATTTGGAAACGAAAATTCATGTTTCCTGCAGTGTGCCTCTCTGGTATTGCAGGTCTGCAGGATCGCACTCTGCACAACCCAGTCGGTAAAGAAGTCACGGTCACGTACGACTCAATCAACGTCACGACGTAATCAACGCTTTCCAAGCATCGGTGGTGATGGCAACTTTCTCCGCTAAGGACAGGATCTCACGGAGGGAGGCTGCTGCTTCGCTGTACATTTTCTCCAGCCTCACAGTCATAGTTTATCGCCTCGAGAAATGCAATCAGATCACAAAAGACTAACACGTCACCTCTCTTGCAAAGGCTGCCATATTTAAAATAGCATATGCATCAGTTATATTTCAATTTAATTTACAGAGCAATCCCTGCAAAGTATTTAGGTTAACTATATAGTGTGTGTCTGGTTGTTCCATTACCTCTAACCCCTGTACTAAGTCACCGGATCCACCCCCCCTCTGCGTTCCGGGACCTCCCACTTTACAAATTAAGCACTGGAGCTAGGTAGATATATGGGTAGGTAGGGGGTGATATAAAGCTAGCTAGATAGGCACCATGTCCGGTTGACCAATCTTTTAGGTAAGAATGTAGGTTAGATAGGCTAAGTAGATATTACTTGGAAGGTAGGCATACAGGTAGGTAGTTAGGCAGGTAAATAGGTAGTCAGGTAGCTAGGTACCTCGGTAGCTAGCTATACAGGTAGCTAGGTATGCAGGTAGCTAGGTAGCTTGGTATACAGGTAGCTAGGATGCTAGGTATATAGTTAGCTAGGTATATAGGTAGCTAGGTATACTAGCTGTTATCTATTCCCATCTCAGCAATAACATCACCGCACGCACAACCCCCCATGCTAAATTTGTCTAAGCCAACAATCCTCTCCGTTCCAAAGCTAGTGACACCGTCCCCAACCATCCCCACTGGGCCAAGTGTCCCGCTTCCCACCTGGATAACGAGAGACAGAGAGAGAGAGGGAGAGAGAGAGGGAGAGAGGGAGAGAGAGAGGGAGAGGGAGAGAGAGAGAGAGAGAGAGGGAGAGAGAGGGAGAGGGAGAGAGAGAGAGAGAGAGAGGGAGAGAGGGAGAGAGAGAGAGAGAGGGAGAGAGAGAGGGAGAGGGAGAGAGGGAGAGAGAGAGGGAGAGAGAGAGAGAGAGAAACCAAGAGTTCCAGCAGAAAGCTTTGACCACCAGACTGATGCCTCAGGTCTTAGAGAGGGACTCTGGCTTCAGGCTGACAACCTTTCTGTTGACAGCGTTAATTACTGAGCTGGCTTTGCATTCATCTATTCATTAATCGATCTGTATTGGCCGCCATGTTGGCTTTGCTGACCATGTGGAATCATGGGAACTGTAGTATTACTTAGTGCTCCAATCAAGCAGAGCTGTTCCCCTGTTCCTACAGCCTTTAGATCCAGAAGCCGGTGGGAGTATGTGTTGGGCCACATGTCCCAGGCGGAACCCAACGCCCCCCAACGCTGGCTCTAGGTCCCCAGTGAGCCTCTCTGGGGCCAGAAGAGCCTGCACCACTGCCCCCTGGGACCACTGCCCCGGCATTAATGGAAGTGTCACGCAGACTAAGTGTCTGTTTCTCTCTTTATCTGTGACTCGCCGATTGGAAGATAAATCCCCTCCTCAAACTCGCTCCGTCAGTCTGTCTATCCATCACTCTGTCTGAGCCTCTCTCCGTCTATCCCTCTGTCTCTCTCTGTCTCTCTCTGTCTCTCTCTCCCTCTCTCTATCGCTCTCTCTCTCTCCATCTCTCTCTCCATTTCTCTCTCTCTCTCACCCCCTCTCTCTCTCTCTCTCTCTCTGCCCCATCTCTCTCTCTCTCTGCCCCATCTCTCTCTATCTCTGCCCCATCTCTCCCTCTCTCTCTCTCTCTCTCTCGGCCTGTATGGACATTAACTGAAACATTGAACAGCCCTTCTATGGGGCTGCACAGCACAGTGAGATTTGGTAGAGAGACACTCTCCTGCAGTCTCTCTCTCTCTTTCCCCCTCTCTCCCAAACCAACGGTACTTCAGCTCTCATCACGGATTCAGTCTTACTGCTGCTTTATAGACATAAACAATTAATTCTGAAATGAATGAACCCACGTCCTCGTTAGGGAGGTGAACCAATGTCCTCTCCAGTGTTGTAGGGATGTGAACCCAGACCAGGGTTCTGTGTTCCAGGCCAGAGACCTGAGGCCCATTCTGCCAATAGAAACCAACAATTAATTACATATTCATAAAAATTTGAAAAATAGGCCCTCATATAATGCAGTCTGTTGGTCAGGTTGCTAGCTAGTCAACCAGCCAGCTAGTCAACCAGGCAGCCAGCCAGCTAGTTAACCAACCAGTTAGTAAACCAGACAGCTAGTTAATCAGGCAGCCAGGCAGTTATTTAACAAGCCAACCAGTTAACCAGGCAGCCAGTCAGCTAGTTAACCAAGATGCTGTTGGTAACAAATTACTATCAACCCATTTCACACACACACAAACACATGCACACAAACACACACACACACAAACACACAGACACACACACACACACACAGCCACATACATAGACACTGTCACACACACACTGACACACAAACACATACACAAACACACACACACACACATACACTGACACACAAACACACACACACACAGAATAGGTCTAATAAATGATAACGTTTATCATATAGTATATATTGTTTAGTGTATTAAAACATGTCAACACACGCTGGACATATACAAGACTGACCGAAGCTTACAAGAGTGTCCAAGAAAGAAACAGGAGACAAACAAAAGTCCCCCAGAGAGAGGGAGGAGGAGGAGACGGAGGGACTAATGGACACTGATGGCTCTGACCTTCCATCGGGCCAGGCACTGTGACTGATGACGGAGTCCAACCGACACCCTTCAGATGGGCTGGTGCTGCAGTGACTGATGCTCCAGCCGCCCGACACGCTATCCTCCCCCTTCACTTATCTCTCTTTAGGAAGACGCTCAGACACAGGCGCCCCCCCCTCCCCCTCCCTCCTGCCTCCTCCCCCCTCCCCCCGCCCCCTCCCTCCCCCTCCCTCCCCCGCCCCCTCCCTCCTGCCTCCTCCCTCCTCCCCCTCCCCCCTACCTCCTCCCTCCTCCCCCCCCGCCCCATCCCTCCTGCCTCCTCCCCCCTCCCTCCTCCCCCCCGCCCCCTCCCTCCTGCCTCCTCCCCCCTCCCCCGCCCCCTCCCTCCTGCCTCCTCCCCCCTCCCCCCGCCCCCTCCCTCCCCCTCCCTCCCCCGCCCCCTCCCTCCTGCCTCCTCCCTCCTCCCCCTCCCCCCTACCTCCTCCCTCCTCCCCCCCCGCCCCATCCCTCCTGCCTCCTCCCCCCTCCCTCCTCCCCCCCGCCCCCTCCCTCCTGCCTCCTCCCCCCTCCCCCGCCCCCTCCCTCCTGCCTCCTCCCCCCTCCCCCCGCCCCCTCCCTCCCCCCGCCCCCTCCCTCCTGCCTCCTCCCTCCTCCCCCTCCCTCCCCCCGCCCCCTCCCTCCTGCCTCCTCCCTCCTCCCCCTCCCCCCACCCTCCCCCCTCCCTCCTGCCTCCTCCCCCCCCGCCCCATCCCTCCTGCCTCCTCCCCCCTCCCTCCTGCCTCCTCCCCCCTCCCCCCGCCCCTCCCACCCCCTCCCTCCCCCCGCCCCCTCCCTCCTGCCTCCTCCCTCCTCCCCCTCCCTCCCCCCGCCCCCTCCCTCCTGCCTCCTCCCTCCTCCCCCTCCCCCCACCCTCCCCCCTTCCTCCTGCCTCCTCCCCCCCCCGCCCCATCCCTCCTGCCTCCTCCCCCCTCCCTCCTGCCTCCTCCCCCCTCCCCCCGCCCCTCCCACCCCCTCCCTCCCCCCGCCCCCTCCCTCCTGCCTCCTCCCTCCTGCCTCCTCCCCCCCCGCCCCATCCCTCCTGCCTCCTCCCCCCTCCCTCCTGCCTCCTCCCCCCCGCCCCCTCCCTCCTGCCTCCTCCCCCCTCCCCCCTCCCTCCTGCCTCCTCCCCCGCCCCGTCCCTCCTGCCTCCTCCCCCCTCCCCCTCCCTCCTGCCTCCTCCCCCCGCCCCCTCCCCCCTCCCTCCTGCCTCCTCCCACCCTCCCCCCCTCCCCCTCCCCCCTCCCTCCCTCCTGCCTCCTCCCTCCTCCCCCCTCCCCCCTCCCTCCTGCTTCCTAACCCTAACCCTGACCCCCCTGACCCCAATACAAAGACCTGACCTTTAAGTCCACCTATAACTCACTAAGTTGATTAACTCCTCAGTGTCACCACTAGAGACGCTGATGTCCCCCATATGGACTTCTTGATCAATAACCTTGGTCTGTGTGCAGAGTACACAGAGTAGTGTATCGGTGGTCCATTAGCGTGGCTCTGAGAGAGACCGGACCACAGGGGGGCGATGGACCAATGGACAAGTGGTTAGGACTCTCTGTGGTGCTGCGGGGTTTAGACAAACCATAAGGAGAGGCAGCAACAACCGTTCTGGGGCCCTCCTCTCCCTCCCTCCCTCCTCCTCTCCATCCCTCCTCTCCTCCCTCCTCTCTCTCCCTCCCTCCTCCTCTCCCTCCCTCCTCTCTCTCCTCCCTCCTCCTCTCCATCCCTCCTCCCTCCTTCTCCCTCCTCTTCCTCCCTCCTCTCTTTCCTCCCTCCTCTCTCTCCCTCCCTCCTCCTCTCCATCCCTCCTCTCGCTCCCTCCTCCCTCCTCTCCCTCCTTCTCCCTCCTCTCTCTCCCTCCCTCCTTCTCCCTCCTCTCCCTCCTTCTCCCTCCTCTCTCTCCCTCCCTCCGCTCCCTCTCTCCCTCCCTCCTTTTCTCCTTCCTCCCTTTTGGACAGACACATTTCCACCCACTGTCCACTGAGGATAAGTGACACAGAATGTTCCAGATCCTGTGATGGTGAGACCCGAGAGAGCAACGGGCGGCGCACACACACACACACACAAAAACACACACACACACGCGCACACACACACAGACACACACAAAAACACACACATACACACATTCATACCGACTGACTGATGGACACTGACAGACAGAGAGACAGACAATTTCAGCAGACACAGATGCAGAGAGTTGTGCCAGATCGGGGCCAGTGGACTGTGAAATCCTCGTGATTGGTGTCTCTCTGCTCCACTGAGTGTATGTTTGTGTGTCTGTTTGTTTGGGTGTGGCTGTGTGTGTGTATGTGTGTGTGTTCGCGTGCATGTGGGTGCACACATAGCATGCTTACATAGTTAATGTTGGCATGTCTGAGCTTCTTCTGTCTACAAATCTATCCTTGTGCGTGTGTGTGTGTGTGTGTGTGTGTGTGTGTGTGTGCGTGCGTGCGTGTGTGCGTGCGTGCGTGCGTGTCCCTGACTGGGGCACCTCCTCACCTGGGGTCGACCGTGTCACTGTGTTCCAGTCGCATGTGGCCTCCTGTCAGCTCCACTCTCCTCCTGTTTACTAGCCTGGCTTCAACAGAAGGGAGGGAGGAGACGGCTGCGCCTTACTGCACCCTCCTCCTCCTCCCTCCTCCCCCTCCTCCTCCTCCTCCCTCCCCCCCTCCTCCTCCTAATCATCCACCCTCCTTCTTCCTCCTCCTCCTCACCCTTCTCCTCCTCCTCCCTCCCCCCTCTCCTCCTCCCTCCCCCTCCTCCTCCTCCCCCTTCTCCTCCTCCCTCCCCTCCCTTCTCCTCCTCCCTCCCGCCCTCCTCCCTCCCCCTCCTTCTTCCTCCTCCTCCTCCTCCTCCTCCTTCCTCCTCCTCCCTCTCCCCCTCCTCCTCCCTCCCCCTCCTCCTCCTCCTTCCTCCTCCTCCCTACCCCCCTCCTCCTCATCATCCACCCTCCTCCTCCCTCCCCCCTCCTCCTCCTCCCCCTTCTCCTCCTCCCTCCCCCCCTCCCTCCCCCTCCTCCTTCTTCCTCCTCCTCCTCCCTCCCCCTCCTCCTCCTTCTTCCTCCTCCCTCCCCCCCTCCTCCTCCCTCCCCCTCCTCCTCCTTCTTCCTCCTCCTCCCTTCCCCCCTCCTCCTCATCATCCACCCTTCTTCCTCCTCCTCTCTCCCCCCTCCACCCTCCTCCTTCTCAGCCCTTGTCCTCCTCCTCCTCCTCCCTACCCCCCTCCTCCTCCCTCCCCCTCCTCCTCCTCCTCCCTCCTCCCCCCTCCCTCCCCTCCTCCTCCCTCCCCCTCTGTGGGATGGGCGTCGCCTTGAAAATGACCCAATTACTGCAGGTTATTTCCTTGTTTTCTTTCCCTCTCCGCTTCTCTCTCTCGCTCTCCTGCACCCTCTTGCTCTCTCTTGCCTTTTCTCTATCTCTGTCTCTCTCTTTTTCTGTCCCTCTCTCCCCTGTCTCCCTCCCCATCCCTCTCCCTCTATTTTGTTTTTGCTTGTGCATTCAGCTCACACAACAACATACACATGTATACACTGAGCATCGAAGCAGAGAGCCTTAGTGGGGGAGTATGCTCATACTGGAGGTTTAGCAGAGAGCCTTAGTGGGGGAGTATTAGACCAGTAGTAGACCAGACCCAGAAGCATTATTAACTCCATGACATGTTAAGAGACACGTAATAACATCATGGGACAGCCTCATCTCTGGTGGAACGCAAAATCTTTATGATTGGCTGAGAAATGCTACTAGGGCGGGCCAGTGACCTGTTTCTCTGGACCAATCACAATCAGCCTTGCAGTGTAGCCTGTGTTGCATTGTATAGTGTTTTACAAAATGCAACAACAAATCATTAAGTAAGAGTGCAAAACGTATGGCTGGACAAATATGAAGAAATGTTGGACATGGCAGATAAAGTATCAGGCCGACTGCTGCTCAGCTGTAGGATCTGTAGCTCTGCTGGGCAGCTGCCACTGAAAGCCAATCAGCTGTGATAGCCCCCTGATTGTATATTACCATGCAATAATGGAGCAAATTAAAACTAGCAGACTGCAACGTATGAACAAAATCTAAATAGATTGGATTATAACGACTATATCCTAAGCACGCCAAAACAACTAATTGTGATCTGGGACACCAAATGATAACAACCCGATGTTTGATTTCCTCTCCAAGATCATTACCAAATGTCCCCCCGCCACCCACACTGCTGTGGTGGGGCAACACCCTGTCTCTCTCCAGCCTTTACCTTCTGCCTCCACTGGACCACCCTGTCTCTCTCCAGCCTTTACCTTCTGCCTCCACTGGACCACCCTGTCTCTCTCCAGCCTTTACCTTCTGCCTCCCCTGGACCACCCTGTCTCTCTCCAGCCTTTACCTTCTGCCTCCCCTGGACCACCCTGTCTCTCTCCAGCCTTTACCTTCTGCCTCCCCTGGACCACCCTGTCTCTCTCCAGCCTTTACCTTCTGCCTCCACTGGACCACCCTGTCTCTCTCCAGCCTTTACCTTCTGCCTCCACTGGACCACCCTGTCTCTCTCCAGCCTTTACCTTCTGCCTCCCCTGGACCACCCTGTCTCTCTCCAGCCTTTACCTTCTGCCTCCCCTGGACCACCCTGTCTCTCTCCAGCCTTTACCTTCTGCCTCCCCTGGACCACCCTGTCTCTCTCCAGCCTTTACCTTCTGCCTCCCCTGGACCACCCTGTCTCTCTCCAGCCTTTACCTTCTGCCTCCCCTGGACCACCCTGTCTCTCTCCAGCCTTTACCTTCTGCCTCCCCTGGACCACCCTGTCTCTCTCCAGCCTTTACCTTCTGCCTCCACTCCGGACCGAATCACATATTCTAACCCCGACCTCCCCTCCGTTCTCTAGAGGATCCCAGCCCCCCTTGAGCTAGACCTCGGTACCCTGAAGTCTCTCTAGACGCCTGAGCTCTGGATCAGGGAGCAGTGGCTCCCCTCTAAGGGCCTCTTGGATCAACCAACACCTGACAGAGCGTCGGCCCCCAACCCCCCCCCGCCCCCTGCAGAGAACGCTCTCCAGCCGTCTAGTCTCAGGAAGCTGTTTCAAACGGACTGCAGGCATTTTCCCAATGCATAAGAAAAACAGGAGATCTCTCGGATGCAGCATACTTTGTGAGAAACGACTCAAGTGACTCAGTGTTTTGGGCCGTTCATGAATTCATAAGCATGAAGATGGAGACGGTTAAAGAGGTCTGTGGGCAGCGTACCGAGGGATTGTGTCCTCAGCTTTGATACGCCGTTGATGTGGTTCAGGACCACTTCCGTCTTAGATTCTAACCCGCTCATGGGCGCCTCATGCTCCACCTGATTAGAACAACTTTATGTTGCCCCTCATCTTCCCTCTGTGTTGCAAACTGAATCTATTATTCACTCCACTTGTCTTCACACCCTGACAGGATTTCAGTTGAATGTCGCCCACACAGAAGGGAGGGCAGAACTCCGACCCAAGCCAACCTTTGGTTGAACTTGAAGACAAATGGGTACTGGGATTCAAGTGAACTGGAACAAAGTTTCCAAGCACCTGTCATGGTTGTAATGGTTGTAATGGTTGAAGTTTGAAAACGGTTATTTTTGTCTGTTTGGTTTTGTCAAATCCTTGATTTATATTCCATTGGAAACCAGTCCAATGGTTTGGCTGGTTTGCCCTGTATCTATGTCAGAGGATAAATATTTCTTGCCCTTGCTGTTTTGGTCATGTCTATTTGCATCTACGTCTACATTGCAGCCATCATAACTCAAGGGAACCTTGAGCTAACCCCATCACCTCTCTGCCAACACTATGAGTTTTCCTTATGAGATGGACCACAGCCCGGCCTTAAATAAACCCAGACTCTGAGGACATCACCCTGGCACTTCTCCTCTCCCTATTCCAGTATTCCCAGTTCATCCTTAGAGAAAGTCACACAACTTATATCTCTCTGCCAGTAAAATCTAAAAAGCCAACTTTTAAAGAATCTTCTCAGATTGGCAAGCTGTTTTAAGAATACATTTTCACCCCCAGTCTTTCTAGGAAGGCACGAGGTGGCCATCTTTTCTTCCAGCTCTGTCAGAGAAGGTTCCCCCGGACCCAGCCTCACTGGGCAAGGAGGAGGAGTCGTGTGTATTCACGGCAAACCCACAGGAATAGCCACAGTGCCACGGCATTACCTTACCCAGTATCTTGTGGTCCCTCTGGGGCAGTCTCATTACCTCCCTCTGCGTCTAGACCGGCATTCCAGCCAGCTGACACCTATGCGATCGCTATAGCAACGGTCAGCCTTTCCCGACAGCTCGCCAACGACCTGCGGATAGGACCTTTTCATTTCACGGTATATACCCGTATGCATCTGAAAAATAGTCCTGATTCCTAATGTCACTAAATCAATCAGGATGGGAAGGATCAACATGGAGAGATTTGCTGCTTCCTTAGGTCACAGCTTACACTCCCATATAGACTTTAATGTGGGGCCTTTGGGTTCTATGTTTAGAATGCTATAAGCGTTCATAAGCACATTGTGGTTACCGTTAATATTCATATATTCAGGGAGAGCAGGAAGAAGCTTCAAGAAGCTGTGGATAAAAGATGGGGATGCAGAGGCTACTGTAGCATCAGACTCAATATGCTGGTTATGGGGAGAGGGAAAGGGAGGGAGAGAGAGGGTGATAGAGGGACGGAGGGAGATTGAGAGAGAGAGCTAGAAAGGGGGAGAGAGAGGGAGATAGACATTTGCTTCAATAAACTAAGCTTTCACCGTTGTCCAGAAATACCTTGCGGATAATGTGTTTGATTGTTATTATCCCCGTCGCACGGAAGTGACGATTGTGTCGACCAATCAACAGACGGCGTGTGTAGCCCGAACTTGTTGGCACCCTTTCAGACGTCTTGGTTCCCCAACGGAGGAGTACTGAGAGATATGTACGGCTCATCAGTGGCCGGACCCCACACACTTTTGGAGGTGGAAACGCGTACTGTGCCGCACCTTACCACACAGAACCATCCCGCTCACCTCGGTGGAAACGCGCCATTACTCTCCCACAGATCCAGGATCAGGCCTAGTCCAGGAGAGGGCTCAGGGATCAGACCCAGGATCAGGCCTAGTCCTGGAGAGGGCTCAGGGATCAGACCCAGGATCAGGCCTAGTCCTGGAGAGGGCTCAGGGATCAGACCCAGGATCAGTCAGACAGGATGTTTTTTATTTAGGTGAGACAGGAGGGTTTAGAGAGGTGAGACAGGAGGGTTTAGAGAGGTGAGACAGGAGGGTTTAGATAGGTGAGACAGGAGGGTTTAGAGAGGTGAGACAGGAAGGTTTAGAGAGGTGAGACAGGAGGGTTTAGCCCTTAAACGCTTGCACCTTTCAGCAACAAACTCTAGTTAAGAGTTTTCTCTTTTTAAGTGTGGAAAAAGCTGTGTGAGTGTAAAAAAATACCATGAATACATTATTTATAGGATTTCAACTTAAAAAGATATCCTTCAACTCGGAGCCAGAGTTACTGTTGTACTACCTTTTGAAACCTTCCTGAAGCCTTTACCTTTGACCTTGAAAACTGAACCTTCATCAGGGTTAGAGGGACTTAAGGTAAACCTTCATCTTCCCTCCTGGTAGACACCAGCCGAGTAAACACAATCCAACGGAGGACATTGACCTTATCAGTTTCAGATGCAGCCAGCCGTACACTAATAAGGTATTAAGTAGCTCATTTGTAATGTCTCCAGAATAAATTAAGTAATACTTCGGTTCACTGCTCCAAAGAGGAACTCGTTTTCAGGTGACAAACACTTGCTTGTTTGGCCATTTGTAATTAACTTAATTCGCAGCGTTGGTTTGATCTCTGACCTCGTTGCTCCGAGTGTGAGCGGGTGAAGGCGAACAAGAGGCGAGAGCGCAAGAAAGGAAAGGTGAAGGCCTTCAGCCGGGAGCAGGAGAAGAAAAGCCACTGGGGCTGTTGTTGTCAGCTGTGATGGAAAGGTCAACCTCGTCTAATGAGACTGCTCCCACAACGCTGCTGTAGAAATGTCACACGTACACACGTACACACGTAAGCACACACACACATTGGCGCCGGTGAGACGTAGATGTTGATGGGAAAATGTAATCAGAGTGAGAGAAAGAGACAGAGTCACAGATAGAGAGAGAGAGATACTGAGTCAGAGAGAGAGAGAGAGATAGACACTGAGTCACAGAGAGAGAGATGGAGAGATAGAGAGAGACAGGGAGAGAGAGACACTGAGTCACAGAGAGAGAGATGGAGATAGAGAGAGAGACAGGGGGAGAGAGAGAGATACTGAGTCAGAGAGAGAGAGAGAGAGAGAGAGAGCGATACTGAGTCACAGAGAGAGAGATAGAGAGAGAGGATTTGTTATCTGACTCTTATTGTGGCAGAAGGTGGGTGCTCACTTGTCAGCACATTGATTTCCTGTGGCCTTTAAATGGCTAATCAAGGGAAAATAACACACAGGATGGCGTGCTGAAATGGAGGTGTGTGTGTCTGTGTGTGCGTGTGTGTGTCTGTGTGAGGTTTATGCCTATGATGAGTGCATGCAGACATCTATTTATGTGATGGTTATTTACAGTTTGTTTGTGCGTTGTTTACTTGTGCAATGATGCGGGCGCAGAACGGCATGCTGGGAAGAGGAAGACCAACTGGGCCCGATTGGTCCAAACCACGTCAGGTGATTCTCTGGCGAACACAGAGACTCTAAAGACCCCCCATCGGTCTGAAGGCTCGGGGCGGGGGGGGCTCATATGGTCAGCCCCCCGTTCAGCATGAAGACCGGAGACACTGGGATTAGGGTTAGGGTTCATGATTAGGGTTAGGGTTAATGAATAGGGTTAGGGTTAATGAATAGGGTTAGGGTTAATGAATAGGGTTAGGGTTAATGAATAGGGTTAGGGTTAGGGTTAATGAATAGGGTTAGGGTTAATGAATAGGGTTAGGGTTAGGGTTAATGAATAGGGTTAGGGTTAATGAATAGGGTTAGGGTTAATGAATAGGGTTAGGGTTAGGGTTAATGAATAGGGTTAGGTTTAGGGTTAATGAATAGGGTTAGGGTTAATGAATAGGGTTAGGGTTAAGGTTAATGAATAGGGTTAGGGTTAATGAATAGGGTTAGGGTTAATGAATAGGGTTAGGGTTAAGGTTAATGAATAGGGTTAGGGTTAATGAATAGGGTTAGGGTTAATGAATAGGGTTAGGGTTAATGAATAGGGTTAGGGTTAGGGTTAATGAATAGGGTTACGGTTAATGAATAGGTCCCATGCCCTCAATAAGTGTGTGTGCATCTGCGCGTGTTCATGTGTGCAGGGTGTGTGTGCGTCTGCGCGTGTTCATGTGTGCGTTGTTGTTCACTGGCTCCTTTGTTGTTGAGTTTTGTTCACAGAGAACAGAGGAGGCTGAAAAATTCACTGAGGTCTCACATTATTCTGTCTGTTTTCTTTTGTTCTCCTCCTACCCACATCTCCTCCTTCCTCTCCTCTCATCACACCTTTCTCCCCTCCTCCTGCTACCTTCTCTCATCTTTTCTCCTCTCCTCTTCCTCTCCCTCCTCCTCCTCTCCCCTCCTCCCCCCCTCTTCCTCTCCTCTCCCCTCCCCCTCTCCCTCTCCCCTCCTCTCCCCTCCCCCCTCCTCTCCTCCCCTCCTCCTCTCCTCCTCCCCCCTCCCCCCCTCCTCTCCTCTCCTCCTCTCCCCTCCTCCTCCCCTCCTCTCCCCCCCTCCTCCTCCTCTCCCCTCCTCTCCTCCCCCCTCCTCCTCTCCTCTCCCCTCCCCCCCTCTCCTCCTCCCCCCTCCTCCTCTCCCCTCCCCTCCTCCTCCTCTCCCCTCCTCCTCTCCTCCTCCTCTCCCCTCCTCCCCCCTCCTCTCCCCTCCTCCCCCCCTCCTGTCCTCCCCCTCTCCCCTCCTCCCCCCCTCCTCTCCTCCTCCTCTCCCCTCCTCCTCTCCCCTCCTCCCCCCCTCCTGTCCTCCCCCCCTCCTCTCCTCCTCCCCCCCCTCCTCTCCCCTCCTCTCCTCCCCCTCTCCCTTCCTCCCCCCCTCCTCTCCTCTCCCCTCCTCCTCTCCCCTCCTCTCCCCCTCCTCCTCCTCTCCCTTCCTCCTCCTCTCCCCTCCTCCCCCCCTCCTCCTCTCCCTTCCTCCCCCCTCCTCCTCTCCTAGGTTGGGGTGGGCTGGAGCTTCTGCTGCTGCTGTGTGGCCTGGAGTTCTCCCAACCCTGCCCGCGTCACTGCATCTGCTACACCTCCCCCAGCACCGTCTCCTGCCAGGCCCACAACTTCCAGGCGGTTCCGGAGGGCATCCCGGCGCAGAGTGAGCGCGTCTTCCTACAGAACAACAAGATCCAGCGGCTGCTGCAGGGCCACTTCTCCCCCACCACCGCCATGCTGTGGCTGTACTCCAACAACATCTCCTACATCCAGCCCTCCACCTTCCACGGCTTCGACCGGCTGGAGGAGCTGGACCTGGGGGACAACCGCCACCTGCGTGCCCTGGCAGGGGACACCTTCCGGGGGCTGGGTCGGCTGCACGCCTTGCACCTGCACCGGTGCGGGCTGGTCACCCTGCCGGCCGGACTGCTTGAGGGCCTCAGCAGCTTGCACTACCTCTACCTCCAGGTCAGCTGCTCTCTGGGTGCTGGTCCACACCCACAGCCTGGTGGATCAAGGCTGGATCAGACCTCACTAACATTGACCAACAAGGTGCCACTTTACACCCGGCAGTTATCTGCATAAAAGCGCTACTTTACCTTTTAGTGAAATGAGGGGAGGCGGCGATGCCCCAAGACGGCAGGGAGCAGCGTTCTAACAGCGTTCTAGCAGAGTTCTACCAGCGTTCTAACAGCGTTCTAACAGCGTTCTATCAGTGTTGTCCTCCACCAGAAGCCCACCGCTAACGGGGAACAGGCGGTATTGATGAGCTATTATGGGATGTTGCGTCAATAAGTGCAGTAGAGGCCTGTTTGTTCACAGAGAAGAAGGGTCCATCTCCAGTTGAGGTGTCCAGTGTGTCCTCCATTGCGGCTGGCAGAAAAATCCATACTTATGGACATTGAACGGCGTGCTGAAGTTCTGCGTGTGGCATCAAGCTCAATAAGAACGTGGACTGGAAGAGGTTCACGACTATCTGGCCGTCTATAAATGACCCCTAAATTCTTCTGAACAGCCGAAAGATTAATCATGTGCTCCTTTTTTTATTTTACTGCCGTGTGTTAGGGTTAGGGTCGTGTGTTAGGGTTAGGGCGGTGTGTTAGGGTTAGGGTCGTCTGTTAGGGTTAGGGCCGTGTGTTAGGGTTAGGGTCGTCTGTTAGGGTTAGGGCCGTGTGTTAGGGTTAGGGTCGTCTGTTAGGGTTAGGGTCGTCTGTTAGGGTTAGGGTCGTCTGTTAGGGTTAGGGCCGTGTGTTAGGGTTAGGGTCGTGTGTTAGGGTTAGGGCCGTGTGTTAGGGTTAGGGTCGTCTGTCAGGGTTAGGGCCGTGTGTTAGGGTTAGGGTCGTCTGTTAGGGTTAGGGCCGTGTGTTAGGGATAGGGTCATGTGTTAGGGATAGGGTCGTGTGTTAGGGTTAGGGCCGTGTGTTAGGATCAGGGTCGTGTGTTAGGGTTAGGGCTGTGTATTAGGGTTAGGGCCGTGTGTTAGGATTAGGGTCATGTGTTAGGGTTAGGGTCGTGTGTTAGGGTTAGGGTCATGTGTTAGGGTTAGGGCTGTGTGTTAGGGTTAGGGTCGTGTGTTAGGGTTAGGACCGTGTGTTAGGGTTAGGGTTAGGGCCGTGTGTTAGGGTTAGGACCGTGTTAGGGTTAGGGCGGTGTGTTAGGGTTAGGGTCGTGTATTAGGGTTAGGGCCGTATGTCAGGGTTAGGTCCGTGTGTTAGGGTTAGAGTTAGGGCCAGGACCGTGTGTTAGGGTTAGGGCCGTGTGTTACTGTTAGGGTCGTGTGTTAGGGTTAGGGGCATGTGTTAGGGTTAGAGATAGGGTTAGGGCCGTGTGTTAGGGTTAGGGCTGTGTGTTAGTGTTAGGGTCGTGTGTTAGGGTTAGGACCGTGTGTTAGGGTTAGGGGCGTGTGTTAGGGTTAGAGATAGGGTTAGGGCCGTGTGTTAGGGTTAGGGCCGTGTGTTAGGGTTAGGGCCGTGTGTTAGGGTTAGGGCCATGTGTTAGGGTTAGGGCCGTGCGTTAGGGTTAGGGCCGTGTATTAAGGTTACGGTTAGGGCCGTGTGTTAGGGTTAGGGTTGTGTGTTAGGGTTAGGGCCGTGTGTTAGGGTTAGGGCCGTGTGTTAGGGTTAGGGCCGTGTATTAAGGTTACGGTTAGGGCCGTGTGTTAGAGTTAGGGTTAGGGCCGTGTGTTAGGGTTAGAGCTAGGGTTAGGGCGGTGTATTAGGGTTAGGGTCGTGCGTTTGGGTTAGGGTTAGAGTTAGGGCCGTGTGTTAGGGTTTGGGCCGTGTATTAGGGTTAGCGTTAGGGTCGTGTGTTAGGGTTAGGGCCGTGTGTTAGTGTTAGGGCGGTGTGTTAGGGTTAGAGTTAGGGTTAGGGCCGTGTGTTAGGGTTAGAGCTAGGGTTAGGGCGGTGTATTAGGGTTAGGGTTGTGCGTTTGGGTTAGGGTTAGAGTTAGGGTTAGGGACGTGTGTTAGGGTTTGGGCCGTGTATTACGGTTAGCGTTAGGGTCGGGTGTTAGGGTTAGGGCCGTGTGTTAGGGTTAGGGTCGTGTGTTAGGGTTAGGGCTGTGTATTAGGGTTAGCGTTAGGGTCGTGTGTTAGGGTTAGGGCCGTGTGTTAATGTTAGGGCGGTGTGTTAGGGTTATAGTTAGGGTTAGGGCCGTGTGTTAGGGTTTGGGCCGTGTATTAGGGTTAGCGTTAGGGCCGTGTGTTAGGGTTAGGGCCGTGTGTTAGTGTTAGGGCGGTGTGTTAGGGTTATAGTTAGGGTTAGGGCCGTGTGTTAGGGTTAGAGCTAGGGTTAGGGCAGTGTATTAGGGTTAGGGTCGTGCGTTTGGGTTAGGGTTAGAGTTAGGGTTAGGGCCGTGTGTTAGGGTTAGGGCCGTGTGTTAGGGTTAGGGCCGTGTGTTAGGGTTTGGGCCGTGTATTAGGGTTAGCGTTAGGGTCGTGTGTTAGGGTTAGGGCCGTGTGTTAGGGTTAGGGCCGTGTGTTAGCGTTAGGGTCGTGTGTTAGGGTTAGGGCCGTGTGTTAGGGTTAGGGCCGTGTGTTAGGGTTAGGGCCGTGTATTAGGGTTAGGGTCGTGCGTTTGGGTTAGGGTTAGAGTTAGGGTTAGGGACGTGTGTTAGAGTTAGGGCCGTGTGTTAGGGTTAAGGTCGTGTGTTAGGGTTAGGGCCGTGTGTTAGGGTTAGGACCGTGTGTTAGCGTTAGGGTCGTGTGTTAGGGTTTGGGCCGTGTATTAGGGTTAGCGTTAGGGTCGTGTGTTAGGGTTAGGGCCGTGTATTAGGGTTAGCGTTAGGGTCGTCTGTTAGGGTTAGGGCCGTGTGTTAGGGTTAGGGCCGTGTGTTAGGGTTAGGGCCGTGTGTTTGGGTTAGGGCCGTGTGTTAGGGTTAGGGTGGCGCTGCGTATTGTTAGATGGCTAGCCTTGTGAGGAGTTTGCTAACAATTGTATAATGATGCAGACGCTAATTTCCATAACAATATATTCATAAACACTTCATAAGAGAATCAGGGTTCATTTAATCAGTAAAAAATACTTTTGTTCGTCTCTCTCTCTCTCTATCTATATACATTTATAAAATGACTATATGATAATTCATCCAATTTTATTTAAGCAGTTTCTAACAAGCTTTCGTCTTATTCACCCTAACCTCAGTGAATAAAAAGAAAAACACTATTCATACAAATATGACACCGTTAGTGAATAGAGAAAATACAATACGATTAAATATTAAAATAAGTCCCATGATTAGCTTTAACATAGCCCATCGTAATCCACCTCCTTCACCTTTCCACCCACCCCCAGGACAACCAGCTGGAGTACCTGGAGGACGACCTCTTCATCGACCTCATGAACCTCAGCCACCTCTTCCTCCACGGCAACCGGCTCTGGAGCCTGCGGCAGAACACCTTCAGGGGCCTGGGGGCGCTGGACCGGCTGCTGCTGCACCACAACCGGCTGCAGTGGGTGGACCGCCAGGCCTTCCACGACCTGCGGCGCCTCACCACGCTCTACCTGTTCAACAACTCCCTGACCCAGCTGGCGGGCTCCAGCCTGGGCCCACTGGTCTCGCTCGAGTACCTGCGGCTAAATGACAACCCCTGGGAGTGTGACTGCAAGGCGCTGTCCCTCTGGGAGTGGCTGCGCCGCTTCCGGGGCTCCACCTCCACGCTGGCCTGCCGGTCGCCCCCGGAGCTGGCCAACCAGGACCTGAAGGCAATGAGGAAGGAGCAGCTTCCCAGCTGCCCCGCCGCCGAGGGCATGGGCCGCGGAAGGGGTGGAGGTGGAGGAGGAGGAGAAGGAGGCGGGGACCAGCAGGGGGAGACTCTCAACCACCTGAACCGCCACCGCAACCACCACAACCCCCACCAGCGGCCCTACCTTCCCCACGGCGACCAACACCTCCTGCCCTCCCCCTCCCCGCTGCCCCGCCCGCCCAAGGGGGGGCGGAGGAACTGCACCCGCCGGGGCCGCAAGGGCAAGGGGGGGGGCAACGAGGTGGAGGGGGGCGACAAAGACTACGCCCCGGACGGGGGCAAAAACGACCCATCGCTCCACCCCAGGAGGAAGAACAAGTGCATCCCGAGAACTTCGGTGGACCCGCCCAGAGGGGTGCTGAGAGCCAATAGCAGGGCACCGCTGCACCTCCTTGCGTCTCCATTGGCTGCGTGGCTCCTGTCGGCCGCTGCTCTGATCCTCTGCTGAGCGCTGTGGAGCGGTCCGGCCGCGGACCTCGCCTGGTCCTGGTCCTCGTTGGTCGTGTGTTAGTGACAGGTGTCAGCGGCGTTATCCATATCTAGTGCAACACCATGTTTGATACGGTGATCAATAAAGACTTCCTGTCAAGATGACTGGAGTCGATTTAGAAATGAGTTTGTGAGGGGGAGAAATAACTCTTATTTTAAAACGTTGGTGGTACCAAATCTGTATATCATGTATTTAACCCCTTAACCCCTCACACATCACCTTGGCTTTATGTCGAACAAAGCACAATATCAATCAAGCATTTCAGTGATTTCCATGTTTGCTCCACTGAACATAACGTGACGCGGCCGACAGCGCGGCCTTCCTGATGCACTTCATCTCCTCTCTAAATGGTCCTGTGTCGTTTCACTCTAGCAGGCTGTGCCTAGTGAGACTTGAGATCCGCCCAATAAAGCACATCCTCAGGATGTTGGACCGTCTATAGAACCGGCAGTACCTGAGCCTGCTGCTGCCACATCCATCACAAAGCCACGCCAGCAAGCGAGAGTGTGAGAGTAAGTGAGAGACACAGAGAGACAGAGAGAGAGAGCCAAGTGATTCATCAATTAATGTCACTATGCAGACAGGCAGGAGTGGATGATGGTTTACTCCTCAGCCTGACATCGAATGTGATAGAGGCTTGTTTAAGTGTCCTGGACTTTGAAGTCCAACCAAAATAAGTTGAGGGCCGAAGCCAACGAAGGATCTGCCCACACTCTGACTGCCGTCCTGTCTTCATGAAGCCTTTCGGTGAGGGGGAGGCTGAATGGCAGCAAGGTGTCCCGTTTGAGGGGAAGACCCCAGTGTGTTAGGGTTAGGGCTAATCCCAGAGTGTTTCTGGACCCCAGTTGGGGACGTTGTTCCCGGGGAGAGCAGGACTAGCAGGTCTCTACGATCCACCGTCCCCCACAACCCAAAGCTCTTTGACACCGGACAATGAAGCACCTCTTGCACCACAAAGTCTTTCAGATACAAAACTCAGAAATATATATATATATATATATATATATATACATACCGGAGAGATCGATTTTATTTTTAGATTTTTTCCCGCTTGGGATCAGAAGTGCTAAAGTGAAGGGTTAGGGTAACCTAGCCCCACCTGAAGGCAGAGGTTAGGGTTAGGGTTATGGTTACCTAACCCCACCTGAAGGCAGAGGTTAGGGTTAGGGTAACCTAGCCCCACCTGAAGGCAGAGGTTAGGGTTAGGGTTATGGTTACCTAACCCCACCTGAAGGCAGAGGTTAGGGTTAGGGTTATGGTTACCTAGCCCCACCTGAAGGCAGAGGTTAGGGTTAGGGTTATGGTTACCTAGCCCCACCTGAAGGCAGAGGTTAGGGTTAGGGTTATGGTTACCTAGCCCCACCTGAAGGCAGAGGTTAGGGTTAGGGTTAGGGTAACCTAGCCCCACCTGAAGGCAGAGGTTAGGGTTAGGGTTACCTAACCCCACCTGAAGGCAGAGGTTAGGGTTACCTAGCCCCACCTGAGGACGTAGGGTTAGGCTTACACCCAACCGGAGAACTCTGGGAATCACCCCTCAAGGAGAACCAGGAGCAAATGGAAAACTGCCAGTCACCATTTTGTGTCAATGTGAAGGAAGAATACGTCTTTACATATAGATATAGATATTTATATCTAGACCTATATCTATATATATAGATAAATATCTTGATATAAATGATATCTATATCTAATATATATATATATATATAAGACAATAATATAGATCTAGATATAACTATATATCTGTATGAATATTATATATATTTAAAAACTATGATCACGACTTGACTTGAAGCAACTCAATGTAGAAAATAAATGATACAAACACAAAGTTGGGTCTGTACTCCATGCAGCGGCCTGGACCTCATGAGGTGGTCTGTAGCCCGGGGGGCCGTGGCAACCCCTCCATGCAGAGGCCCAAGGGGGAGCGGGGCACCGGGGGCCCCGACGAACCCCTGCAGACCGGGGTGATGTTCTTTGACTCGTGACCTGTTGTTCTTGTGGGGGTGACTTTTGTAATTAAAATGAAACACAAAAGGCAGAAAAAAAAACTAACACGGGAGAAATGTCCTCTCTGTGGTGCAGACCCAGGCTGCCTCTCTTTTTTATTGACATTGTTTCTCTGTTCCTCTTTTTCTTTCTTTCTTTTTATATTTCTTTAACTTTCACTGACTCATCCCAGACATACTGTACACTGTTTGACTAACCCTAACCCTAACCCTATCCCCCCCTAGCCCTAACCCTGACCCTAACCCCTAACCTTAACCCTAACCCTGACCCTAACCCCTAATCTTAACCCCTAATCTTGACCCTAAACCCCTAACCCTAACCCCTAACCCTGACTCTTTCCCCTAACCCTAACCCTAAGGCTGTCCCATAACCCTAACCCCTAACCCCTAACCATTAACCCGAACCCTGAACCTAACCCTAACCCTGACTCAAACCCCTGACACTGACACTAAGCCTA
>NC_136939.1:75000-145000 GCF_949987615.1 Pollachius pollachius | reverse complement strand
AGCGCTCCACCTCCTCCATGTTCCCATATTGGTGTTGTACAGCAAAGAGTGTTGTACAGTAAAGAGATGCCAGAGGAACACAATAATTACCGGTATTGTAAATGAATACCGGTAATTATTGCTACCAAAAATAATTATCCAGTTATAATGATGTAAGGTCTGATTTCAAATTGTAGAACAGAAAGAAATAAAAAAATGTAGATAGAATGACGTCATGGCTTCCTCCCAGTGAGGCTGTAGGATCCCCTGGTTTTACACTCAAGCATGAAGTATTCAAGCATTGAAACCCAGTGGTGTTGTGGGCCAGAGAGGCTGCAGTGGAAAGGTCTGCATAATTCCCTGTGAATAGCGTTGATTCTCTGGACTGCTTTCAATTGGGCCTCTCCGTACGCTTTTAGAACGAAGTTCCACGCATTGGAATACAAGTATAACTATATATTAATATAATAGAGTACTACAAGTATTACTATGAAAGTGTAGGTGCTTTGTGTCCATGTGCGTGTGTGCGCCTGCATGCATGTATGCGAGTGTGTGTGCATGCATGTGTGTATTCCTGCATGTGTTTGTGCGTGCATGTGCGACATGCTATGTGGGCTGAACAGGAGTGGAATGAAGATGAGGTTAAGGCACTACAATGAGGATTTCCGCCCCCCTCCTTCGACTGCAGCATTCAGCCTGGCTGTACCTGCCGCTTCCCACTGTGTTCACTGCTGATAACCAGATCACAACTGTTGTGTAGCGCACCTTCATACAATCTACCGACAAGCACACATATCTGGCTGCAACACGCGGGTCTGCGGGCATCCATGTGATGTGATTATATAGTAGTAGATAACTTTATTGTCCCTGTGGGGCAGTTGGTTTTGCAGCACAGTCGCACTTCATGGCAGGACATCAGTCATATGAAACAAATAGTCCATACATCAGACACCAACAGACATAACATGAAGAACATACATCACACACTACAATACACTATACACCCTTGGGTATCACAAGGCCACCTGGACATCTAGCTTATTTGATTGATTTAAGGCATTTATGGCTTGTGGTACAACAGATAATGTGGATCTGTTCTTGGTCATAAGGGTGAAGAAAAGACGACCAGATAGCAGTAGTTTAACATGGGACGCCATGGGGTGTGTATAGTCAGAGACAATGATATTGGCCTTCCTCACCAGTCTGTCTTTGTAAATGTGTTCAATGCTCTGTTGTGTGATCCCAAGTAACTTGCTGGCAGCTGTAACTGTTTTTCTGATTTTTTGTAACTGTTTTTCTCTTTTTCTGTGACTCAGTGGCATTTCCGACATACAGAAAGTTAAAACACTTTCAATGAATGCATTATAAAACATTTGGAGAATTTTGTTATTGACATTCAAAACAAGCAATTTCTTTAAAAAGTACATTCTTTGCTCTGTCTTAGTGTGCAAAAGATCAACTTTTTCAACTTTAAACTTGTTTTCCAGTACAAACTTGTTGTCCAGTCTCCCCATTGAATATATATTGATTGATTGCTATATGATTAATCTAAAACAATATGATATGATGCTATAGGATGCCATGTTATATATGATTAATATATAACAATATGATATGATGCAATAGGACCCCATGTGTTTGCATGTTATACATGAATCATCTATAGTGATATGGTTTGATTTTATAGGACCTCATGTTATAGATGATTAATCTATAGTGATATGATGCTATAGGACCCCATGTTACATATGATTAATCAGTGTTATGATGCTATAGGACCCCATGTTACATATGATTAATCTATACTGATATTATATGATGCTATAAGACCCCATCTTATGTATGATTAATATATCAAAATATGATATGATGCTATAGCACCCCATGTTATATATGATTCATCAATAGTGATATGATTTGATTTTATAGGACCTCATGTATGATTAATCATAGTGTTATGATGCTATCGGACCTCATGTTATATATGATTAATCATAGTATTATGATGCTATTGGACTCTATGTTATATATGATTAATCATACTGTTATGATGCTATTGGACCCTATGTTATATATGATTAATCATAGTGTTATAATGCTATTGGACCCTATGTTATGATTAATCATTGTATTATGATGCTATTGGACCCTGTGTTATATATGATTAATCATAGTATTGTGATGCTATTGGACCCTGTTATATATGATTAATCATAGTATTATGATGCTATAGGACCCCATGTTATATATGATTCATCTAAAGTGATATTTGATTTTATAGGACCTCATGTTATATAAGATTAATCATAGTGTTATGATGCTATTGGACCCTATGTTATATATGATTAATCATAGTGTTATGATGTATAGGACCTCATATTATATATGATTAATCATAGTGTTATGATGCTATAGGATCTCATATTATATATGATTAATCATAGTGTTATGATGCTATAGGACCTCATATTATATATGATTAATCATAGTGTTATGATGCTATTAGACCCTATATTATATCTCCGAACGGCGTACCGCAGTCCGGGTCCGGACCAAGTGACGGTCCTATCCGGACCCATGACCAATTTAAAATAATGCGATTGTATTTTTTTTTAAATTTCTTTTTCTTTTTTTTTAATATTTCACTATACAAAGCATGATTATGTTAATAAAGACATTTCTCACTGAAATACAAATTGAAAAGCAGAATAGTCCGTAGTACTGCATGAAAACAGCAAAAAGTAATGATCTTCACAGAGCGAAGGTCATGCACCCACCGACCTCCCCCCCTCCCTCCGTCAGTCACGACATGTGCGTAATAGCGTCACTCAAAATATAGCCAATCAAATAATTTGTTTACCGGAAGAGCGATTTGGAAAATGGCTTGCTCGAAAATTAGGGAAGTTGACCACAAAAACAGACATTTTAAAGATGAATGGACTGACTAATACATGTTCATTCTCCCGCAAGGCAGTATTAAACCTTTGTTGCGTCTTTTATGTGTTGAAACCGTGGCTCTGATAAAAAGCGGTAATATTAAGCGGCATTACGAATCCAAACACAGATCGTTCGGGGAAAAGTATCCCCAGAGGTCAGAAGTAAGAGCGTGGAAAATATCCGAGCTGAGAGCTCAGTATGAGAGGTCTACACGAGTCCTCACACACTCATTTACAGGCCAGCAACGTGCAAATGAATGCTCACTTAAGATTGCATGGATTTTGGGGCAACATAAAAAAACTTTCAGTGACCGACTGTTGTGAAGGAGTGCTTGAACGCCGCTGCCGAGACGTTACTTGAAGGTAAACAAAGGGATGAGTTGTGTGAAAAATTAAAACAAATCCCAATGTCAGCTGCAACGACAACCAGAAAATCTGAAATGTTATCAGATGACGCACTGTCACAGCTTGATGCGGCTGTTCCGAGTGCCCCATCCTTAGCCATTGATGAGTCTTCAGCTGTAACGGATAATGCCCAGCTTTTGGT
This sequence comes from Pollachius pollachius, assembly GCF_949987615.1. Taxonomy (NCBI): domain Eukaryota; kingdom Metazoa; phylum Chordata; class Actinopteri; order Gadiformes; family Gadidae; genus Pollachius; species Pollachius pollachius. Next base: position 141,538 of record NC_136939.1, on the reverse strand, counting down.
TTATGTGCGATTTTTTCATCAAGACAAGAAAGAGATCTGTGAGGACCTGTTGGGTCTAACACCACTTAAGACACACACAAGACGAGAAGATATTTATGAGGCTATTAAGGAGATGCTGTCAAAGAGGGGGATTGATCTAACAAAGGTTGTCTCAGTCACTACAGATAGGGTACGTGTTTTGCTTAATTGAAATGTAGGCCTAATGCACTTTGTGTTTATTTGAAGTGTAGGCCTAGTGTTCCTGTTCTGCTTACTTGACATGTAGGCCTTATGCACTTTTTATGTTTACTTGAAATGCAGGCCTAATGTACCTGTTTTGTTTACTTGAAATGTTAATTTGCGTTACTTAGTCTTACTTGTACTTCATGGTTAAAAGTAAGCTATTTGGAAATTGAAAATGAATACATCTAAAATTCTAAGGAAATATGCCGTGTTGATTGTATTTGACAAAAGTAGGCTATTAGGACGTGGTAGGTTAGAGGTTCAGACCTTTCTTGGATGGAATTTTTAGTAACTGGACCTTGTTCAATTTTAATTGAAGACCGCTGTTATATATGATTAATCATAGTGTTATGATGCTATAGGACCATATGTTATATATGATTAATCATAGTGTTATGATGCTATTGGACCCTATGTTATATATGATTGATCATAGTGTTATGATGCTATATGACCTCATGTTATATATGATTAATCATAGTATTATGATTCTATTGGACCCTATGTTATATATGATTAATCATAGTGATATGATGCTATTGGATCCTATGTTATATATGATCAATCATAGTATTATGATGCTATTGGACCCTATGTTATATATGATTAATCATAGTGTTATGATGCTATTGGACCCTATGTTATAAGTGATTAATCATAGTGATATGATGCTATTGGACCCTATGTTATATATGATTAATCATAGTGTTATGATGCTATTGGACCCTGTGTTATATATGATTAATCATGTTATGATGCTATAGGACCCTACATTATATATGATTAATCATAGTGTTATGATGCTATTGGACCCTGTGTTATATATGATTAATCATAGTGTTATGATGCTGAGTCCCTCCAGAAAAATGTGGCGTTTTTTTGTGATTGTTGTGGCCAAAAATCCTTGATTATGCGGCACGTTTTTTTAAAAAAATGCGATGAAATATGCGGCATATTTATGCAATTTTATGCGATAAAATTGCGGGAACTTGCAAACATTGCGGAAACTTGCGAAAAAATGCAGGAACTTGTGAAAAATGCAGCATTTCAATGACATTCACGTCGCGTAATTACGTCACTCCATAACGATCCCATGGCAACAGGGGGAAATGGCTGCTCTTGTGTGAAGTAAACGCAACATTTTTAAACTTTCTGCTAAGATATGTGACTTTTTTGCAACGAAAATGCGGGGATTATGAAATCATGCAAGCCCTGCATATTTTGCACGGAATTCGGCAATTTATGCGGTGAAAGTGCGGCATATTTGAAAAAAATGCGGCCCCCGCATTAATATGCGGAGTTTGGCTGATTATGCGTTGAATTATGCGAACTCTTAATCATGTTTTTCTGGAGGGACTGGATGCTATAGGACCCTATGTTATATATGATTAATCATAGTGTTATGATGCTATTGGACCCTGTTATATACAGTGGGGCAAAAAAGTATTTAGTCACCCACCAATTGTGCAAGTTCTCCCACTTAAAAAGATGAGAGAGGCCTGTAATTTTCATCATAGGTATACCTCAGCTATGAGAGACAAAAAAAAAATCTAGACAATCACGTCTGATTTTTAAAGAATTTATTTACAAATTATGGTGGAAAATAAGTATTTGGTCAATAACAAAAGGTCATCTCAATACTTTGTTACATGCCCTTTGTTGGCAATGACAGAGGTCAAACGTTTTCTGTAAGTCTTTACAAGGTTTTCACACACTGCTGCTGGTATTTTGGCCCATTCCTCCATGCAGATCTCCTCTAGAGCAGTGATGTTTTTGGGCCTTCGCTGGGCAACACAGACTTTCAACTCCCTCCAAAGATTTTCTATGGGGTTGAGATCTGGAGACTGGCTAGGCCACTCCAGGACCTTGAAATGCTTCTTACGAAGCCACTCCTTCGTTGCCCGGGCGGTGTGTTTGGGGTCATTGTCATGCTGAAAGACCCAGCCACGTTTCATCTTCAGTGCCCTTGCTGATGGAAGGAGGTTTTCACTAAAAATCTCACGATACATGGCCCCATTCATTCTTTCCGTCACACGGATCAGACGTCCTGGTCCCTTGGCAGAAAAACAGCCCAAAAGCATGATGTTTCCACCCCCATGCTTCACTGTAGGTATGGTGTTCTTTGGATGCAACTCAGCATTCTTTCTCCTCCAAACACGACGAGTTGAGTTTTTACCAAAAAGTTCTATTTTGGTATCATCTGACCATATGACATTCTCCCAATCCTGTTCTGGATCATCCAAATGCACTCTAGCAAACTTCAAACGGGCCCGGACATGCACTGGCTTTAGCAGGGGGACACGTCTGGCACTGCAGGATTTGAGTCCCTGGCCGCGTAGTGTGTTAGTGATGGTAGCCTTTGTTACTTTGGTCCCAGCTCTCTGGAGGTCATTCACTAGGTCCCCCCGTGTGGTTCTGGGATTTTTGTTCACCGTTCTTGTGATCATTTTGACCCCACAGGGTGAGATCTTGCTTGGAGCCCCAGATCAAGGGAGATTATCAGTGGTCTTGTATGTATTCCATTTCCTAATAATTGCTCCCACAGTTGATTTCTTCACACCAAGCTGCTTACCTATTGCAGATTCAGACTTCCCAGCCTGGTGCAGGTCTACAATTGTGTTTCTGGGGTCCTTTGACAGCTCTTTGGTCTTGGCCATAGTGGAGTTTGGAGTGTGACTGTTTGAGGTTGTGGACAGGTGTCTTTTATACTGATAAGGAGTTCAAACAGGTGCCATTAATACAGGTAACAAGTGGAGGACAGAGGAGCCTCTTAAAGAAGTTACAGGTCTGTGACAGCCAGAAATCTTGCTGGTTTGTAGGTGACCAAATACTTATTTCCCACCGTAATTTGCAAATAAATTCTTAAAAAATCTGACAATGTGATTTTCTGGATTTTTTTCTTCATTTTGTCTCTCATAGCTGAGGTTTACCTATGACGAAAATTACAGGCCTCTCTTGTCTTTTTAAGTGGGAGAACTTGCACAATTGGTGGCTGACTTAATACTTTTTTACCCCACTGTATATGATTAATCAGTGTTATGATGTTATTGGACCCTATGTTATATATGATTAATCATAGTGTTATGATGCTATTGGACCCTATGTTATTCATGATTAATCATAGTGTTATGATGCTATAGGACCATATGTTATATATGATTAATCATAGTGTTATGATGCTATTGGACCCTGTGTTATATATGATTAACTGATGCAATAGGACGTGTTCCCAGGGACTCGTCCTGGTGACTGAATCCGGCGCTGCCCCCCTCCTGCGTCTGCGAGCCGTTGCTAGGGAGGATATTGCCGAATCTCTCAGGCCAGGATGGATGGTTGCCATGGTTTTTATCGTTATTACATATAAGCTATTTCTGGGCTTTAACAAACCGGGCGGTATCAACGTGTGTGGTTGATTTGTCAGTTATTCTGCGTCTGGGATTAATTATCGTACGGAAATTCCCTTTGGATTGTTTCCTGCTCGCAGCGCTGACTTCCTGTGGGTCTCAGAGATGTCAGTTAATGAAGTTAATGAAGAGATGATTTCAACTTAAACGATTAGTGAAGAGCACACATTTTATGTGATTATCAATAATTAATTTCATTTAAATATACAATACCCACAAGGAACAGTGACTCATGTGAAAATATATAATAGCAACATAATAAAGAACCTGCACATTTTCAATGGGATTTCAAATAAAATAGTTGATTTAGATTACATCAACCCCCCCCCGAACCAGAAGCAGCCCCCCCACCAGGACTGGGACCAGACCAGACCAGTGCTGCTGGTCTGTTCACCTACAACCCCACCACCACCACCACCACCACCACCCCCTCCAACCCCACCACCCCCACCACCAATACCACCACCACCACCTCCACCTCCACCACCCCAGCAACGATTGCCTACAAAACACAGCGGGATGCATTGTAAAATAAATTAAGAATAGAGTGAAAAAGAAAACAATTTGACAGCCTGTCTAAATGTAATCCATCGCAGCTGAGTCACGAGAACAGGGCTGATGTTAGAACAAGCTGCTCAGTAACCGCTGAAGCCCTCAGCCTGGTTCATTGTCTGGTTCCTCAGCCACAACATCTCAACATGTTGTGAGAACATGCCATCACTGCGTGGGTTAAACACAGGGGACCCGGACCTGGAGACCAGGGGGCCCCCGACCTGGAGACCAGGGGCCCCCGACCTACAGACCAGGGGCCCCCCGACCTGGAGACCAGGGGATCCCCGACCTGGTCTCCAGGGGCCCCCGACCTGGTCTCCAGGGGCCCCCGACCTGTCTCCAGGGGCCCCCGACCTGGAGACCAGGGGACGCCCAACCTACAGACCAGGGGGCCCCCGACCTGGAGACCAGGGGCCCCCCGACCTGGAGACCAGGGGGCCCCCGGCCTGGTCTCCAGGGGCCCCCGACCTGGTCTCCAGGGGCCCCCGACCTGTCTCCAGGGGCCCCCGACCTGGAGACCAGGGGACGCCCAACCTACAGACCAGGAGGCCCCCGACCTGGAGACCAGGGGACCCCCGACCTGGTCTCCAGGGGCCCCAGACTTGTCTCCAGGGGCCCCCGACCTCGAGACCAGGGGCCCCCGACCTGTCTCCAGAGGCCCTATGGTCCGCAGCTCTCGGCTCTCCAGGGCCGAGTTGGGTTGCCAAGGTTTCCCTCTGAGTAATATTTCCTTAGTTAGGGTTAGGTTAGGGTGTAGCTAATCCTAACCTAACCCTAGTTTCCATATCGTACTTACGACCGCAACCAACATCACAGGAATCGTCCTATTTACCCACTTTTATTAAAAAAGGCAAACTCCAGAGATTTGCTGTGACTCACATTCCCAATGTTTCCCTCTCTTTCTCGCACTCCTCATCCCTCGTTATTTATTGATCTCCCTCTCTATCTCTCTCTCTCTCCCCCCCGCTCCTCGGCAGGCCCGCCGCTCCCTATACGCAGAGTACGCAGAGTGCGTAGGGCACCAAGTACCTGGGGGGGCACCAAAATTAAGGTTGCTAAAGAAAATTCATGATAATTAAATAATTAATTATTAAAAAACTACAAAAATATATAACTAAGCTATGAAGAGGCCTACCGTAGTTTTTTTCTTAATTGTATAACCTATATCACTTAATTTAGGCAAATTACATGTTTTTACCTAATATATAAAAATAGTCTCCCCCCTTCCCTGACCCTAATGGTACAGCCTTCGAAGCTCTCGCGTTTTCGCATCGGAGACAGAGCAGGTGCCGGTGAGATGAAGTTGCTTTTGAATGGCGGCAACGGCAAATATATAATGGAAAGTAAGAGACAACAGGAATCTGGGGCAGAAAAGCGGAAAAAGAAAAAGCTGAGAGATGACACCCGTGCATCCCTTGTTGGTAAGTGTGTGAGTATTGTAGGTCTTGTTTTTGTTTTGCTATTTGTTTTGCTAACGTTCAGTGATATTTAGTGTTGTTTTCGTCAACGAAAATTATGACTAAATATCGTCGTCAACGAACCTTTATCACCTGAGGAAAACGAGACGCGACGCAACGAAAATGCTGGTCATGTGACGATAACGATAATTAAATATATAATGCAATACTGTAGACGAATAAAAACGAGACTAACTGTGGATTACAAAATAAAAACTATGCTAAAATGTGTCTTCATTTTCGTTGACCAAAACGAGACGAGACGAAATGTTATAACAAAGATCCTTATTATACAATACAAATTATAAGCGAAGAAGAAGTCGCTGGGCAACGTCACTTCCTCAATCCCAATCGCGGGGATTTAGAATCAGAAGACGCGGTTGCGGTGGGTTAACGCAGAGCCCTGGTTAACGTACGAAAAGAGAAAGACTGATGGCCGGCCAGCCGGGTATCGTTTGTGGGAGAAAAAGAAGAGACGATATTTGGAAATACTTTAGGTACACAGACGTGGAAAAGAAAACCGAATGTGTTGTGGAAAAAGATGGGGAGAAATGTGGCCACAAAATCGTCGGAAAAAACACCACGAATCTTAAGAGACATCTCAAGGCATTTCATAATGAAATTGAGGTAAGTCAAGACATTAACGTAATGTTACTTTCTATTGGGGAGAATCTGAAAGTATAGAAGAATCTGAAAGTAGTAGAAGAATCTGAAAGTAGTAGTAGAAGCTGAAATAGTAGAAGAATCTGAAAGTAGGAGTAGAAGCTGAAATAGTAGAAGAATCTGAAAGTAGTAGGCCTAGTAGAAGCTGAAAAAGATGGAAAAATAGGAATAATTGGAAAAGTTGAATGAATATGAAAAAGCTGAATACATAGCCATAATGTCGTCAAAAATATGAACATTTTGATATTTGAATGGTTTCTGTAGCTTAAAATATGAAGAAGGAGAAGAATGTTAAAAAACGGGTGAAAAGTGAATGAATTAGTTACGATGTCTTATACAGTGGAAGGTCCGCCGGCCGGTTTCAATGGGGCGAATGGTGGAATATGCCGGTTCGAAACTAAAACGGCGATACAGAAAAAAGTTTAGCTACCGAAATTTCGTGAACATGCCTAGATAGATATGAATCTCTAGATTAGTTGCATTGTTTGAACCATGGGAAACGGTTGAAATTTGAATTAGTTACGAGCGTAAAGCATTGTAGGGATTGTGCTTCGCGGGGTTTGTTTACCGTTGCTATGGTGACCGAAATGATTATACGCAACTGAAAACGATGGCCGATGCGAGTTTGAAACTAAAACTGTGATTGTGAAAAAAGTATAAATGCTATCGAAATTCCGTTTGGATAGGATTGAAGATACAAGTGTGTAGATTTGTTTAATGGTTTGAACGATGGTAAACGGTTGAAAAAGGACTGGTTACGATGTCAAACAGTGGAAGGTCCGCCGGTTAGAATGATGTAATATGCCGTTGTAAAACTAAAACTGTGATACCGAAAAAAGTTTAATAGCTACCGAAATTCCGTGAACATGCCTAGATAGATATGAATCTCTAGATTCGTTTAATTGTTTGAACCATGGGAAACGGTTGAAATTTGAATGAGTTACGAGCGTAAAGCATTTGAAGAATTTGAAGAATCAGAGGGCTAAACTATATTTACCGCCACCACTGGACTGGATTGATAGTTCATCTTGTAGCCTGGTTGTTTGTTTGGAACGGGGAGAGAAAAAAAACGGGGACGACCCGTCGACTTAAATTATTCATGTCGACTAATTTATGAAGTCGATTATGTCGACTACGTCGACGAGTCGTCCCAGCTCTAGTCCTGACATTATATCTATTCCTGTGCTAGATTCCAGAAAGAGCATCAGTGAAGCAAGTCCCGCCCAAGAAGATGGACAAGCCAACTAGTGCTCAGGATTTCTTTGCCACACGGATGTACAACAACAACTCCCCAGAGCAACGTACCAAAGAGGAGGGGATAGCACAGTGGATAGGCCGAACAGGACTCCCAGCACGAATTACCGAGGACGAAGAGTTTATCGCTATGATGGCAAAAATGGACAAAAAGTTCAAAGTACCAAAAAGACATAAAATTTTAAACTTGATGGAAAACATGTACAAAGAAGAGAAAGAAAAGATCAAACAGAACCTGGCCACAGCACGCAGAATAACTACAGGGTTGGATATTTGGACTAAAAAGGGGCTTACAGCATCCTTCCTGGGAATCAGCGCCTGTTACTTCAACCCTGAGGACAACAAGGCTGAACACAAGCTCTTGAACCTGAAAGAGATGGCTCACCCTCACACCGCAGAGTCCATTAGTACACTTGTGGAGGAGTCAATGGTAGAATGGGGAATCCCCAGAGAGAAGGTCCTCACAACGATTACTGACAATGGCAGCAATATGGTGGCTTCATTCCACAGCCACACACATGCAGAAGTTGCCACAACTTCTGAAGAGGATTCAGAGGCGGAGCAAGACGATGGGGAAGGAGGACAGGAGGGGGAGGATGAAAGGTCAGTCTGTGTATGAAACTATGCTATAAATTCATTCAGCAGTTATGTAACTGGTCATGATATAATTTCATATACATAAAAATAAGTTCATAGGAAGTTAACTACTAGAAGAATTTCATTTGGTTCAATAATGTAAGGGATAAAATGGTTAAATATGTACGTTTTTCTTTTTTTATATTTCCATGTAGATACGACTACGGAGCCATAGAGAGGACTCCATGCGTAGTTCACACCATACAGCTTGTCGTGAATATGGTTCAGAAAGAACCCCCAATCCAAAGGCTTTTGGAGAAAGTGAGGCACTTGGTGAACAAGTTTAGAAAGTCGTCTGTCGCCACAGAGCGGCTACTACAGAAGTGTGCTCTGGTTCTGATAAAAGACTGTCCCACCAGGTGGTCAAGTTGCTTTGCAATGATGTTGCGCTGTCTTGAAGTCAAGGAGCACCTCACAGCTGTGGCTGAGTCCATGAGTTGGGACAGCCTGCAGCCCAGTGAGTGGCAGAAGATCCAGATGCTGAAAGACTTACTTCTGCCATTTGCAGAGCACACTAAGTCACTCGAAAGTGACACTCAATCACTTTCCCTTGTTGTGCCAGCAATCCTGGATCTCAAAAACCACCTGTCGGAGTTCTCGCTTGCACATGGGAGAACCTACAAAGATGCAGCGACATTGGCTCAGAAGATGCTGTCCAGCATGGATAGACGCTTTAATGTGTTTCTTGACATAACAGCTGATAACTTCTCACCACTTCCTGCAGCAGCATGCTTTGTGGACCCTTGTGTAGCTGAAACCCTTCTGGAAAATGATGATGAATTACAGAATCTTCTCAGAAAGGCAGAGGACTACATTGCTCATCTTGTGCCACAAAGAGTGCAAGTACGAGAAGAGCCGTTGACAGATGATGAGCAGGTCGCAAATGAGGGTACAGAGGCTCCAGAGTTAACCCCCGCAAAACGGCCCAGATTTAGGTTTTTCAGTGCCAATCGTCCATCGAGGCCCAAGACACTGACAGCCAAGACAACAAACATAAGGCAGGAGATTTCAAAATATAAAGAGGGACTGTTCAGGTCTACTAGTGCTGAGGTTGAGGAATCCGGCATTGAGTATTGGTTAACTCAGTGTTCCACTGCGTTTCCAACACTGAAACCTCTGGCCTTGGACCTCCTGGCAATTCCAGCCTCTCAGGCATTTACAGAGAGGGTCTTCAGTGTAACTGGTTACCTCTCTTGTGGCCGCAGGAACAGGGCTAGGGCCATTTTGGAAAGAAGTGCTTTCCTTAAAGTAAACAAGCCTAAGTAGTATTAGTTATTGGCTGGCCTGAACAGACATGAAAGAAGCATGCATGTACTACACACACACTCTCTCTCTATCTCTCTCACACTCACACACACACAGTTTTGATATGCAACCTATCATAACCTCAACCGTTCATATATTCAGGTAAGTTCAGGCCAACACACAGTGTTGAGATACTCTATCTGTGTGCCAGGCACCAGTGAAAAGAAAATCTGATGTCAAAAATATAGCCAGTTACAGTTAGTTAGTTGTTAGTTAGTTAGTACAGTTAGTAATGTAGTTGCCGTTTGTTCAGTAGTTGGCATAATTCAGTACTGTTTGTGCTTTTCTGTCAATACATTTCACTATATGCAGCCAGTGCTTCCCATCCCATTATCTCCCTAAGGTCCAAACCGTTTGTAGTGTTGTTGTCTCTTAAAAGTTTTTATGATGATTGATGATCTTATTATACTTCAGTTTACAAGGAATACAAGTCAGACACACACATTTTATTTGCACTTTTTTCAAGCACCTTGTTTTCATTTATTTTCAGCTTGAATGTAATATTTTTTTTCTGCCACTGTCATGTGATGCTATTTCATTTATTTTATTTATTATTTTATTTAAATTTATGTGTGTACTTCCAGCATATTTGGTTGGTAAAATAAATATGTTGCAAATTCAAATCAGAGCGTCTTCTGTGTCTGGAATGGATGTATTCTTGAGTCTTTAATGTAGCAATAATATAATAATAAGATAACCTTGTTTGAATTGTAAAATGGGTTTGGCTAAATACAATCTTTGACTAAAACTAGACAAAAATGTCATCAGTTTTCCTCGACTAAAACTAGACTAAAATGTCATCAGTTTTCCTCGACTAAAACTAGACTAAAATAGTCATGGACAATTCTGACTAAAATAAGACTAAAATGCTCAGACTTTTAGTCGACTGAAACTTGACATGACTAAAAGGAGTATGAACGTGACTAAAACTAATAAAAACTAAAATGATGGCTTGACACAAAGACTAGACTAAAACTAAAAGTAAAACAGGCCGCCAAAAACAACACTAGTGATATTGTAATGCTAGCATGACAGTTACACTACACAGCAGCAGAAGCTAATAGTTAAGACCAGTGGCGGTGGGTCAATGGGGCGCTAGGGTGCCGCCCCTCCGTGAAATATTCACTTGAATATATCTGCCAACTATTAATAAACTATTATCATTACAAAATAAATCAACAAAAATACATAGCGTTTATCCTCGTTTACTTGTGTGATATACTTGTCACTGCCAGCAACCATTTAAATGCGTCTGAACGTCAATGATTTGGTCTAGGCTAGTTAATGGTCATTCGAAATAAAGCCCTCCTCCAAGTCAGGGGCGCCAGCCACGTTGAAGTCAATGTAAGCTCGCTAACTTTTTGCTGTCAATCAAGCAGAGACAGCTTTTCATTGGCGCAAGAAAATTCGCCCTCGGGTCGCACCAGTGTGCGCCCCAAGCCAATGGTATCGCTTTACTTTTTTGTTATCATCACATGATTGGACAATTCAGCGAATCAATCAAATAGGCTACCTCCCTCAGCAGCATTCGCGCAACACAACTACATGTAGAGAAGAGATAGATCGCTAACTAGCAGAGAGTTGTAAGCACTTTCCACCCTTTTCAGTGGAGGAATTGGACTCCCCAAGCAATGGTATACTTAAAAGGAGCAAGTAAGTTACATATTAATTTAGTCTCTCGGCCTGTAGCATATAAACAAAATGAAGCAACTGTCCCATATTTGTAACTGCATTTGAAGTAGACATTGAGACTCCCAAAAAATGGACACTATAGGACAGTGATCATGCAAGTCAGGATGTAGGCTATGAATCTGAATGAAAAGTAGGTAAATAGGTAGTGGCCATCCCCAAAATGATGATGGCTCACATGCATTTCACAATGCATGTGACACGTTTGCAAATAGTTGACGGTTGTCACTGTAGACATTTTATGAAGCCTTATATGAAGTCAACAACATTCTAGTAAGGCTATGGAAACGGCGATATCTGCTGGCCAATTGAAAATATGGCATCTTCACTTTTGGTCATTTACAAAATGCCACCATTGTTTTGTTTAATATGTATAATTGGAGTCTATATCGGTATTTAAGGTTTTGTCTATGTTCCACTAAATTAATATAATATAATAGTTTAATATACTTTCATAGTAACTAGATAGCAATGGAATAATGAAGTGTTTAATAGATAAACAGCAGATTTAAGATAACACATAATATGGTGTTTTTTTAGTGACTTTTTATCCTATTATAAACAGTAGTGCGACATGATATTTTTGTCATCAGAAAATCCTAATGTTTTGGTTATTTTATTTAGCTTTTGCTAATCACATTTTTTTGTATTTCAAAAATATTCACAGGGTCAATGCTAAAATATGTTCAAGGAGCCACACGTAGCCAGGAGGAAGATCAGATGATAAGCAACCATCCACAAGCCACCAACAACCCCAGCATACTGAACAACTCCAGCAACCGTCCACCATGTCTAAAGGCTCCAGTTCAGTACTAAGCTGTGAAGAACCATCCTCAAGTTCCGGTACACAGACACAACACACAACTGTACCCTCAGAAGGTACTGTATCCACACCCATCACTGAAAGCCTTCCAGCAGATGATGAAGAGACAAATGTGCCATCTCCAACAGACCCCGCACTTTGGCCCGCACATATTTCAGACACTGACAGGGTAGAGATTGTTAGAAGAGGAACATTTAAAGTTCCAGCAGAATTTTCTTTTCCAAGGGTGGATGGAAGGGCATTTCACCCAAACCTCCAATTGAAATCCCTTTCTAATAAAGAAAAAATCCAAAAGGAGCTGGCTTGTCTACTCTCCAAAGAACAATACTGTGCTCTGTTTTGCATGCAAGATGTTTGGGTCAAAGAGTATAAAGCTGACAGAAAAAGGCTATGGCGACTGGTCCAACATTAACATCTACTTGAAGAGCCATGAAGGTAGTCCAGACCATACCAAGTGCATGGTGAAATGGAAGGAACTGGATATGCGACTGAAGAAGAATCTAGCTATAGATCAGCAGGAGCTGGCCTTAATTGAGACAAAGAAAAGATGGCGAGATGTCCTGAAACACTTGTTCTCAATAACCGTGTCTCTAGCTACTAGAAATTTGTCTTTTAGGGGCTCATCGCAAAGTCTATATGAACAAGCTAATGGCAATTTTCTCAAAGAGGTGGAGCTGCTGGCTGAATTTGATCCAGTTACAGAAAGACATGTGGCCAAAATAAAAGACGACGCTTCCAGAATGCACTATCTTGGACAACAGACTCAAAATAAAATAATAGAGATTTTCTCCTCCCACACAGTTCGAGCCATTGTGAAAAAAATCCAAGAAGCAAAATATTATGCCATCATCCTTGACTGCACCCCAGACATCAGCCACAAGGAACAAATGTCACTTGTTGTGCGCATTGTTGAATTGGTGCCTAAGCCAGACATCAAAGAATACTTCCTTGGATATTTGAACGTGGTGGAAACGACAGGCCTCAATCTGTCAAATGTTGTTCTGGAAAAGTTTAGGGAGCTTGGCATTTCCTTCGACGATTGCAGAGGACAGTCATATGATAATGGAGCCAATATGAAGGGAAAGAGACAAGGAGTGCAGGCCAGACTGCTACAACTGAATTCAAGGGCAGTCTTTGTCCCTTGTGCTGCACATACGATGAATCTGGTCATATCAGATGCTGCTAAGTCATCTACGGATGCTATTGGCTATTTTGGATACCTTCAGAGACTGTTTTGTTTTTTCTCAGCAGGCATACAGCGGTGGGACATCTTACTCAAACATGTCACGTTGACTCTGAAATCCTGGAGTGATGTAAGATGGGAGAGTAGGCTTCAGAGTGTTATAGCTGTCAGAAGTCAAGTTAAAGAAGTCTGAGAAGCTCTCTTGGAAGCAAGACAAGCTGTCACTGAACCTGTTGCAAGGTCAGAGGCTCAAAGCCTGGCAGAAGAGGTTGGCTCGTTCAGATTTCTGATCTGCACCATTGTTTGGGCTGAAGTTCTTTCAGTCACCAACCAGGTGAACAAGCTGCTGCAGTCATCATCAATGCAGCTTGACGTTGCAGCCGGGCTCATTGAGACTGCTAAAGCCTCCCTTACAAAATACAGGCAGTCTGGGTTTTCTGAGGCCATAGCAACTGCCAAGGAGCTGTGTGAGGCTCTAAACCTCAAACCCGAGCTCAAACAGAAGCGGTTGAGAAGCACAAAAAGGCAGTTCGGCTACGAAGCTCCTGACGAGCCCTTCAGTGATGCAAAGAAGAGGCTTGAAGTTGAATTTTTCAACCGAGTTGTGGACTCCGCTCTGACGTCGCTGCAGGAGTGGTTTGAGACCCTGAGCCAGGTGAGACACACATTTGGACTGTTACTTGACTTTCAAAAAGTACATGGGATATCCAAGGAGGACCTGCGCAAACACTGTCTCGATGTGGAGAAGGCTCTCACAGATAAAGGCGAAGCTGATGTTGATGGACTGGAGATGATGCAGGAGATGATCAACCTCCCTCAACTGCCATCAAAGAGGACTGCCATGGAGATGCTGACCATTCTTCATGACAGTAACCTGCAAGAAGTGTATCTAAACCTCTGGATTGCTTTAAGGATTTCTTTGACTCTTCCAGTCACCGTTGCTTCTGCTGAACGCAGTTTTTCGAAACTGAAACTTATCAAAACCTACCTACGGTCAACAATGGCACAAGAACGCTTAAGTGGCCTTGCTGTCATCAGCATCAATGCAGAAGTGGCACATAGCGTGTCATACGATGACTTGATTAGTGATTTTGCAGCCAGGAAAAGTCGCCATGCACCTTTCTGAAGCCTCCTGCAGCTGCAGGACAATATTGCACTCTTTTTTTTTGTGAAAACCAGGGATTATTTCAAAATCTTGCCTTAAAACAAGGTCTGTTTATGACTATGCAGTAGTGAAGTAAATAACTACTTCGGTTATGTTCAAATGTAGCTACTGTTTTGTCCAAATATAGCTGTTTGTCTGTAAAAATAGTGTGAAAAATAGTTGTTTTTTGATATTTTGTTTTGATGATGACTTGATGACTTCCCTTTAAACCTTATTTGAGTTCATAATTATTTTTTGTCATCTTTGGAGCCTGCAGTTGTTATTGTTTTATTATATTGTAATGCTGCTGTTAAGAACGTTTTATATATAACATATTTATTACTGATGGTGCTCCTGTTGTTGCTGTTTTGTTTTTGTTTTAAATATTACTTAATATATACATGTTCATAGTATATTTAATGTCAACTTATAATAAATAGCAACAGTTTGATTGCAAACTCTGAAGGTTTTGTGTGTGTGTGTGTTTGGGGGGGCACCCTGACCAGCCCAGCTTAGGGCACCCAAAAGCTTAGCAGCGGCCCTGCTCCTCGGACACTGTCTTGGCTCCGCCTCCTCAGAGCCATCAGTGTTTGTGAAGACAAATGAGAAAGGTTAGGGTTAGGTTACCCTAACCCTAACCCAAATGAGAAAGAGGTTATGTATGCCGGTCAGTCTTAACACAGAAAGTCTCCAATGGTCCTGTTCAAGCCTGCCCAGTTTCTTAGACCTGAGTAGCTTTACAACATTGCTTCATATTCATATGCACGTGAGTTAAAAACCTTTTGATAAAACAATATAAAGCTGAATATCCCAAAGCTATATGTTTATTCAGGTCTACTTAATGTTATCCAGAAGGAATGAGTTTTAGAAGAGTGTGAGTGACTCAGACACTGGGCAGTGCCGTGAGCAGATTGCTGTGTTTGGTTGCAAACAAACACAGCTGGCCGTGCTCACACACTCTGCTAAACCATTTGTTCTGCAAACACACATTAAAGCCCAAGCCCCTAACCCTAACCCAAGCCCCTAACCCTAACCCAAACACAGCTGGCCGTGCTCACACACTCTGCTAAACCACTTGTTCTGCAAATAAACATTAAAGCCCAGGACAAAAAGCTAAACAAGTGCATCGGTCAACACCTGCATCCACAAACCAAGGGGTTCTGATAGTCACCAGCACCAGCACCAGCCCCACAACACTAACACAACACCACCACAACACAACACTAACACAACCACAACACCACCACCACCACACCACAACACCACCACAGCACCACATAAAGGCACAGGGTGAAGGCACAGTGTGAAGGGGTGAGGGCACAGGGTGAAGGGGTGAGGGCACAGGGTGAAGGCACAGGGTGAAGGGGTGAGGGCACAGGGTGAAGGCACAGGGTGAAGGGGTGAGGGCACAGGGTGAAGGGGTGAGGGCACAGGGTGAAGGGGTGAGGGCACAGGGTGAAGGGGTGAGGGCACAGGGTGAAGGGGTGAAGGCACAGTGTGAAGGGGTGAGGGCACAGGGTGAAGGGTTGAGGCATTTCATTGAGGTGGAGCTCCCACTGCTGTGTTGCTCAGATCTTACCCCAGAAAGGCTGTGTTACTTTTGGCCTCATTAGGCAGATCTCTCTGTGCAGCAGGAGCAGCATTAGCATCTTATCATTCAGCCCAGCTGTCTTTGTTTCTATTTTGAAGTGTTCGCCGAATCTGCCTCACTGAGGTCCTCATTCTGATGAACCTCCAGTGACCCAGTAGCCCACTGTGTGTGTGTGTGTGTGTGTGTGTGTGTGTGTGTGTGTGTGTGTGTGTGTGTGTGCGTTGTACTGCTGTCGTTTCACATTCAATCTGCTGGACTGCATGTTTTTGTTTTGTGTTTAATGTGAGGAATTCACTTCTGGGTTTCATCCTTAAAGATTTATCAGTATTTCTTTACCAACAAATTGAAGCAATAGCCAATCAGAGGTTACTCAGTTCTAGTTCCGCCCTACAGGTGTCTGATCACACACCTGGCGCTCTCTCAACAAACACACACAGCCCGTCTGTAATGACAAACACACACAGCCCGTCTGTAATGATAAACACACACAGCCAGTCTGTAATGACTTCTAGGAGCTGTTGAAGATCAGCCAAAGGTAAGTCATCAACATTTATATTAACCGTTTGAGTAAAACGGCATAGTTCATATTCAAGTAGTATTGTGATGGAAAATTCATTTAAATTGTGGCTAATATGCTGTACTGCCACAGGTAAGCACAGTTTAATTCATACAGCTAGACCTAGCTAGATCTCAGCTTCGTTCATGGAACTGGAAGGTTCTAGATGGTGGTGATGGTTGGATTTCTTTAATACATGGAGGTGATAAATTTACTTAAATTTGTTCTGTTTATATTCAAATTGGTTTACGTTCACACAATGCGTGTATTCATAAATATCAGGAAATAAAAGACTTAGCTTGAGTGGGGATCTCTCAGCATAATTCAATTTAGTCGATAATAACTATTGTAATTGTTCTGTTCTACTGTGTTTCCCAGTAAACTTTTGCATAAACTGCTATTTGATCGATACATCTTTGGTACTCTACATTCACGCCTCAAATATAATGCTGATGTTCAGGGACCAAAGGTCCATATTGATCCAGCCCTTTATCAGGCTGCTCTGAAAGGGCTTCACGGATCTGCTGACATTTGTTTGATTCCACATCACTT
Source organism: Pollachius pollachius (assembly GCF_949987615.1). Classification (NCBI taxonomy): domain Eukaryota; kingdom Metazoa; phylum Chordata; class Actinopteri; order Gadiformes; family Gadidae; genus Pollachius; species Pollachius pollachius. The sequence continues at coordinate 124,507 of NC_136939.1, read as the reverse complement.
GACTGGCAGTGCAACATTGTGAGCCTGAGCCTGAGCTAGAGCCTGAGCTAGAGCCTTAGCTAGATCTAGAGCCTGAGCTAGAGCCTTAGCTAGAGCATTAGCTATAGCCTTAGCTAGAGCTAGAGCCCGAGCCTTAGCCTGAGCTAGAGCATTAGCTTGAGCTAGAGCCTGAGCTAGAGCCTTAGCTAGAGCTAGAGCCTTAGCTAGAGCCTTAGCTAGAGCTAGAGCCTGAGCTAGAGCATTAGCCAGAGCTAGAGCCTGAGCTAGAGCCTTATCTAGAGCTAGAGCCTGATCTAGAGCCTGAGCTAGAGCTAGAGCCTGACCTAGAGCTAGAGCCTGCACCTGAGCTTTATATAGAGCCTGAGCTAGAGCCTTAGCTAGAGCTAGAGCCTTAGCTAGAGCCTGAGCCTTAGCCTGAGCCAGTTCCCTAGTTAGAGCCTTAGCTAGAGCTAGAGCCTTAGCCTGAGCTAGAGCCTTAGCCTGAGCTAGAGCCTGAGCCAGTTCCCTAGTTAGAGCCTTAGCTAGATTTAGACCTTTAGCTAGAGCCTTAGCTAGAGCCTCAACCCTAACCCTAACCCTGACTAATGTCTGGGACATTGTCCTGTTGTGAGGCTTGTATGGACATCGTCTGTTGTTGTTAGCACTCCTGGAAAAGGAGAGCCGTTTGCTTCCAGCCTGTGGATATTTCCCAGACTCCCTCTTACCTGCAGAATAACACCTCAGAATTCCGACTTGTGTTGTGTGTGAAACCAAACACTTGTGGAGTGCTGGTCCAGGGGGGCTGGCTTAGGGTTGGACCGGTCGTCATGTTGGATCATGTTTAGAAACGGAACCATCTCACATGATTCTGTCTGTGATGTCAGGTGATGCTGATCAAACACAGTCAATCATAGTGCCTGTTCTGGGCTCCATAGCTCAGTGTCAAATCGTAATTGAAATGAGTCAGTCAGAGTTCTACTAACTCTATTTATTAGTAAACCCTGCTCTGCAACCATGTGACCCCCAGATATGAATTAGGGGATTTTGTTGGTTCTTAAAATCATTATTAATATTAACATTTGGACATCATATCAACTTCAAGTGAAAAGATTCATTTAGATTAGGCCTTGGGTGAGCTGAGCTGGTAATTGCATATTTTGTCTGTTTTTGATCACTTTATTAAGAAACTCTTCTTTAGCTCTGACAATAAAGAGTAAAGTTTTTCTGCCTCTTGATGAACTTGGAGAACGACTCCCTCTCCAGAGACCTTCAGCTCAGAGCTTCGCATCGATTGGCCTTCAATTACAATGATGCACAAAGAACCAAAAAGTACTACAAATAAAATGAAACGTAGGAATCATTATTTCACTTCATTAACCATCTTACTGCCCGCTCCCATCAGCCCCCTCCCCCCCGGTGTGACTCCATGGCGACGGCCTTGGAGTCACAGGGAGGATCCCTGGTGGAGATATTTGTAGGCTTGGGCTACCTCTGTTTTATCACAAGCAGAACCGGCATCAGGAAGTCAGCCTGGTTCGTAGCTGGCAAAGCCTTTTCTTTCTTTGTTGCAAAACACCCTCCTTACTTTGGTGTGTATGTCCCTGCCTCCCCTCTCTCTCCCAATCTCACACTCCCCTTACTCTCTATCACTCCCTCCCCCCATGTCTCAACATTTGGCCCACGTCCGTTTGAGGAGCAGACCGGATCCGGCCTTGGTGCAGGCAGGCCTCTGGCATTTCAGCAGCAGCAGAGAGAACATACAGAACGCCTCTGGCAAGAGAGAGAGAGAGAGAGAGAGAGAGAGAGAGAGAGAGAGAGATCACTGGTATCTGTTTGTTTTAGTACTTCTCTACGGTAGAAGTGCGTATAATGCTAACCAACTGCCTCAAAGTGGTTGATTTTGTCTGCTTCATATTGAGAAGGTTTGAGAGGGGGTTGACGCTGGGACCACCCACTCAGGACACCACATCGTTTGAGGCCTGTTGTCCCAGATCCAGGAGAGCAACATGGTTATGATCGATAGCACCTGGCTACCCGAGGTGATGTCTTCCCTCCATGTTCGGGTTAGGGTTAGGGTTAACCCTAACCCTAAAATGCATATACATTAAGACATTAGCTGAATGGACGCTAGGGTTAGGGTTAACCCTAACCCTAACCCTATAATGCATATAAATTAAGACATTAGCTGAATGGACGCTAGGGTTAGGGTTAACCCTAACCCTATAATGCATATACATTAAGACATTAGCTGAATGGACGCTAGGGTTAGGGTTAACCCTAACCCTATAATGCATATACATTAAGACATTAGCTGAATGGACGCTAGGGTTAGGGTTAGGGTTAACCCTAGCTAGGGTTAGGGTTAACCCTAACCCTATAATGCATATACATTAAGACATTAGCTGAATGGACGCTAGGGTTAGGGTTAACCCAATAATGCATATACATTAAGACATTAGCTGAATGGACGCTCAGAGACTCTGTGTTTTGCGCCGCTCCACCTGTTCCTCCATTAGTCCCACATCGTGGACGGTTGGTCTAGGGGCTGTCTAAGGGCCCCTCGGGCCCCGTTCATCACCAGGGCTTCAGGGTGAGTCTTTCAGACAGAGCAGGTCTCTTCCAGCCGGACAACATCACGTCTTTATGAGAATAAAGAAGAGATTTAGATTGGCAACTCAGTTTAGTTTTTTTTTATGTAAATCGAAACACCAAAGCTGCTGTCCCCTGATGTTGAAACAATATCTTGTATTTGTTAATTTTTCCAGGATTGTTATCTGATAATTACCAGCCTCAGTCTGCATGAGCGCCCGTTGTGTTAAACTTGTTTCATTTGCTAACGGCTCTTTCAGCTGTCCTTTCCCAGCTACTGAAAACTTTCATGACTCTAATCACTTATAATAACCTTTGTTCAATATCGGATTTAATTTTCTCCACACCTTGTCAGAGTTCTAATAAATGTGCAGTTTACTACTGTAATGCAAAGCATGCTGGGTAATGGTGTACCTGCAGTGGCTTAAGGAGAGATAATTCCTATCTGCTCCTCTCATCCTCCGACGGCGGCAGCTCATCTTCACTATTAGATAGCATCGCAAGGAGGACTATATTCGCATTTCCTATTCGACCAACAGATGGGGGGTAGGAGGGGAGGACAGACGGTCAAAGGTCCAGGGAGATTGGGCTGTTTTGAACTGGGCTCAGTATCGTATGTATTACTGTATTGTAATCTAGTGTTAATGTAGACTGCTTGAACTGACAACCAGAGGAAAGACTGACAACCAGAGGGAATCACTTAGCAGTATCACAACAACCGTCAGCAGTAAAACTACAGCCGGATTAACACAACAGCCGGAATAACGCTACAGCCGGATTAACACTACAGCCGGATTAACACAACAGAGGCAGTAACACAACAGCTGTAGTATCACAACAACAGTTGGCAGTAATACAACAGCCGGATTAACAGAACATCCGGATTAACACAACAGCAGCAGTATCACAACAACAGTCGACAGTAACACAGCAACAGTGTTTCCACATTCAGCGAGCCGTCTGGATTGTACCATAAACCAGGCGTTGTGCATCAAAAGCCGGGTTTGCTTCACCCCTTTGTGCATGGAAGAAGATCCTCTTTCTTTCCTTCGTCCCTTTGGGCCTTTTTTGAGTGGGTGTGTTTCTGAGTGTGTGCGTGCGTGTGTGTCTTTCTATGACACACGCCCCCCTTCATGCCTGATAGTTTCCACACAGTGCCCCACTGCCACCAGATGTTGTGATGGTTAAACAACATCACGGTTCAACTAGTGGCCATCATCTCTGAGCACCACGTGGTCTTAACCCACCGTCCAGAGAATGGAGGCTCTGCAGGTCAGAGCTCATCAGTCTCTACAGCTCAGCCACACACACACGCACACACGTCAGGCTGCAACACAGCCCTGTTAAGTACAGTACATGCAGTGCAGTATATTATACTGCAGGAGAATTAGTACATTACCATCATTACAAACACTGCCCGTTAAGTACAATACACTTAAAACATAGAACCAGTACAGCATATTATCGCACAGTAAACAGGCACTACTGTACCAAACATGCACTCATACATACTGTGGCAATGCCAAATAGCTCCCCGAAAATCAATAATTGCTTTGTAATGAATTGAATAGACGTCAAAACCAGCAAGGAGGGGGAAAATGTCAAGGTGTGTTATTTGTACAGTCCGATTAACGATTTTACGGTCTTAAAGGTCTTTCAGCTATTAGAAGCTGCTAATGTGTGACCCATAGAGTCAGATAATATCTGTGGCCTTTGTGGAGGAAGTGAGAGAATCCGAGGCATGTGGAAACCGCCTTTTAGTTCAGTTCATTTCATCAATACTTTGTGTGATTACATTTGCATATATCAGCTCAAAACGAGTCCGTTTTCTCCTCGCTGTCATTAACCCCCCCCCTGTATGGGTGTCCAACGTGTTGGGGCCATTCCTCGTCCAGCGCGCTTCACTTTATCCTGATGCCAGTTCCGGAACTTTCCAACTACGCTGCAATATTTTCATTTTATTTTCCTCCACTCAAACACATAAATAGACTCAAGTAAACACTCAAATAGCCCTGAACAGCTGCTACACCTCGCCTGTTAGAAAGGGAAGAGAGAGGTAAGTGGGTCACTCCAGCCTGTCTCTCCGCCACACACCAACTCCTCCTGAAGGATTCTACTCTCATTCCTCTGGACATCCTGTTGTGAAGTGGCCCGCATTCAATCTGACAAGATGAATATTGAAATTGCTAATTGAAACAAAACTAAAATATTATATAATGCAATACTTTTTATACTTAAGTTTTCATAAGAATAAAACATGTTTTCATCTGTCAACATTAGTGCTAAACATGTTTATAACACAGAATCCCTGAAGGTTTTGACAGAATAGATTGTGTGTGGTTGAATAATTACCCAAAATGAGATAAACACGTTCCATTCAGTCATAGTCCTCTGAGTCTACTGAAACAATGAATTACAAGGAGCAACATCTCCAAAATATAAACAATAATTAGTCTGATTGGTCCTTAAAACGTATTTATAAAGTAACTGCTTTATTTTCCCATTTACTGTTTCTAACCCCTCACCCTCATTCTCCCCCTCACCCTAACCCCTCCCCCTCACCCTAACCCTCACCCCTCCCCCTCCCCCTCTCCCCTCCCCTCGACAGTGGTGTTCAGATGGCCAGTGAAGATCCCAGTGGTTGTAACTGGTTTTGATGTGTCTCTTCTCTCTTTGGGTGAGTTGGCCCTGACTCAGAGTGACTGCTAAGTGTTCTGTGGGCTCTACGGGGCCGCTCTCCTCATAGTAGATGAAATAGCTCTCTGTTTCACACTAATGTATTCTTCCAGACAAAATCAATGCTTTGCTTCACGGTGAGGCCGCGCGCTCTCATGTGCACAAAACACATGAAAACACACCGCAGAGCTGGGGAGGATCCACCACCTCTCAGACCCAACCCTACGCCATCCAGGCCTAACCCTAACCCTTACCCTAACCCTAACCCAATCAATGTGCTGCTGCTGGGCCCCAGTCACAAAGACCTGAGGCACAGAGCACATCAGACTCAAGAACCCAAAATTCTCCTAAAAGCACGCATGATCAAGAGAATAAAGCGAGACTGTAACTTCTGACTCAATCCGTATTTCATATAATCTCTGAATACCGGGCGATGCAGATGAACAAGGCTTCTTCGATGTGTGTTGCCACTGGGGGCGGAGCTAGGAAAAAACCCAAGCCGCCAACTGCGGCGAGCAGCAAGGCCCCTCCCATGTAAGAGGAACCGCTGGCAGGCGTAACAATGGACAGAGCATCTAGACGTGAAGCCTACACGAAATAGAACTGATTGAATCTATTTGGGCTGGCTTAAGGTGTTAGTTTCCTGAGGTCTGTTGAACCGTCACTATGGGGAACGGAGCAAAAGTGTTTCAGTCCAGCAGAGCATGGGCCAGACCAAAGGATCAGAGGGAGAGGGGAGATAAGCAGCCACACAAAGTGCAACGTGTGTGTGTGTGTGTGCGCGTGCGTGCGTGCGTGCGTGCGTGCGTGCGTGCGTGCGTGCGGTATGGTGTCTCTGCCTTGTAACAGGCCTGGTACAGACAGGATGTCAGCGGCACGATGGCAACGCAGCTGAAGTAGTCGGCCAGGAAGTGGTCAGTTAGCGTATGGGATCCATACAGGATTCTGTGCTCAGTTGTTAAGGCGGTGTGAACTTGAATAAACGCAGCAGGAAAAACATTTATTGATGTGTTGGTCATTAAACCATCAATATATGACTATTTTATGATTAATTATTGAGGCAAACACACACACAGACACACAAAAAAATAGACACAAATGGGTTGACTATTTTGAGTATTCTTAGTCCGTAATGAATTTAAATTTAAGTCACACTCAAACAATATCTAATTAAAATGCAGCGGTGTTGTACTAGAGCGACATCAGCCCTGGGGGGGGGGGCGGAACCACACTGACCAGTCAACAGCTAACAAGCTAAGAGACGGGCGGACAACCTTATCTCTCATTTTATGGAGCGTCGCCGCAGGCGGCCATGAATAAACATGAAGAACTCACAGCTGAGCGCCACACGCCAGTGTCACTTCTGAAACGCCCAAACGTTGCACCACGCACAGGCACACACACACACACACACTGTGGCTGTGAGTCCGTCTACCTCAGTGAGGCCACTTCTGATGGACCAGGGGGCAAGAAACAGAGATGGTTCAACTGGTGTGGTGAGAGGAGTGAGATGAGTGCTGAGAGGAGCAGAGGTGAGAGGAGTGAGATGAGTGTTGAGAGGAGCAGTGTGAGATGAGGAGTGAGGAGGAGGAGTGTTGAGAAGAGTGAGTGGAGTGAGAGGAGGAATGAGGAGGAGTGGAGAGAGGAGTGAGAAGAGGAGTGGTGAGGGCGTCATCTCGTACAGCGAAACGCCGGCGCGCGTCCATATTCCCACCTGCCTGGCCCTGGCCCAATCAGAGAGCTCTGAACAGATAGGGTGCTCTGGTCAGAGATAGGGTGCTCTGCTCAGAGATAGGGTGCTCTGGTCAGAGATAGGGTGCTCTGGTCAGAGATAGGGTGCTCTGGTCAGAGATAGGGTGCTCTGCTCAGAGATAGGGTGCTCTGGTTAGAGGTAGGGTGCTGGTCGGTGGGCTCCAGCCCTCTATAGTAAGAAAACAAAGGGGGGAGCGGAGAAGGCTTTTAAGTTGAAGTGCCAGCCGCATTGAACTTTTACTTTGAAGGCACATGTTGGGGATTCCGAGGGGGTTCAATGCCGGCACCTTGGGGCCACTAGAGCAGATGACCAGGAGACAAGGAGGTGCAGGGAGGAGCATGGAGGAGCAGAGAGGAGGAGTGAGGAGCAGGGAGGTCAGCGGCTCTGGACCATGGAAACGCTACAACAGAGTAAATAAATCCCCATTTAGTGTTCACCCAAAACAACCTCTCATCCCTCCCCCTCTCTCTCCTCCCCCTCCCTCCTCTGGACTCCAATGTGTACAGAAGTCGTTGGCAGGATGACACCGTTAAGAACGGGAGGGAGGGACGGATGGACGGACGGACGGACAGACGGACAGACAGACGGACAGACGGACAGACGGACAGACCTAACCCAAAAGTATTCACCCCCCTTGGCATTTTTTTGTGTTTTGTTGCCTCACAACCTGGAATTAACATTATTAGGCTCTGCTCAGAGCCTTAGTAGGCAGAGTTATCCTATACTACATGATTCTATCCTATACCACACATTCTACAAACTCAACCATACATTCTCTCTCTCTCTCTCGAAGGATGTGTGTTTGTGTAGATGCGTGTATATATCTCCACCCCACAACCCTAACCCTGACCCTGACCCTACCGTCTCTAACCCTGACCCTACCGTCTCTAACCCTGACCCTAACATCTCTCACCCTGACCCTAACCCTTACGTCTCTAACCCTGACCCTAACATCTCTCACCCTGACCCTAACCCTTACGTCTCTAACCCTGACCCTAACGTCTCTAACCCTGACCCTAACGTCTCTCATCCTAACCTTAACCTCTAACCCTGACCCTAACGTCTCTCACCCTGACCCTAACGTCTCTCATCCTAACCTTAACCTCTAACCCTGACCCTACCGTCTCTAACCCTGACCCTAACCCTGACCCTACCGTCTCTAACCCTGACCCTAACGTCTCTCACCCTAACCCTAACCTGTAACCCTGACCCTAACGTCTCTAACCCTGACCCTAACGTCTCTCACCCTAACCTTAACCTGTAACCCTGACCCTAACGTCTCTCACCCTAACCCTAACCCTAACCCTGACCCTACCGTATCTAACCCTGACCCTACCGTCTCTAACCCTGATCCTAACGTCTCTCACCCTAACCTTAACCTCTAACCCTCACCCTACCGTCTCTAACCCTGACGTCTCTCACCCTGATCCAACCGTCTCTAACCCTGACCCTAACATCTCTCACCCTAACCTTAACCTCTAACCCTGACCCTAACGTCTCCAACCCTGACCCTACCGTCTCTAACCCTGACCCTAACCCTGACCCTACCGTCTCTCACCCTAACCTTAACCTCTAACCCTGACCCTAACGTCTCTAGCCCTGACCCTACCGTCTCTAACCCTGACCCTACCGTTTCTAACCCTGACCCTAATGTCTCTCACCCTAACCTTAACCTCTAACCCTGACCCTAACGTCTCTAACCCTGACCCTACCGTAGGGCTGAACGATTTTAAGAAAAAATTGAAATTGCGATTTTTCTGGCAGAGATTGCGGTTTCGATTTCAACCACGATTTATTTTCTTTAAATCAAGTTTCAGTGTAAATAAATTCAAACAATGAATTTCATTAAGATAATGCAAGAATGAAACTGCTGGCAACAGATTTCAGATGCAAGACTGTTTATTAACATATCAGTTATATTAACCAAAAAATTAAAATAAAAAGAGAGCCCTCTTACTTCAGCAGCATCAAAATAATAGCACTTTTGTAAAATAACGTACGCTTCATAAAAATTATAAATTATAACAACAAAGTGGAGCAAAAAAAGAAGTCTTACCTTAAAAGTAGTGCAAAATGTCTTCTTCAAATAAAGTGTCAAGAGGAAGTGAAATGTAAAGGTAGTAAAAATAAATAATAATAATAATTTAAAAAAGTTTAAATTACCCTACATTTTCCTCATCAACAAAAGATGTCAAACTGGTTAAATTATTTTACATCTAGTCTGTAAACAACAGATAAGTAAAAAAGAGTGAACACCTTTTTTAATGGAACAAAGACATGTCAGGGTAAGGTGCCGATAAGAGATTTCAGGGTAAGGTGCAGAAGAACAACAATAAAAATCAATAAATCTTCCCCTTCATCCCTTCAGAGATTTTTGGCCAAGAAAACCAACATGTCAACCTTTGCTGGCTTCAGACTTGCACGCTGACATGTGACAATATTTCCACTGGCACTGAACAGTCTCTCTGATGGTGCACTCGTTGCTGGTATGCAAAGGTACTTACGAGCCAACTTGCTAAGCCATGGGAAGTTGACATTGTGCACTCTCCACCAGGCCAGTGGATCTTGCTCTCCATCAATGGTAGGAGTTATGAAGTAGTTGTCCAGTTCTGCTTTAATGGTATCCTCCAACTGCACAGTAGAGGAAGCAGGGACCGCCTTGGTCTTGAAAAAGCTGCCCAGTGACCGCTTTCGCTTTGTAGAGGTGGATGGTGGTTCTTCTTCTGCACTCAGGGGCATGGATGGGTTGTGACACAAGCCCTCTGCTCCTGCAACACACAGTAATAAGAGGCATCAATGTTTTGCTATCAGTTGTGATTAAGACCAACGAGGCATCTTGTCTAAAAGTTTAAAATGTCAGTAGAGTATAGTTAAAAAAAAAAAAAAAAAAAAAACATACAACTTTTTGTTTTATTTTGAAACAACAAAGAAAAAGGACAGCTTACCTTTTGTGCCACCTGTTCCATTTCCATCTTCACTCTGTCTTTGATGTATGGGACATTCTCTTCACTTATGTAGCTTGTCTTGAATCTTGGATCAAGGAAGGATGTGATGTCCAAGAGCTCCTGTGTCACTGGGTCGCTGTATTTCTCTTCGATGTAGTGGAGAGCTCTTGATTTGATATCCTTGGGGAGATTTGTGTCCTGGTCAGTTTCAGCAAGCGTTGCTGTTTTGAGGAGATGGAGCACTGGCTTCAGGTATGACACGCTTTCGTAGTCCTCACCTGAGAGGGCGTCTGTGAACTCCTGAAGAGGACCGAGGGCATTGTTTACAGATTCAAGGACATCTGTGTCTTGCCAAGTGGGGACCAGGTGCCGCGTCTTCCTGTCTTCAGACAGAACCTGGCACAGTGCCTTGCTCTGCTTCAACACCCTCCCAATCATTTTCTGCCGGGAGCCCCATCGTGTCGGACATTCAGTGACCAGTGACTGTTGAGGTAGGTTCAAGTCTTGCTGTGCCTGTTTTAGTGCCGCCTTCTTCTTCCAGCTGTGAGTGAAGACCGCAACCAGCTGCTTGCAAAGTCCTGTGGCCCGTTTGATTCTTTGCTCATCTTTGACAGCATTTTCTGGGGGAAATCATTACATGTATTACAAATTACAGTATGAAAAGCCATAAGGATAGCTCATAACACAGTATTCATAACATACCATTGATTACATCTGTTGTCATCTTGTATTAAGTTCAATGACGTTTTTTTTAGCAGCAGACGTCAGGTGGTACTACCACAGTAAGTTATTTCCCATAAATTAATTTGTAATTGGTAAGTAATGTACAAGCAATTAATATGCTTCTTAGATATTCCACTAAAAACCAAAAAATCTTTTAATCCGTAATAAAACAACATAACTGTTGTTCCGCAGCTCATAGGCGTCCTAATGGCGGCAGCTATGAACTTTCATATGTATTTTACTGTTTTTAACTCTAGTGCTCATAACTACTGTCCTGTCCTCTTCATAATAACTCAGAAATGCGGCGTGCAAGTGGACCCGATACGGTCCGCATCGTGGATCCGTTCCGAAAGCCGCGATACTCCGCGGCGGATTTGCTGTGTGGGTTATTTACGTAGTTACGTTAGTTACGTTATTAACTTAGTTACGTGTGATGTATGACATGAAGCAGTACATTCCCTTGCACTAATCATATACCAAATTATAGAATAATGGCGTATTACTATTATAGCCTAATGACATTTAAAAAGTCGAGTCCTCGTCTTAATCCTCGAGTCCCTAATGCTCGAGTCCAAGTCAAGTCACGAGTCTCTAAATTTAGCTCACGAGTCGGACTCGAGTCCGAGTCCCGGACTCGAATACTACAACAATGACACTCGCACAAACACACATTTTTGTACTTACCAATTGCAAGATGCAGCCGGTGTCCGAAGCACTGCAGTCTGGTCCATTGGTTAAGTTCCATTGCTTTGACCATATTTGAAGCGTTGTCTGTTGTTATGCACGTTTGGGCCTCTTCTTTTAGACCCCAGTTGGCCAAGCACTCCCTCAGCCCCATGGCAATATTCTCCCCGGTATGGTCAGTGGGGAAGTATGCTGTCTGCAGGCACCGGCTACACAACTCGAAGTTGGCGTTGACGAAATGCACGGTCAAACTCATGTAGGGCTCGGTCGTTCTGCTTGACCACAGATCTGTAGTTGACGCATAAAACTCTGTGTTTTCCAGCTCATTTACAACTTTGGCCTTACATTCTGCGTAGAGCTGTGGGATGGCAACTTGATTGAAGTATGTGCGGGAGGGCAGAACATACCTCTTATCCATTGCGCGTAGCAAACTTATAAATGCGTCTTTGGTCACTGTGTTTACAGACACCATGTTCTTTGATATGTAAGTCGTTACGGCAGCGGTAATCTCCTTGTGTCTTCGGCTAGTTCTTTCATAAGGCGTCACACTGGCGAACAATGATGTTATTGTTGGCTGTTTTGCCGGAGTATCGCTGCTGCTTGATGTTTCGCTGTTCTTTTTCGCCATGCACTCCTCGTACAAGTTCAGGTGGTGAACTCTCAAGTGGCGATATAAATTGGTGGTATTGCCAGCCGATGTAGCCACTTTTACACGACATGTTTGGCACATCACCTGTTTCTGGTGTTCATCAGTGGCCTCAAATCCAAAATACTGCCAAATGGCCGACGTGCCTTTTTTTCTTTGATATTAATTTCGTCGGCTCCGCTTCTGCTCCCGCTTCAGCCATGCTTGAAATTGAATGACGAGAACACGTCATCTGGGCACGTGGAGAACACGTCATGTGGGCACGCGCAGCCTGCAGCTTTCAGATCGGTAGCTGACACAGCCTTGGGAATTCATGTGAAATTATTGACGGAATTATTATTATTATGCACCAAGAAAAACCGCAGCTTTGACGATCCCAAAATCGTGTTGTCTGAGATCGCGGTTTTCGGTCGAAAACGATAGATCGTTCAGCCCTACGCTACCGTCTCTAACCCTGACCCTAACCCTGACCCTACCGTCTCTCACCCTAACCTTAACCTCTAACCCTGACCCTAACGTCTCTCACCCTGACCCTAACGTCTCTCACCCTAACCTTAACCTCTAACCCTGACCCTAACGTCTCTCACCCTGACCCTAACGTCTCTCACCCTGACCCTAACGTCTCTCACCCTAACCTTAACGTCTCTCACCCTGACCCTAACGTCTCTCACCCTGACGTCTCTCACCCTGACCCTAACGTCTATCACCCTAACCTTAACCTCTAACCCTGACCCTAACGTCTCTAACCCTGACCCTAACGTCTCTCACCCTAACCTTAACCTCTAACCCTGACCCTAACGTCTCTCACCCTAACCTTAACCTCTAACCCTGACCCTAACGTCTCTCACCCTGACCCTAACGTCTCTCACCCTAACCTTAACCTCTAACCCTGACCCTAACGTCTCTCACCCAAACTGTAACCTCTAACCCTAACCCTAGCCACAGCTGCGAGCGCTAAATGTTTCACTTGGTAAATCTTTATTTGGAATGGAGCTGGAGACATCTCCATCTCTGATGGCTCTCTATCACTATTGTAACAAAATTGACTTTCATGAAGTGCTTCGTATATGGTCTAAATAAACAGTCTGAGAAGATATTACCTAACATGTGTCATAGTATGAGGGTTTAAATATTAAATCGAATAAATAACAAGAAAAGACATTCCTGAAGACATTGCATTGTGAATGCTGACGAAATGCTGACACCAACCGGAGCACTGCACATAAATTATTTTTAGCATTTAGGGGGTTGAATAGAGTTTAACATGAGTTCGAAAGTTTAAAGTCTGAATGAGGTGAGAAAAACATAAACCTTAGAGTGTCTCCAATGTGACCTGTTGTTATAGTAAATATTAACATGATAATATTCATATATTAACGAGGGTCAACACCTGATGCTCAACAAGTAGAATTCATGAATAATCGATGAATTATTTAATTATCTTAAAACAAGAACCATCATACTTATTAAGCTTTAGTGTTTTAATGGGAAATATTGAACATTGACCCAGTATAAAATATATAAAAAAAAGCTTTGCTCGGTCTAAGGATCCAAATGGGATGATTTGTTAAATGAAGGAAGGAAAGAAGTTCAAAGGTTAAACAATGAGTCGTGAAGTCGTCTGACTGTTGACTTTCATTACAAAACGACCAAGCTGAATATACAGAATATATTTTGTAAGAGAAAGATGAAGCGGTGGCTGGAGCGTGACAATGTGTGAGTCTGGGGTGAAACACTTTAGGTCCAGGAGACGGCAGACTTAGTTGAATAACCTGTGTTGTGATTCGGCGTTTGCACCAATAAAGGTCTGGATGAAAAGCCTCCAGCATTCCCCTCTCTTATAGCACGGCACACGTAATGTTTAACATCGGATTCACAATATAACAGGATATATGGAGGTATTGATATGTGCATTTCAATATTTTGTTCCATTCCCTATTATAATGTCTCCATCGTTAGTCGAGCAGCTGAGTTTCACAGAGCGAATGTTTCTAATTGGACAAGCTCAAACTAAAAGGAGCTATTTTGAGAGTTTTGGCGGAGGAGAAAAGGGATTATCCCTGGCATACAGAATGAGGCCAGAGAGGACCGGTACTCTTTATGGCCGTTTCCAGCTTTACTCCTCATCCTGCCTGCCATCTTCGTTGGCCTGAATCACTGCAGGGGGTCATAAGGTTGGGTGGAGTGTCTCCAATTTTACAGCCCAGAAAGCCCAATCCAAGGTCTAAAGCGCATGAGTGCACGGATGGACACATGCACACACTTATGCACCCACTATGACAGAGCTCGGCATGCACAGGCATCTGTGTGTGTGTGTCTGTAATTCTGAGTATGTTTGAGTGTGTGTTAGCAAATATTGTGCGTGAGTGTGCGTATCTGTGTGTGAATGTGCTTGTGTGTGTGTATGTGCATGTTTGCATGCATGTGTGTGTGCGTGCGTGCGTGCGTGCATGTGTATGTGCGTGTGTGTGTGTGCACGTCAGAAGGGTACAGAGATGTACACGGAGGTTACCTCGTCAAACGAGGTATGTGTGACTGTCACCACTTTGCCGCTGGTCTCCATCAGGCCCAGGGCCCCCTTGGAGACCCCTCTGGCCACCCTGGTGGTGATACCTCCCAGCCTCCTCCCAGCCTCCTCCCAGCCCCCCTCACAGCCTCCTCACGACTCCTCCCAGCCTCCTCCCAGCCTCCTCACAGCCTCCTCACAGCCTCCTCACAGCCTCCTCATTGCCTCCTCACAGCCTTCTCACGACTCCTCATTGCCTCCTCAAAGCCACCTCACCGCTACCTCACAAATTCAGATTCATTTAGTATCCAACCCCCATTTTTTCTTTCCTTTTTTATTCTCATAGCCCCCCCCACCCCTTCCCCCCTCCCCCGTCCCCCCCTCCTGACTGCCCCTCTTAATTCCATTATGATTGAGACGATGTTATCCACCTCTGAACTCCATTATCGCCACGGGAACAGGCACACAGCTCTCATTACCATGTTCTAATCTGCTGTTTAACAAAACGAGAGAGAGAGCGAGAGAGGGAGAAAGAGAGAGAGAGCGGGAGGGAGAGAGAGAGAGAGGGAGGGAGAGAGAGGGAGGGGGAGAGAGAGAGAGAGAGCGAGAGAGCGAGGAGAGGGGGAGAAAGAGAGAGAGAGAGAGAGAGAGAGAGAGAGAGAGAGCGCTTTGGGCATACATTATATGTTATGCTGTCAATAGCATATAAACCCATTCTGCTCCCTCTTCTGTCCCCGCCTATCTCTTGTATCTGGTGTCTGTATCTACCTGTCAAAGGGCTGTGTCAATCAGACACGTCATCGCTTGGCATGTCAAACTGTTAACTAGAGCATCATGTCTTATCCATTGTAGTATCATCAGTTGAGCCTAATGAAGCCTAATTTCCTTTAATGAACACGTTAAAAACCTCATTCCTGCAGTCTGATTCCATCGTACTCGTTCTTCATTAGGCCTGCGACTTAATCAGGGAACAAAAGACTTGGTCAAGAAACCTCTAAGTGAGGGAAAAAGAGGGAGAAAGTTTCCGGTGACATACCTCCCCTGAAATTAACTCTCTAATGCTAATTTATCCTACATCCTACGCCTGGCAGCGAAAACGAGGTGATGAACTTTGGCTCCGGAACACATATGGAGTTGAATAAGTATCAGCCAAAGAAGAAAACTGCAAACAAACAAATGTCAGCAACTCGTCAACAACAAATTGTTTGCCAAGTTAGACGACTACTTAAGGAAAGGGTTCAAAGAACTGAAAGAGAAACTGAAGGAGTTTCGTCAAGTCAGTGAGCGCGATATTAGAAAGATTATGCAACAAACAGCTGATTTGAACCAAAAGCTGGATGCAACAACAGCGCGTGTTGATCAGCTGGAAGTCCAGGTGAGTGATTTGGATGATGCCGAGGCTGACATTCAGAAAACCCAGAAATGGGTGAAGTCTCGAATTGACGATCTTGTTGAACAGATGGATTACTTGGAGATTAAGCCAAAACAAATAATTTGTGCATTTACAACGTAGCCAAAAAGAGTGAAGGGAGTAACATCATGGCATTCCTCGATCAGCAGTTTAAAGAACTTGGAGTGCCGGGAGAATTGAACATCATTCGTGCCCATCGCACTTATCAAGAACTTACAAGACGTTGTTCGTGCGATTGACGCCTTCCTCAATAACAGAACTAAAAGATGTGTTTTGCAAGCTGCCTGGTCAAAGAAGGAAATAATGCAAAAAGATACGTGGATTAACTTTGATTGTGAGCCTGTTTGAATGTGTGTGCTTTATATGTTAAATGTAGTTTTTTTATTTATCTATTGTTTTTTTTATTTCGTAAATCCTAGCCTGAGGGGTTGCAAGAGTGGTTTCTTTCTTTTTTTCTTGAAAGGACTACTATGGATATATCACTACAATTAATTACATGGAATGTTAAAGGTATAGGACATCCTTTCAAAAGGAAAATAATACTTACAGCTCTCCACTAACAAACTCACCTTTCACCTGATGAACATCTTAAACTAGAGAAAGACTGGGTTGGACAAATTGTCTTTCCATCTCTTAAAACAAACAGCCAAGGAGCTGCTTTTTTGATCCATAAACACATATCCTTTGAATTAATTTATCAGTGTGCAGATGCAGAGGGAAGATATATTTTGGTGAAAGGGAATATTTGGGTAAACAGATAATTATCCTTAATATATATGCACTTAATACAGATACACCTACATTTATCTCTGATATGTTCTCTCTTTTGAATACACAATGCACAACACTTGGTTTGATGGGAGGAGATTAAAATTGAACTCTTTCACATTTGGATAAATCCTCACACTCTGGAGGTTCTAACGCTAAATCCACAAAAATGATGCGTGCTTTGGGATCAGAAACAGGGTTAATAGATGCATGGAGAGAAATGAACCCTACATCTATACATCTTATTCTCGTTTCAATTTTCTTCCTAAAAAAAGTATGAAGCTTGTTTCATCTTGTGAAAAACATGAAATCTCTATATCAGACCATGCAATGGTCCCCTTGGAAATTACTCTAAACAAAGCTTACAAATCTAAAATGTGGAGATTTAATAAACCTGCTATTAGAAGTAGAGATGGGCGATATGGCCTAAAATCCATATTGCGATATACATTGCAGCCTCTTGCGATAACGATATATATCATGATATAAAATCATAAAATAACCGTTTCAGAACAGGTTACATAAACCCTAAGGAAAGCCAAACTGCTAAATGTATTTAAAAAAAAGAGAAATATAGTATGTCATTTCGAGAACATTTATTGTGAAACACTGTAATCATACAACATAATGTTGCAGATAAATAAAATTAGTATTGGGTTTCTTTCCTTTAGTGCAAACCATTCTGAAAGGCACTACACTTAGTTTAAGTCCTTGGTTCTTAAATGCCACCCAAGATGCAGAGAACAGGAAAAACGGGTGTCTTTCTAGATAAGGAACAGACACTGTACTGACAATTAGGGATGGGCATGATTTATTGATGATGGATCATTGAGTGTTAAGATTTTTGTCGATTACGTGATATTTTTAACCATCAAAAGGAGGTTGACCCAGCCGGAGAGGTGGTCTCGGAGACGTTGCTCAACATGGAGCAAAGAGGAGACGGAACGTCTTTTGGATATTTGGGTCCGATATCCAAAAGACATTCCGTCTCCTCTTTGCTCCATGTTGAGCCACCACCCGACGGTCTGACAAAAGCAAGTAAAAAGTATGCTGGAAAACCTAACTTAAAAATGCCGATGCATTTAACACATTCCGAGTCAGGATGAGGGAGAAGGAGTTGGACCAGTCCAAAGATCAATGTATATCACGCTGGATAGCCATGATTGTTTACTTTCACCGGTGCTTCCCCCCCCCCCCTTTTTCTTTAACGCTTTACAACCCCCAGACCTTTTTGTCCAATGATTTAACCCATTCAGACCGGATCACGCATCTGTGCGTGTTTACCTTTAAAGGCCCCATTCCATTAAAATCACGTTTTTCCTATTGTTTGTTAAATAACATAGGTCAGAATAAGTTTGTGACCTGTGGTAAGTTAGAAATCTATGCAGTTTGTCTGCTGTATGCAATAGCCAATGAAAGGGAAAAGACAGAAGAAATGAGCCAATCTGGATAAGGTGACACTGTTACGTAGCGTTGTCAAATTATTATTCATGGCCCTGCCCACTTTGTTGGTTTGTAACCGCCCACAGAAGTTCTGAAGGAGTTGCGATTGAGATAGTGATAATACGTGTGCGTAGTAACAGGCTAGTTACAGAATTTTGAGTGCAATGGTAGAACGACATCGAACCTGTGTGTTATGCCAAGTCAAAACGTCCACTTTGCATCTCCTGCCAAAGACAGAGGAATTAAGGGAGACATGGTTGCAATTTATTTTTGGAGAAATTCCGAAAAACTATGGAACCAGATTAGTGCTGTGTTCGGCGCATTTCAGAGACGATGACTTTGTCAACTTTGGGGAGTACAGCAGTGGGTTTGCATCAAAGTTGGTTTTGAAACCTGGAGTTGTGTCATCACGGAGGTTGCCTACTTCTCCAACAGCCGTAAGTAATTTTATCTACACAATGAAAATGAAATGAAATGAATGAAATCCTATTTAAAAAGTTAGATGTAACTACATGATCTAAATGCCCATTTTGGACAACGCTAGCATGAACAGTCAAAGTAGCACGTGCAGCTAGCGCTAACTTCATTCGATGGTAGCCGCCTAGTTATACTGATATGTCTTATCATCACGTCTGATGGCGTGATGATTAGAAAAGACATACCAAAAGTGTTTGAACAGGTAGCCTGATTCCGGGAAAGTTGAGTGCATAGGCCTATTGTTGGCCTACTATATTATACGTAGCCTAAATGTGGATAATACCGTGTGATTTTGGAATATTACAAAATGCATTGGGTTCACAAACGATTTGGAGGTGCATAAACTATTTCGGAAATAAAAGAGGTGGGAATAGGCCTGCGCTCCGTTTATTGGCGTATAGCCACAACTAAGCCCTGTATGCCAGTTAAGTTAGCTCACATTACCATTCTGAAACGTCCATCATTGTACGTGTTTGTGGTTGTTCTTGGTCTTCTCCTTCAGTCTCATCTTCCGACTCTGGGTCAAACACGTAGGGCAAAATTCCTGCCATCGTTTTTGGTTTTGCTAGGTTTCCTCGGTAAGCCTGTGGACAGCTGCTGTTGTCCGATCAGAGCAAAGTGAAATTTAAAGATTGAATATTCATGAGAACAGCGATCCAATCAGAGCAACGCTCATTAATACCTGACTATTCATGAGAAAAGCAGTCGTCTTTTCTACCAGGCTTTTCAGACATGCTAGAATAGTTTGAAATAAGCTATCCAAGGCATTTCCAACACAAACAATGTTACAAACTTGATCAAAGGACATTAAGGATTATAAAAAAATGAATGAAATGGGTGTGGCATGGGATCTTTAAGACCGGATTGCGCATCAATGCGTGTTTACCATTAACCCATTTGTACCAGCTGCGCAGAACAGAGGAGCCGCACAGCAGCCGGTACAAATGGGTTAACGTTCTTTGCACACATGCAGGTTTGTTGACGAATTCTGGCACTGTTGCGAAAATTGCAATGTGAAAAGGAATTGCACCAAACCAAAAATTAAACATTGTAGTTTGCGTCATCAACATGCATTATCGCAATAGAATTAAAATCTCTATCGTAGGCCATTTTTTTATCGTTTATATCGTATATCGTTTACATCGCGCATTACTAATTAGAAGACAACATTTTCAATAAGAAAATGAGAGAGTGGATTGAAGACTATTGGATTTTGGTGGATTATTACTGGATTTAATACTTATAGTAATATATCATCTGACTTTGGGATGCAGCAAAAGCCCCTTTGAGATGACACATTATATCATACTCATCTTATAAACATAAAGAATGAAAGTCAATCATTAATAGTCTAAAGGAAGAGCTGCTTTAGAGAAGCGTTACACAAGGAAGATCAATCTGAAGAAAATTTTAACAAATTAGTTATAGCCAGAGCAAATTTCAACTTAGAACACCCAAACAATATTGAACCAAAAAGTATGTATTTGAAACAAAAACTGCATGAATTTGGGAACGGACCAGGCACACTACTTAAAAAAGGAACAAGCTAAGCAAACTATTATGGCCAGCGGCGGCTGGTGAATTTTATTTTAGGGGGGGCTAAAAGTTTGTAAACCAAACCCCCTGTAGGGGGTCTTGGGGCATCCTTCCCCCGAAGATTCTTTTGTGATATTCACATACAAACTAAGCATTCTGGTGCATTCTGACAAAATAATAAAGACAAAAGAGAACATTTCCTTACAAAGACGAATGGAGCCGGGGAACTAAGTTATAACTTAATTGATTTGCCTTGTAGGATTCAGCAAGATTAAAAGGGCAAATACATCAATAATAATTGGGAATTATACACGAGAGAATGTGATTCTAAAATCATCAAACACACTCACTCCCCCCGCGAGATTCTAGGATTCTACGCGCGTGTGTGACGTCACACACGCGACCGGTGAGTGAGAACAGCGACCGGTCACTCATCTCCTACCGTTGAGTGAGAACAGCGAGAGAGAGAGAAAAGATGATGGAAACGGAGGATTTGGTTTCAAAAAAGAATAGTACAGGATCCGTCGTCTGGCAGTGGTTTGGCTACCGAAAGGAAGATGTGGAACAAAAAACGGCTTTGAGCTCTGTTTTTGCTCGAAAATAATTAACGGTTTGAATAAATGCTGTGTTGGTAAATCTAACTTGCTGTGATTTTCCTTTTCTTATGTGCAAGTTCTAAATTCTTCCAATAGAAAGCACTAATGAGTTATAACAATATGTTGTTTCATGTAATCTACATGCAGACTTATGTTTCAGGAATACTCAAATTATTATAACATGTAGTAACATTATGCCAGACATGGTTGAATCGAGCATTTATGATGTGCTCTAGAGGAGATTCAAAATATATCGAGATATATATCGTGTATCGAGATATAGTAAAAAAAATATCGAGATATTCATTTTGGCCCATATCGCCCAGCCCTAACTGAAGGCATGATGCCACTATAGGTTTGCAGAGAACTATATACAATATACACACTGAAGGCATGATGCCACCATAGGTTTGCAGAGAACTATATACAATCTACACTTGAAAGGGACGGGGTGGTGGTGTGGGGTTGTGAGGGCCGCTGTAACCCAGTGTCCATCCTCACGGGAGGGGGGGGTGGGGGACACAGAGAGACAGAGACAGAGAGAGAGACAGAGACAGAGAGAGAGACAGAGACAGAGACAGAGAGAGAGATAGAGACAGAGACAGAGACAGAGACAGAGAGAGAGACAGAGAGACAGAGACAGAGAGAGAGACAGAGAGAGAGAGACAGACAGAGAGAGAGACAGAGACAGAGAGAGAGACAGAGAGAGAGACACAGAGAGAGAGAGAGAGAGAGAGAGAGACAGAGACAGAGAGAGAGACAGAGACAGAGAGAGAGACAGAGACAGAGAGAGAGACAGAGAGACAGAGAGACAGAGACAGAGACAGAGACAGAGAGACAGAGAGAGAGACAGAGAGACAGAGACAGAGAGAGAGACAGAGACAGAGACTACATTAGACGTGTCCGCACTGTAACGACTGCCAACTGCACTGCTTTTATCACAAACATGAAGCAAGCATCATGTCCCGAATAAATTCAATATCAGGCCTCGAATCACAACAAATAGGATGCAGGGAGACAGCAGGCAATGGAGAGACGAAATGATTTTCCAAAATCACATCCGAGGTACAGTCCAGAGATACAGCACCAAGTTACAGCAATTAATAATGCTCTATAAACAATTAGATAAGTAGGCTACAAACATGTGCTGATGGCAAAAGTTTCTCTCTCTCACACACACACACACACACACACACACACACACACACACAAAAACAAACAAAACGTGTTCACTGTAACGACTGCCAACTGCACTGTTTTTATCACAAACATTATGAAGCAAGCATCATGTCCCGAATACAATCAATATCAGGGCAGCTCGGGCCTACCTTATTTGAAGAGAAGCTCACATCGACGGCCTTCCTGAGTCGCAGGTTAATCACCATGCCATTGAAGTCCGGTGGTTTTTGGATGAGGTCCCGCTCAACAGACAGCATCGCTAGGGCGTTAAGACCATCTCGTCCCGTGGCACTTCGGAGAAATGTTTCCATCCTCTTCAGTGTACTGGAGCACCTCTCTGACTGCCGATGACACAGGGGTTGCAACTCGTTTGGGCTAGTCTTAGACGTGTACTTGGCAACATGTGCGTTTGACAAGTGATCTGCTAACTGGCTGTCTTAATAAAAAGAGAACTGGTCAACGAGGTCCAAAAACACGGCCCGCTGGAGTGAGGTTGCCGGTTGCTCAGAGCCGCTGAGAGCTAGCTCGTGCGCCCCACAGAACCTCATGCGGTCCACAATCCGTGACAGCGAATGTATAGTTTTTCTTCACCTGCTCGTTGTGTCTCTGTACGGAGATGTGGTGGCCGTCATCCAGCTGACAGGCAATATTTACTTTGCCCAACATTGAAAGCTTCACACAGTTTCCAAATAGAGTTGCACTGTATTCATGTTCCTTTGTTTTACAGGACACATGTTTTAAATCCACAACCCCTTGTTGGGTCCAAGCTGTGTCTCCTCCGAACAGCGCGCGAGGGAAACGGAAGAGAGCGCTCCTAGCTAAGCTAGCCGTTAGCCAGTCTTTCCTTTCGAACCAAGAGGTGCATAATGAACGATTTTGTCACGTGTCCTTTTGTTTTATCTGAACATCGTTTGGCGGATGTGCCCCCAGTCTCTTTATTTCTTTTTTTTCTTCTAAAGACATCAACGAAAACGGATGAGTCAGTAGATAGTCCACTTTGTTAGGTAGATTAGTGCTCGCCATTGTGGTCAGGTTTTTTTTCACTTTTTTCTCCCGCCTCTGACAGTGACCGTCATCAGTGAGAGTCACTGCTGGTCTGGGCTATATTCATTTAGCCCAAATGGTCTCTAAATCAAGGGGGTATGTCATAACACCTGTCAATCACGATTGGACGACACCGATTGGATGCTGATTTTCTTAAGCGTGGGATTAGAAAAATCAGGCCAGACAGATCGTCTCGGCTGACTTTTCTAAGCCCACACAACATATCTATATGTATCTCCTGCGTTTTTGTGATTATTTTGTGCTGTTGCTTCTCCGTTGCGCCAAAATCAACCAATTCTAAGTTGTAGTAATTGTTATATATTAATATTTTCATTAATTTAATAGTGTTCTCATGTTTATTCTAAAAGATAGGGAGGGCTTAGCCCCACTAGCCCATTGATACCAGCCGTCCCTGATTATGGCCATTAAAATTGGAAATTAAGTAACATACAACCCAATAGGAATTAATATATATCTTTTGATATTTATAGTGGTTTATATAAATCAGAAAATATCTCAATCCCTGAGGCAACAGCCTTTTAAAACCGTTTTGATCTACCTCAGGTTACTGCCTCAGATCAACAAACCATCAATAAAAACGTTTCTTTGGAAGAGGTATTTTCTATAAATCTCCAGGCCCAGAGGGCTTTTCTGGAGAATTTAATCAAACTTTCTGGCAACAACTTAAATCAGTTTTTATGTTAATGGTTAACGATTTCTCTAGCCATAACACTCTTCCTGTTTCCATGAAAACAGCTAGAATGTCTGTTATATTGAAAGAAGTATTGAAAGAC
Organism: Pollachius pollachius; assembly: GCF_949987615.1. NCBI lineage: Eukaryota > Metazoa > Chordata > Actinopteri > Gadiformes > Gadidae > Pollachius > Pollachius pollachius. The sequence continues at coordinate 100,758 of NC_136939.1, read as the reverse complement.
CCTCAGAGTTGTGCCTCATATAGGCCTATTAGTCTGCTTAATTCTGACGATAAAATGATTGCAAAACTGTTCGAAGAGATTAGAATCAGTTCTCCCTAAATTAATAAAATTAAATCAAACTGGATTCATTAACGGTCGTCACTCATCTGAAAATACTAGACGGCTGTTTAACATCATACACTTTTTTAATCAGAAAAAAACACCCTCATTATTTATACACCTTTATGCCAAGAAGGCGATTGATCGCTTAGAATGGGATTTTCTTTTTATAGTACTAGATACATTTAAATTAGGCTACAATTTCTTTGAATGGATTAATAATTAATAATAATTCATTGAATTTAAATAGCGCTTTTCTAGACACTCAGAGACGCTTTACAGTGAAGGGGGGACCTCACTAACCACCACCAGTGTGTAGCCCCCACTGGGTGATGCCCCCACTGGGTGATGCCCCCACTGGGGTGATGCACCCACTGGGGTGATGCACCCACTGGGGTGATGCCCCCACTGGGGTGATGCACGGCAGCCAATCGGCGCCAGAACGCTCACCACACACCAGCTGGAGGTGGAGAGTGAGGGAATTAATGAGTCAGCCAATTATACAGGAGGATGATTAGGGGGCCAGATTGGATGAGCCTGGTTGGGCCAGGCCACCGGGGAAACCCCTTGAAGCAGTTAAAGCAATATATACAACTCCAAATGCAACAGTTTGCACTAATAATGTGGAATCTCCCCCAGTGCATTTAGGAAGAGGCACCGGGCAAGGCTACCTTCTCTCAAGTGACACCTGCCTTGGACACACTATTTAAGGAAAACTAAAACCCTTTGCTGGGGGATTGCAAAAATAAATGTCAGACTTGGTCTATTCTCCCACTCCTTCTTATTGGGAAAATCAATGTCATTAAAATGAGTATACTCCCTAAGTTTATTTATGCTTTTAATATGTTGGCATGGTAAAATCCCTTTTCTTTTTTTAAGCTAATCAATATATAGGGAAAGGACTTCTCAATTTTCTATGGTACTACCTGGCCTGCCAAGTTAGAAATATCATAAGTTGGAAGAAAAGAACTAGTTCTTTTTGGGTATCATTGGAATCACTAACATGCTATCAATTCAAGATCACAGCAACACTTTATGCTAATAAATTGCAGTCCCCCATAAAGGTGGAGGGGTATCCACATTGAGAGCTTGGCAACACTGTAATAGGTATCTGAGTACAGAAGGTCATATAAGCAACACTGTAATAGGTATCTGAGTACAGAAGGTCATATAAGCAACACTGTAATAGGTATCTGAGTACAGAAGGTCATATAAGCAACACTGTAATAGGTATCTGAGTACAGAAGGTCATATAAGCAACACTGTAATAGGTATCTGAGTACAGAAGGTCATATAAGCAACACTGTAATAGGTATCTGAGTACAGAAGGTCATATAAGCAACACTGTAATAGGTATCTGAGTACAGAAGGTCATATAAGCAACACTGTAATAGGTATCTGAGTACAGAAGGTCATATAAGCAACACTGTAATAGGTATCTGAGTACAGAAGGTCATATAAGCAACACTGTAATAGGTATCTGAGTACAGAAGGTCATATAAGCAACACTGTAATAGGTATCTGAGTACAGAAGGTCATATAAGCAACACTGTAATAGGTATCTGAGTACAGAAGGTCATATAAGCAACACTGTAATAGGTATCTGAGTACAGAAGGTCATATAAGCAACACTGTAATAGGTATCTGAGTACAGAAGGTCATATAAGCAACACTGTAATAGGTATCTGAGTACAGAAGGTCATATAAGCAAGAACTCTACAATTGCATTTAACCCCGACTTTCTAGCTCTCTCTGAAACTGACTTTCGAAATTGGTCCCTTCATGGTCTGAAAACTATTTCAGACACGTTTGATAACGACCCGTTAAATCCTTTGCTGCTATTTGTGCAGAATATCAAATATAATCAAAATTTACATGAAAAGGGACAATTGAGACTCCATCCCAGTGAGTTTGAACAATTCATTATCCCTGCTACTTTTGTTAAGGGGAAGATATCTCATTAGTATAGAATTTTGTCTGAAAGTTCCCAGAACTACTTTCTTCTTTGAAAACAATCTGGGAACTAGGAGCTTAAAAAAGAAGTTCAGTGAAAAATAATGGTTAATTCTTTGCACTGAATTTACCTCTCCTTTGACTACAAACATTATTCCAGTGAAGCCTAATAAGGGCACACACTCACACTAGGCCATCTGTACCATCCCCAAGTCTGTTTGACACCTGTACCGTGCTCAAGTACGATGCCCCCCTCCCCCTGCTGTGCCGCTGGCCTGTGCTCACACTAGGCAATCTCAACTGGGCCTTAGTACGGTTGCCTCTTGTACCTACGTCTTCACGTCGTAATACGCCATCACCAAGCGTCCGCTGCTTTACACTCCCCGAGGTAAATTGCCTGCTTGAGTTAGAACCCCAATTTACCCTCCCGGTTTATTGGGTTTCATTCTGTTGTAAATGCGACGGCTCCGCGGTTCCGGGGGGGGGAAGTGGTCGGAAAAACAAAGAATATGTTGGCGTTTTTGCACTTGTAAATAGTTAATCGCGTTTGTAGCCTACACTCAGACGTGAACTTATTTTTGCATGCCAATGTCTTCTTTCATGAAAAAATAAAAACATTCGGGAGTATGCAAATGAAGAGGTTTAGACTCCGTGCGCAGCCCCGCCTTCTCCAGCGAACCAAGAAAGCCCGCGCCGTGACGAACGGGGGATTCTTTATCAAACACTCAACTTCACTATCGGACCAACGTGAACCCACTCGTGAACCGCTTGCCACCATGTTTATTGATTAATGGGAAAGGGTCGCATGGACCATACGCATCCAGCTCAGGTTGCGTAGCCGTGCGTGTGCGCGTGTCGGCTCATTAGCATCTGTACCGTAGCCTGACCACACATCGCCGAAGTGTGGTCAGGCCACGGAATTAAAGTGGACTTGAGTACGGTTGGCGTGCTCACACTAGCCAAACGATCTAGACTTGAGCACGGTACAGGTGTGAAACGGACTTGGGCACAGTACAGATGGCCTAGTGTAAGTGTGCCCTAAGTTTGATGATACAAATTCTCAATTATTCTATGTGTAGAAAATATTGAATTGAAGTGGGAACAGTTATGCATTTAATTTTGGTATTGTGAAGCCATTTACTCCTTTTGGGAAAAGATCCATTGAGCTATTCAAGATATGTGTACTTATATGTAACTGTACTTTGAATTATGATGTGGAAAATAAGTTTCCCTATACAAGGAAATGTGTGTTTATAATGTTCTCCTACTAAAAGGATTTCCCGGTCAGGACCCACCATGGGTCAATGGCTGGAGCAGATAATATATTTGCTGCCCATTGAATAAATGGCAAGTAAACAGCATTCAAGACTCCAGATTTCATATCCACATGGTTACTTGATACTGATTTATATAGAGACTATAAAATTACAAACCAAAATTTAATAATGGATAACCCACAGACTATGGTAGCGTAGGAATCATTATTATTATATTTATTTATTCATTTATTTTTGTCTTTTTCTTTTCTTTTATTTTCTGTCCTGTGGATACATTTAGTTCACTTGTCCCTGCTTTTTCGTGTGATGTTGTGTGGCTGTGTTTAAGAGTGTGTATGTGATATGTGCAAGAAAATAAATAAAGCTTTAAATAACAAAGTAATTCAGACTAGATATATAGTATATATATACTATAGACGGGATCGAGCAATTACAGTTACGATCACGACTCCACTGCCCTCCTGCCTGCCATGTATCCAGGACCGTTAGCGGCCGGCTGGTGTCACCGTGTTCATTACCTCCTAATAAGGCCAAGAACAGCAGATCCACACCAGGAGCCGTTCCAACAAGGCCTTTCCAATTCCCACAGTGCAGTAACGAGCCGTTGATGTAATGGGGGGGGGTGAGGGAGGGGGGAGTCCCCCCTCCCTCACCCCGCCGTCTCCCTACGATGCTAAACATCAGAATTAGCTTTAGTGCTGAACCTCTGTGGTAATGCCCAATTCTGTAAATGATTGCCTGGCGTAAGCCTGTCGCCTCTCCTTAATTAAATCCTGTCAATACCGTGTGCTCGGAGGTAATGGGTGTCGGGGTTATCTGCTGGTTTTCACAGGGACTCACTGGCGCTGTGTTTTAGTATATCAACGCTGGTGACCAGCCAATAGCAGATCAGACGACTGATTGAGCAGCAGAGCAGACGTCTGAATCCTGTCAGGTTCTGCCCGATTGAACACAAACTTCCTGTTTTCAGTTTGTTGTTTTTTGTACGTGTGCGTATTGAATTTGTCTATAAAAGAGTAATTTTCTTAAAATAAACGCAAACCGATTGAAGGAGAAAATATGCTCAAAGCATTCGCAGTATGATTGAACTTGTACCTGAACCAGATACGTAGCATGTCAACATCAAACTGCTTTTCACTTCCTGTTCCCACTTTCATAAAAGGCTGCATTCCAATAGTTGATCTAAAGCAATTCTGCTCTGCCCCGCTTCCTAAATCTACGTATGTCCTGCTCTATCTCCACTGTCCCAATAAGCGGTAATCTAGATAAGAACCTGGAGGAGTTTGACAACATCATTGGGCATGATGTCATCATGCCCAATCCTCAACACACAGCAAACAACCCCTTTTAATATATTAAAAGTGATTCATTATTCCTGTAATCGCTCGTGTCAACAAGGGGGAATGAGACGTAGGAAAGGGTTATGGGACGCACACTCCTGGCCCCGTCTCTTTACTAACGACGTCTTCTGTTCAGCAGCTTGGTGAGGGGTACGACCTCCTCCCCGTCCTTTCCGTCCCCCGCTGTGGGCGTGGAGCCTCATCTCGGGGTCGTTGGTGAGCAAGGAGACCTTCTTGGCCATCGTCATGGTGGCCTTGGAGAAACAGTACACCTGCCCAGAGAACGACAACTTACAGAGCGTCTGCTTCAGTACACCTGCCCAGAGAACGACAACTTACAGAGCGTCTGCTTCAGTACACCTGCCCAGAGAACGACAACTTACAGAGCGTCTGCTTCAGTACACCTGCCCAGAGAACGACACCTTACAGAGCGTCTGCTTCAGTACACCTGCCCGGAGAACCACACCTTACAGAGCGTCTGCTTCAGTACACCTGCCCAGAGAACCACACCTTACAGAGCGTCTGCTTTAGTTCGAGCACATACACACTAAAAGTCCTACAATCTCATTTGGTTGATTCCATCTTTGAAGCATGACTATGACTGCGCAGATTGTCTAATGCGCATAACTTGTTTAAGGAGCATAATGTTACACTGCTCAACTGATTAGGGAGCAGAACTGGCCTGTTCTCCTGTACTGCTCATTATGCTGTGGTGCAGAAGGCATGACGAAAGAGGTTAAAGGTCACAACCCTACAGAGCCCTGGCCGGCTCCTCGGATCAACAAACACGACTAGAACAAGGCTTGTGTGGGCCGCCACACAACTGGATGCGTTATCACTGGATGTGTTACCACTGGATGTGTTATAAGTGGGTGTGTTACAACTGGATGTGTTACCACTGGATGTGTTACAACATGTCCTCCCTGACCCAATCAGCCCAGAAGCAGTGTGTGGCAGCACTGCCTTCTCAACACACTGATGATGTGAATTGGGGGATATTCATACCATGCGTTTGCCAGCAATTAAATCCCCTATCACGAGAACAGCTGCTGGCCCGGGGTGACCTCCGTCCTGCTGCGTGGATAAGGCCGCTACACCCAGCTCTATGGCAGCTACGGGACAGTTACCGCCTCCTCGATGATATTACTAAACAGCAGCAGAAAAGAATGAGAGGGCCATACCAATAGTCCTTCATAAAGGAGCACACAGGCATTGGGGGCCCAGACACCCCCATGGAAATGAATGTAAATCCTTCACTACAACCTGTCTGTCTATCTGTCTGTCTGTCTCACTGTCGGTCTCCCTTACTCTGTCTCTCTCTCTCGGAGGACCAAGAGGACTAATGGAGGACCAGGAGGACTAAAGGAGGACTAATGCAGGACTAATGGAGGACCAATGGAGGACCAGGAGGACTAATGGAGGACTATTGGAGGACCAGGAGGACTAAAGGAGTACTAATGGAGGAACAGGAGGACTAATGGAGGACTAATGGAGGAACAGGAGGACTAATGGAGGACTAATGGAGGACTAATGGAGGAACAGGAGGACTAATAGAGGACTAATGGAGGACCAGGAGGACTAATGGAGGACCAGGAGGACTAATGGAGGACTAATGGAGGACTAATGGAGGACCAGGAGGACTAATGGAGGACTAATGGAGGACTAATGGAGGAACAGGAGGACTAATGGAGGACTAAAGGAGGACTAATGGAGGACTAATGGAGGACCAGGAGGACTAATGGAGGACTAATGGAGGACTAATGGAGGACTAATGGAGGACTAATGGAGGACTATTGAAGGACTAATGGAGGACCAGGAGGACTAATGGAGGACTAATGGAGGACTAATGGAGGACTAATGGAGGAACAGGAGGACTAATGGAGGACTAATGGAGGACTAATGGAGGACCAGGAGGACTAATGGAGGACTATTGGAGGACTAATGGAGGACCAGGAGGACTAATGGAGGAACAGGAGGACTAATGGAAGACTAATGGAGGACTAATGGAGGACTAATGGAGGACTAATGGAGGACCAGGAGGACTAATGGAGGACTAATGGAGGACTAATGGAAGACTAATGGAGGACTAATGGAGGACCAGGAGGACTAATGGAGGACTAATGGAGGACTAATGGAGGACCAGGAGGACTAATGGAGGACCAGGAGGACTAATGGAGGACTAATGGAGGACTAATGGAGGAATAATGGAGGACTAATGGAGGACTAATGGAGGACCAGGAGGACTAATGGAGGACTAATGGAGGACTAATGGAGGACCAGGAGGACTAATGGAGGACTAATGGAGGACTAATGGAGGACTAATGGAGGACCAGGAGGACTAATGGAGGACCAGGAGGACTAATGGAGGACTAATGGAGGACTAATGGAGGACCAGGAGGACTAATGGAGGACTAATGGAGGACTAATGGAGGACTATTGGAGGACTAATGGAGGACCAGGAGGACTAATGGAGGACTAATGGAGGACTAATGGAGGACTAATGGAGGACTAATGGAGGACCAGGAGGACTAATGGAGGACTAATGGAGGACTAATGGAGGACTAATGAAGGACCAGGAGGACTAATGGAGGACTAATGGAGGACTAATGGAGGACTAATGGAGGACGAATGGAGGACTAAAGGAGGACTAATGGAGGACTAATGGAGGACTAATGGAGGACCAGGAGGACCCAGCATTAATAAAGTCAGAGACATTTAAATCTTAGTGCTCAATAAAATCAAACTGGCCAACAGGATCATGAATGACAATTATGTTTATTTTGCAACTTTACGGAATACGGGACATTTTCTAAATGTTTGGATCAGAAAAACAGTCTACTCATTAATGGCTTGTTTCAGCATTCAAGCCACAATCACCACCACGACTTTGGCCCAAAGATGAGTTGAAGATTTCAATACGTGGGGGGGAACCACACCTACATGTCTTCTTTTGTGTTCAAATTATATTTTGAGCCCGGTGCGGTGAAGTGAGTTAATGCTAAAAACTTAAGTATTCTCCAATTATTGATAATGTGACACTGGGTGAAATGCTGTGAGAGGCACAGCCCTTTGAAGTGGCTATTGGGACCACTTTGGATTGTGAGTGAGTGAGACGACAATCGTGTTTATGTCAGACAAACAGCATCCCTATTTCTGGTCGAGGTTGAGGCTGGAGATGGGGAATCCTTTCACCGGAGAGGCCTGTGGGGTTAGGGTTAGGGTTGGGCTAACTCAGGGCCTGTGGGGTTAGGGTTAGGGTTAAGGTTGGGCTAACCCAGGGCCTGTGGGGTTAGGGTTAGGGTTGGGCTAACTCAGGGCCTGTGGGGTTAGGGTTAGGATTAGGGTTGGGCTAACCCAGGGCCTGTGGGGTTAGGGTTAGGGTTAGGGTTGGGCTAACCCAGGGCCTGTGGGGTTAGGGTTAGGGTTGGGCTAACTCAGGGCCTGTGGGGTTAGGGCTAGGGTTAGGGTTAAGGTTGGGCTAACCCAGGGCCTGTGGGGTTAGGGTTAGGGTTGGGCTAACCCAGGGCCTGTGGGGTTAGGGTTAGGGTTGGGCTAACCCAGGGCCTGTGGGGTTAGGGTTAGGGTTAGGGTTGGGCTAACTCAGTGCCTGTGGGGTTAGGGTTAGGGTTGGGCTAACTCAGGGCCTGTGGGGTTAGGGTTAGGGTTGGGCTAACTCAGGGCCTGTGGGGTTAGGGCTAGGGTTAGGGTTAAGGTTGGGCTAACCCAGGGCCTGTGGGGTTAGGGTTAGGGTTGGGCTAACCCAGGGCCTGTGGGGTTAGGGTTAGGGTTGGGCTAACCCAGGGCCTGTGGGGTTACGGTTAGGGTTAGGGCTAGGGTTAGGGTTAGGGTTAGGGATAGGGTTAGGGTTGGGCAAACCCAGGGCCTGTGGGGTCTGGGTTAGGGTTAGGGTTAGGCTCACCTCGGCAGGAGAACTGGACGGGCTCTTCTGAACGAAAGCTCCCGCCGCTCAGTGGCCTGAAGGGTGGCCTGCTGGAGAACAAAGAGGGCTGCTCAGAACAGAACAGAGCTCTGTTCTTGTAGGAGAACAGAGATCTGTTCTCTTCTCAGAGCAGAACTCTGCTCTCTTACAAGAACAGAACTCTGTTTTCTTCCTCTTCTAAGAACAGAACTCTGTTTCGGCTCTTCTGGGCCTTCGCCGTTCAAAGCCGATGTCGCTACGAGTCCAGAGAGGAAACCAGTTTTTTCGATGATTACATTGGAACATGAACTGTGATGAACTCCGAATATCAATACTATTAATGTAGAGGAATCAAAATAAGACTTGTCAGCTAGGCTGCTGCTGCAAGCTCAACCCGATGACAAAAAGCTTTGGAGTACGTTGTGTGTTACCTGATTCAGCCCATGAATCTAGTCCATCTAGCCCTAACCCTAAATCTACAGTATGACCAATATAATCCTTTTGATTCAGCCCACATTGTTTGAGGCTCTTCCCTGATAGGACAGAATATGAGGGTGAAATCTTGTGGATTGGTATGCAGTTGTATATGTAGAATATCCAGTTGAATTCAACATTACTTTGTTGTTAGACGGCAGTAGAACAGTGAAAGGTAAGGGTTAGAAGGTTAGGGTTAGAAGGTTAAAGTTAGAAGGTTAGAGTAAGAAGAACAGGATTTTCTTAAATATGATAACCTCAATGAAAAAGACGATTTAAATCTATATTTTTTTATACCGAAGTGGCACACACTCACACACACACACACACTCACTCACTCACTCACACACACACACACACACACACACACACACACACACACACACACACACACTCATACACACACAGACCCTCATACACACCGACCGGGTGCCCATTCTGCACCAAGCGCATGTCTTCACCTCAGCTCTGAGGGGATGTATCCGACACGAAGCAAAATCAATGTTTGACTTCAGAGTAATTGACTGTACAGAACATCTGACTGAAACTAAGGTCATGATAATGATTATATATATATATATATATATATATATGGTCATTTCGAAAGGTACCCACTCAGGGTTTGAAGGTCCCATTAGATTGTGTTGTCTGTGGAAATAGTAAGTGGTGGAATCGCTCACCTGAGATGCCAGTGGTCACAGATGTTATTTCCTGATTCAATAACGGACTTCCTTCCCTAAAAGCTGTGAACTTACTAGATCTTTATGACATTGATTAGATGATTTGAACTAGCCACAGGCAGTGTCTTCACAGGATTAACAGAGGAAAGCAGACCCTTTCTCTACCTAGGGTTAGGGTTAGGGTTAAACCTAACCCTAACCCTTAGTGAACACAGAGGTCTGGTACTGACTGGTTAGTTCACTTAGTGAATACAATAGACTAGAATATAATATAATATGGAACACACACTACAACATAATATAATCTTTAAGATCAAATCAAACACATGCTATACCATAATATACGTCTTTAATATCTAGCACATGCTATAACATAATAGAACTCTTTAAAATCTAACACATACTATAAAAAAAAATAGAAGTGTTTAATATCTTACACAAACTATAATATAATATAACTCTTTAATGTCTAACGCATACTATAATATAATAGAAGTCTTTAATATGTAACACATACTATAATATAATATAACTCTTTAATATCTAACATACACTATAATATAATAGAAGTCTTTAATATCTAACACATACTATAATACGATAGAAGTGTTTAATACCAACAAATAATTCAATATAATATAACTCATGTATAACACATACTATAATATAAGTGCTTAATATCTAACACACACCTCTATCGCGCCCTTGTGGCTTGATCGTGTTTCTGTTTGTTTTGAAGTCGTTAGCTCTACTAACAGGAGCAAAACTACACTTCCGGGATGAAATAAATGGTTCTTCAAAGTAGTAGTCGGAAAGTAGTAAGTAGCGACTCGGGCGTTGAACGGGACGGGGTTAAAGACGAAGCGGCTTTTACTCTGAAGACCAAAGTTATAACCGGAATATTATCGATGGTTTTTGTCACGATAAACAATTGCGGGAGACTGTAAATCACTTCCTGATTTGACACGTGACGCTATTAGACGTTACTCATTGAGTAGTTCATTATAAAATCTTATTTGGATATATACATACATCTCGTATATATACATCTCTCTCTATATACGCTTCAGGATGGACATTCCACGTGTTCCGTGGCAGGAACATGTTGCCCAGCGGTGGAGAGGACTTTCTCCAGGGGATCGGCGGAGGTTCACATCCCTGCAGGACATCGACGCTGTCTTCAAGTTCGCTGCTGAACAGACAACGTGAGGAGACAGATGGGATGTGATGACAACGTGAGGAGACTGGTGTGATGAGGATGGATGTCATCGCTGCTTTTCTCAGTGTCATTATCTATTGAGTGGCTAGTAAGCTTCACATCGGATGAAGTGCATCAACTAAACTATTTTCTGTAGTAACCCTGCTTTAACTCACAAGCACCACACATGTTATTTGGATGAACTCTCCTAACGCCAAACATGTACTGATCTATTTACCTATCATTTTATAATATTATATAATAATATATGTCATATTTAACTTCCCGCTCTGCTGAGCACCCAATCACAGCATTAACATTGACACTTTACCGTATAGTGTGTATGGTATTAAGTAGTGATGTATAGGGGCAGTAATTTTAATAGAGCGATGTATAAAGGTAACTTAAACCACCAGGAGGCCTGATGGTAACAAGGCAGAAGCAGATAGCTGTGGTTTGGGGATTAGTGGACTGGTTATTTCCTGAATGCTGTTAATGGTTTCTGCTTCTTCCGGCAGTGAAGAAGATGTGGATGTTCTGCAAGGGGTCGCCAAGGGTTACCGGGCGCAGAAGGACGCAGAGCGAGCTGCCCTCTGCAGGGAGCGTGGAAACAGCAGCTTCCAGATCAGAGACTACACCGCCGCCGCGCTACACTACTCACAGGTGAACCGCTACGCCGCCCCTACACTACTCACAGGTGAACTGCTACACTACTCACAGGTGAACCGCTACGCCGCCCCTACACTACTCACAGGTGAACCGCTACACTACTCACAGGTGAACTGCTACACTACTCACAGGTGAACCGCTACACCGCCGCTACACTACTCACAGGTGAACCGCTACACTACTCACAGGTGAACCGCTACACCGCCCCTACACTACTCACAGGTGAACCGCTACACCGCCGCTACACTACTCACAGGTGAACCGCTACACCGCCGCTACACTACTCACAGGTGAACTGCTACACTACTCACAGGTGAACCGCTACACCGCCGCTACACTACTCACAGGTGAACCGCTACACTACTCACAGGTGAACCCCTACACTACTAACAGGTGAACCGCTACACTACTCACAGGTGAACCGCTACACCGCCGCTACACTACTCACAGGTGAACCGCTACACCGCCGCTACACTACTCACAGGTGAACTGCTACACTACTCACAGGTGAACCGCTACACTACTCACAGGTGAACCGCTACACCGCCGCTACACTACTCACAGGTGAACCGCTACACCGCCCCTACACTACTCACAGGTGAACCGCTACACCGCCGCTACACTACTCACAGGTGAACCGCTACACCGCCGCTACACTACTCACAGGTGAACCGCTACACCGCCCCTACACTACTCACAGGTGAACCGCTACACCGCCGCTACACTACTCACAGGTGAACCGCTACACTACTCACAGGTGAACCGCTACACCGCCCCTACACTACTCACAGGTGAACCGCTACACCGCCCCTACACTACTCACAGGTGAACCGCTACACCGCCCCTACACTACTAGCAGGTGAACCGCTACACCGCCGCTACACTACTCACAGGTGAACCGCTACACTACTAACAGGTGAGCTGCTACACTACTCACAGGTGAACCGCTACACTACTCACAGGTGAACCGCTACACTGCTCACAGGTGAGCTGCTACACTACTCACAGGTGAACCCCTACACTACTAACAGGTGAGCTGCTACACTACTCACAGGTGAACCCCTACACTACTAACAGGTGAACCGCTACACTACTCACAGGTGAACCCCTACACTACTAACAGGTGAACCGCTACACTACTCACAGGTGAACCGCTACACTACTCACAGGTGAACCGCTACACCGCCGCTACACTACTCACAGGTGAACCGCTACACCGCCGCTACACTACTAGCAGGTGAACCGCTACACTGCTCACAGGTGAGCTGCTACACTACTCACAGGTGAACCCCTACACTACTAACAGGTGAGCTGCTACACTACTCACAGGTGAACCCCTACACTACTAACAGGTGAACCGCTACACTACTCACAGGTGAACCCTACTGGGATGAGCTCACAGCTGCACACAGCTGTCAAATGCTGCAGGAATCACATTCATTTTATTATTATTTTATTCATTAATTTTATGTTATTGCCAACGTTGTATTGCCATTCAAATATCCACTGACTTTAAGGAGACTACTTGATTAACAGAGGGAAAATAAATAAGTACATGTTGCTCTACTTCCTGACAGTATTTAAAGGAACACTGACTGTTCAGTACTATGGGACAGTATTTAAAGAAACACTGACTGTTCAGTACTATGGGACAGTATTTAAAGAAACACTGACTGTTCAGTACTATGGGACAGTATAGAAAGGAACACTGACTGTTATGACTTTGCTAGTACTGTGTTCAGTGCTTCACCATTCACAGTGCTGTGGTCTCTGTGTTGCAGGGTGTGTGTTCAGTGCTTCACCATTCACAGTGCTGTGGTCTCTGTGTTGCAGGGTGTGTGTTCAGTGCTTCACCATTCACACTGCTGTGGTCTCTGTGTTGCAGGCTGTGTGTTCAGTGCTTCACCATTCACACTGCTGTGGTCTCTGTGTTGCAGGCTGTGTGTTCAGTGCTTCACCATTCACACTGCTGTGGTCTCTGTGTTGCAGGGTGTGTGTTCTTCCCCTCGGGGCTCAGAGCAGCTCTCTCTGTGCTATGCCAACCGGTCTGCGTCGCTCTTCCATCTGCAGCGGTACCAGGTCAGAGAGTCTGAGAGTCTGAATGGACTCTAAGCATCTGTTTTCAGGGTGTTCAGTGCATAATACAGTTATGTATCAGTCAGTTTATTTTTAATGTTTTGCACAAATTTGTACCAATAGTAATTAAAGGGGTAGTTCTAGATTTAGGACATCGGACCTCATTTCCAAGTGAGCCAGTGTGTTTCTACACCCGAGGCAAATCAATTATAAGACCAGACTTTCGATGTTAATGTTTGTGTTGATAGAATAATGATAAAAATAAAACTATTCTTCGCGGATAATTAGTAGTTTATACTTCCCTGTAGTTGGACTGATATTACCTTGGCACCTACCATGTCCCGACTTGAGTGCGCTTCTCTGATTACGTTCTGTTGTAGTGAATTGGCTGCTACCAAGCAAAGTAAAATTCCGCCACTGCTGAGAAAGTAGTCCCTCAAAAGGTAATGCGATCATTGCGATGCATGGATGGTTTTATTTCTAACATTATTCTACCAACAAAGACATTTACATCGATAATCTGGCGTTATAATTTCTTTGACTCGGGTGTACTGTGGAGTGGGTAAAACGCTAGCCTAGCACCAGCGATCTCTTCAACTAGACGGACTGAATTTAACGTGTTGAAAACAGTCTCCAATGATAAATAACACACTGGCTCACTTGGAAATGAGGTTGGATGTCCAAAATCCAGAACCACCCCTTTAAGTCACCATCACTAACAATGACTTTGAAGTCCTGATGGAGTGGAGAACGATGTAAAGAATGGCTCCTTTACGTTTGTGTGTCATCCTCTGACTCCACTGGTTCATCTCCTCTGTTATTATTATTCTATATCTTATCTATTATCTTTCTTCTGACCGGTCTCTTATCCCAGGAGGCCCTGGGCGACGTGGCCAGCGCCCTGCAGCACGGCTATCCTCCTCACCTGAGGCCCAAACTGGAGGTCCGGCGGGGGCAGTGTCTGGGACGGCTGTCTGATGGGGGGGGGGCTAAAGACTCAGGGGGGAAGGACAGCCCCCATGACGACCCGTCTCCATCTGAACACTGTGTGGACGCTAGTGGGGATCCCAGCGGTCAGATCTCCCCCTGCGTGTCGGTCTACTTCCACCCAGAAAAAGGGAGACATCTGGTGGCCACAGAAGGGGTGGCAGCAGGGGGCCTGATCATGGTAGAGCGGCCCTACAGCTGCGTCCTCGTGCCCGGGACGGAGGCTCTCAAAGGGAAGCCGAGGAGGAGGAACGAGGTGGAGGCGGTGTCCTTCGGGACGGAGGAGCGGCGATGTCACCGGTGTCTCTCTGAGACCCTGAGCCCACTGCCCTGCGAGGGCTGCTGCTACAGCCGCTACTGCTCGGAGGCCTGCCGCCAAGAGGCCCGGGAGGAGCACCACTGCTGGGAGTGCCCCATCGGAGCGGAGCTGGCCGTGACGGGGCTGATGTCCCAGCTGGCGCTCCGGGTGGCGCTGAAGGCGGGGTGGGAGAACGTCCAGAGGGCGCGGAAATGGGTCAGGGAACGGGAGTCGTCCGGACCAAAGCTTCCGGACGGCGTCCCCGATGACGCTTCGCCCGCAACGGACGAAGGCCACCCTTCTGACGTCTACATCAGCGTCTACCGCCTGCTCCATCACCTGGGTCGCCAGAGCCCCGAGCTACGCTTCCTGTGCGCGGTCACCATAGCGACCCTCTTCCTGAAGCTGAGGCGGGCGGGGCCGCCGCCGGCCTCTTGGGGCGGCGGCGGATCCCCTCGGACGAACCTCAGCCAAGAAGACGCAGGCTGGCTCCCAGAGCACTGGCTGCTGGGAAGTGTAGTTCTGAGGCATATGCTGCAGCTGAGGTGTAACGCGCAGGCGGTCAGCGTCCTCCAGGATGAAGGTAGGAGGAGCTTAACTCTTTTGGTGTTGGTCGTTGGGCGACAGAGGGTGTGAGGGGGACACTGTTGGACACATCTAACCTGTTCAAAGGGACGTCCATCAGAAGAGCTTTCCTCCAGTCGTTCTCCTCTTCCAGGTGCCGGGGGCCGCAGGGTTCATGCCGTGCACGAGGTCCAACTCGCCAGCGCTCTGTTCCCCGCCCTCAGCCTCCTCAACCACGGCTGCCGCCCCAACACCAGCCTGCAGTTCACCCCCCCTCCAGCGGGGGCCCCCGGAGGGGTCACATTGGCCGTCAGAGCGGCGGAGGGCATCGATCCTGGACAGGAGGTCCTGCACTGCTATGGTGAGGGACGGGGGGGGGGGTGATCAATGTTGGGATCATTAAGCATCAGGGCTTAATGATGTGGAGAGGTTATCATTGGACCTGTAAAATAACGCTGATCAGTGGGGGGCAGTGGGATAGCAATACGAGATCAATGGGCCTGAATATCTGCTGATTCACTGGAAGGTGTTAGTTCTGACTCCAACCACCCGTAACCACATGGAGAAATGCCAACCAGCTGATGGGGCTAACTGCTAGAGCCGCTGGACAAGACTGTCTTACGAGCCTCCTGTCCTCCTTCAGGTCCTCACTGCAGCAGAATGCCGACTGCTGAGCGCCAGCGCCTCCTGCTGGAGCAGTACTACTTCCACTGTGGCTGCGCTGCCTGCTCCCAGCAGTCCGAAGGCCCTGGAGGCCTGGAGCTCCAGGGCCTCCAGTGTGAGCAGTGCAGGGGCCCTCTGGAGGTTTGACTCCCCACTGCGCCTCGCTGTGGGGCCGGGCTCACTGTATATCTCAAGAGGCTCTGTATGTAACGTTGTTCAGTCTATGTTAGAAACACATGTGACCTGTGGTCCTCAGGGTCCTCAGGGTTAGGGTTAGCTTACCCTAACCCTAACAACATGTGACCTGTGGTCCTCAGGGTTAGGGTTAGCTTACCCTAACCCTGACAACATGTGACCTGTGGTCCTCAGGGTTAGGGTTAGGGTTAGGGTTAGCTAACCCTAACAACATGTGACCTGTGGTCCTCAGGGTTAGGGTTAGGGTTAGGGTTAGCTAACCCTAGGGTTAGCTAGGGTTAGGGTTAGGGTTAGGGTTAGCTAACCCTAACCCTAACAACATGTGACCTGTGGTCCTCAGGGTTAGGGTTAGGGTTAGCTAACCCTAGGGTTAGCTAGGGTTAGGGTTAGGGTTAGGGTTAGCTAACCCTAACCCTAACAACATGTGACCTGTGGTCCTCAGGTCTGTGCGGACGGGAGGGGCGGCCTGCTGTGCGGCCGGGCCCCCTGCGCTCGCTGGCTCTGCCCCTCTGAGCTGAGCCTCAGGCTGCAGGAGGTCAGAGGGCATCTGGAGACGGCTGGGGGGCATCTGGACGGAGACAGGCCAGGTGAAGGGCCACCTCCACCCCCACTGTCCCCCTCCACCCGCACTGTCCACCTCCACCCCCACTGTCCCCCTCCACCCGCACTGTCCACCTCCACCTCCACCCCCACTGTCCACCTCCACCTCCACCCCCACTGTCCCCCTCCACCCGCACTGTCCACCTCCACCTCCACCCCCACTGTCCACCTCCACCTCCACCCCCACTGTCCCCCTCCACCCGCACTGTCCACCTCCACCTCCACCCCCACTGTCCACCACCTCCACCCCCACTGTCCACCTCCACCTCCACCCCCACTGTCCACCACCTCCACCCGCACTGTCCACCTCCACCTCCACCCGCACTGTCCACCACCTCCACCCCCACTGTCCACCACCTCCACCCCCACTGTCCACCTCCACCCGCACTGTCCACCTCCACCTCCACCCCCACTGTCCACCTCCACCCCCATTGTCCCCCTCCACCCGCACTGTCCACCTCCACCTCCACCCCCACTGTCCACCTCCACCCCCACTGTCCCCCTCCACCCGCACTGTCCACCTCCACCCCCACTGTCCCCCTCCACCCGCACTGTCCACCTCCACCCCCACTGTCCCCCTCCACCCGCACTGTCCACCACCTCCACCCCCACTGTCCACCACCTCCACCCCCACTGTCCACCACCTCCACCCCCACTGTCCACCTCCACCCCCACTGTCCCCCTCCACCCGCACTGTCCACCTCCACCCCCACCCCCACTGTCCACCTCCACCCCCACTGTCCCCCTCCACCCGCACTGTCCACCACCTCCACCCCCACTGTCCCCCTCCACCCCCACTGTCCCCCTCCACCCCCACTGTCCACCACCTCCACCCCCACTGTCCACCACCTCCACCCCCACTGTCCACCTCCACCCCCACTGTCCCCCTCCACCCCCACTGTCCACCTCCACCCCCACTGTCCACCACCTCCACCCCCACCCCCACTGTCCACCTCCACCCCCACTGTCCACCACCTCCACCCCCACTGTCCCCCTCCACCCCCACTGTCCACCACCTCCACCCCCACTGTCCACCACCTCCACCCCCACTGTCCACCACCTCCACCCCCACTGTCCCCCTCCACCCCCACTGTCCACCACCTCCACCCCCACTGTCCCCCTCCACCCCCACTGTCCACCACCTCCACCCCCACTGTCCACCACCTCCACCCCCACTGTCCACCACCTCCACCCCCACTGTCCACCACCTCCACCCCCACTGTTCACCTCCACCCCCACTGTCCCCCTCCACCCCCACTGTCCACCACCTCCACCCCCACTGTCCACCACCTCCACCCCCACTGTCCCCCTCCACCCCCACTGTCCACCACCTCCACCCCCACTGTCCACCACCTCCACCCCCACTGTCCACCACCTCCACCCCCACTGTTCACCTCCACCCCCACTGTCCCCCTCCACCCCCACTGTCCACCACCTCCACCCCCACTGTCCACCACCTCCACCCCCACTGTCCACCACCTCCACCCCCACTGTCCACCACCTCCACCCCCACTGTCCACCACCTCCACCCTCACTGTCCACCACCTCCACCCCCACTGTCCACCACCTCCACCCCCACTGACCACCACCTCCACCCCCACTGTCCACCTCCACCCCCACTGTCCCCCTCCACCACCTCCACCCTCACTGTCGACCTCCACCCCCACTGTTCAGTATGATATTGTGTTGTGATGTGCAGTGTGATGTTGTATTGTCCAGTATGATGTTGTGTTGTTACGTTGTTCAGTATGATGTTGTGTTGTTACGTTGTTCAGTATGATGTTGTGTTGTTGTGCTGTTCAGCGTGATGTTGTGTTGTGTTGTTCAGTGTGTTGTTGTGTTCAGTGTGATGTTGGTATGATGTTGTTCAGTGTGATGTTGTGTTGTTGTGTTGTTTAGTATGGTGTTGTGTGTCTCCTCAGACGAGGCCTTGGTGTTGCTGAACAGCGCGTCCCGGTCCGCTGGAGCGCTGCTCTCTGAGAGCCACCCCCTGCTGGGAGAGCTGGCGGACGCCCGCGCCCGCGCCCACGCTGCCCGGGGTCAGAACACCTTCCTAACCTAGAACCCTTTAGAAGTAGAGAACACCTTCCTAACCTAGAACCCTTTAGAAGTAGAGAACACCTTCCTAACCTAGAACCCTTTAGAAGTAGAGAACACCTTCCTAACCTAGAACCCTTAAGAAGCAGAGAACACGGTCCTAACCTAGAACCCTTTAGAAGCAGAGAACACCTTCCTAACCTAGAACCCTTTAGAAGCAGAGAACACCTAACTAACCTAGAACCCTTTAGAAGTAGAGAACACCTTCCTAACCTAGAACCCTTTAGAAGTAGAGAACACCTTCCTAACCTAGAACCCTTTAGAAGTAGAGAACACCTTCCTAACCTAGAACCCTTTAGAAGTAGAGAACACTGTCCTAACCTAGAACCCTTTAGAAGTAGAGAACACTGTCCTAACCTAGAACCCTTTAGAAGTAGAGAACACCTTCCTAACCTAGAACCCTTTAGAAGTAGAGAACACCTTCCTAACCTAGAACCCTTTAGAAGCAGAGAACACCTTCCTAACCTAGAACCCTTTAGAAGTAGAGAACACCTTCCTAACCTAGAACCCTTTAGAAGTAGAGAACACCGTCCTAACCTAGAACCCTTTAGAAGTAGAGAACACTGTCCTAACCTAGAACCCTTTAGAAGTAGAGAACACCTTCCTAACCTAGAACCCTTTAGAAGTAGAGAACACCTTCCTAACCTAGAACCCTTTAGAAGTAGAGAACACCTTCCTAACCTAGAACCCTTTAGAAGTAGAGAACACCTTCCTAACCTAGAACCCTTAAGAAGCAGAGAACACGGTCCTAACCTAGAACCCTTTAGAAGCAGAGAACACCTTCCTAACCTAGAACCCTTTAGAAGCAGAGAACACCTTCCTAACCCTAGAACCCTTTAGAAGTAGAGAACACCATCCTAACCTAGAACCCTTTAGAAGTAGAGAACACCATCCTAACCTAGAACCCTTTAGAAGTAGAGAACACCGTCCTAACCTAGAACCCTTTAGAAGCAGAGAACACGGTCCTAACCTAGAACCCTTTAGAAGCAGAGAACACGGTCCTAACCTAGAACCCTTTAGAAGTAGAGAACACCGTCCTAACCTAGAACCCTTTAGAAGCAGAGAACACGGTCCTAACCTAGAACCCTTTAGAAGCAGAGAACACCTTCCTAACCTAGAACCCTTTAGAAGTAGAGAACACTATCCTAACCTAGAACCCTTTAGAAGTAGAGAACACCTTCCCAACCCTAGAACCCTTTAGAAGTAGAGAACACCTTCTTAACCTAGAACCCTTTAGAAGTAGAGAACACCTTCCTAACCTAGTACCCTTTAGAAGTAGAGAACACCTTCCTAACCCTAGAACCCTTTAGAAGTAGAGAACACCTTCCTAACCCTAGAACCCTTTAGAAGTAGAGAACACCTTCCTAACCTAGAACCCTTTAGAAGTAGAGAACACCTTCCTAACCTAGAACCCTTTAGAAGTGGAGAACACCTTCCTAACCCTAGAACCCTTTAGAAGTAGAGAACACCTTCCTAACCTAGAACCCTTTAGAAGTAGAGAACACCATCCTAACCTAGAACCCTTTAGAAGCAGAGAACACCTTCCTAACCCTAGAACCCTTTAGAAGTAGAGAACACCGTCCTAACCCTAGAACCCTTTAGAAGTAGAGAACACCTTCCTAACCTAGAACCCTTTAGAAGTAGAGAACACCTTCCTAACCCAGAACACTTTAGAAGCAGAGAACACCTTCCTAACCTAGAACCCTTTAGAAGCAGAGAACACGGTCCTAACCTAGAACCCTTTAGAAGCAGAGAACACCTTCCTAACCTAGAACCCTTTAGAAGCAGAGAACACCTTCCTAACCTAGAACCCTTTAGAAGTAGAGAACACCATCCTAACCTAGAACCCTTTAGAAGTAGAGAACACCGTCCTAACCTAGAACCCTTTAGAAGCAGAGAACATGGTCCTAACCTAGAACCCTTTAGAAGCAGAGAACACGGTCCTAACCTAGAACCCTTTAGAAGTAGAGAACACCATCCTAACCTAGAACCCTTTAGAAGCAGAGAACACGGTCCTAACCTAGAACCCTTTAGAAGCAGAGAACACCTTCCTAACCTAGAACCCTTTAGAAGTAGAGAACACTATCCTAACCTAGAACCCTTTAGAAGTAGAGAACACCTTCCCAACCCTAGAACCCTTTAGAAGTAGAGAACACCTTCTTAACCTAGAACCCTTTAGAAGTAGAGAACACCTTCCTAACCTAGAACCCTTTAGAAGTAGAGAACACCTTCCTAACCCTAGAACCCTTTAGAAGTAGAGAACACCTTCCTAACCCTAGAACCCTTTAGAAGTAGAGAACACCTTCCTAACCTAGAACCCTTTAGAAGTAGAGAACACCTTCCTAACCTAGAACCCTTTAGAAGTGGAGACCACCTTCCTAACCCTAGAACCCTTTAGAAGTAGAGAACACCTTCCTAACCTAGAACCCTTTAGAAGTAGAGAACACCATCCTAACCTAGAACCCTTTAGAAGTAGAGAACACCTTCCCAACCCTAGAACCCTTTAGAAGTAGAGAACACCTTCTTAACCTAGAACCCTTTAGAAGTAGAGAACACCTTCCTAACCTAGTACCCTTTAGAAGTAGAGAACACCTTCCTAACCCTAGAACCCTTTAGAAGTAGAGAACACCTTCCTAACCCTAGAACCCTTTAGAAGTAGAGAACACCTTCCTAACCTAGAACCCTTTAGAAGTAGAGAACACCTTCCTAACCTAGAACCCTTTAGAAGTGGAGAACACCTTCCTAACCCTAGAACCCTTTAGAAGTAGAGAACACCTTCCTAACCTAGAACCCTTTAGAAGTAGAGAACACCATCCTAACCTAGAACCCTTTAGAAGCAGAGAACACCTTCCTAACCCTAGAACCCTTTAGAAGTAGAGAACACCGTCCTAACCCTAGAACCCTTTAGAAGTAGAGAACACCTTCCTAACCTTGAACCCTTTAGAAGTAGAGAACACCTTCCTAACCCAGAACACTTTAGAAGCAGAGAACACCTTCCTAACCTAGAACCCTTTAGAAGCAGAGAACACGGTCCTAACCTAGAACCCTTTAGAAGCAGAGAACACCTTCCTAACCTAGAACCCTTTAGAAGCAGAGAACACCTTCCTAACCTAGAACCCTTTAGAAGTAGAGAACACCATCCTAACCTAGAACCCTTTAGAAGTAGAGAACACCGTCCTAACCTAGAACCCTTTAGAAGCAGAGAACATGGTCCTAACCTAGAACCCTTTAGAAGCAGAGAACACGGTCCTAACCTAGAACCCTTTAGAAGTAGAGAACACCATCCTAACCTAGAACCCTTTAGAAGCAGAGAACACGGTCCTAACCTAGAACCCTTTAGAAGCAGAGAACACCTTCCTAACCTAGAACCCTTTAGAAGTAGAGAACACTATCCTAACCTAGAACCCTTTAGAAGTAGAGAACACCATCCTAACCTAGAACCCTTTAGAAGTAGAGAACACCTTCTTAACCTAGAACCCTTTAGAAGTAGAGAACACCTTCCTAACCTAGAACCCTTTAGAAGTAGAGAACACCTTCCTAACCCTAGAACCCTTTAGAAGTAGAGAACACCTTCCTAACCCTAGAACCCTTTAGAAGTAGAGAACACCTTCCTAACCTAGAACCCTTTAGAAGTAGAGAACACCTTCCTAACCTAGAACCCTTTAGAAGTGGAGACCACCTTCCTAACCCTAGAACCCTTTAGAAGTAGAGAACACCTTCCTAACCTAGAACCCTTTAGAAGTAGAGAACACCATCCTAACCTAGAACCCTTTAGAAGCAGAGAACACCTTTCTAACCTAGAACCCTTTAGAAGCAGAGAACACCTTCCTAACCCTAGAACCCTTTAGAAGTAGAGAACACCGTCCTAACCCTAGAACCCTTTAGAAGTAGAGAACACCTTCCTAACCTAGAACCCTTTAGAAGTAGAGAACACCTTCCTAACCCAGAACACTTTAGAAGCAGAGAACACCTTCCTAACCTAGAACCCTTTAGAAGTAGAGAACACCTTCCTAACCTAGAACCCTTTAGAAGTAGAGTCCTTTACCTTGAAGGTGGAAAAAAGGAGTTACAACCTTCAAATGTTAAGAAATATGGTGTGCTTTAAGTACAAGTATCGGACAAATATCCTGCTCCATCTTGTGTTGGTTTAACTACTGCAGTGTGAATATACAACACGTTGGTTCACACACAGCCGCTGTACGCTCGTCCGTCCACTAGGGGGCAGACTCAGACCTGTTGGGGTTACTGCCCAGCTGTCCTCTCATACAGCCGCCATCATGGCTGCCTGGAGACTCCTCTCAACAGTATTCTGGTTAACCCCTTGTTGTGCTGCAGGTGATTGGAGGAGGGCAGCGACCCAGTTGAAGCTCAGTACGGTGGCCACCACGGCTCAGTACGGGGGGAAGAGCCTGGAGCTGGGACGCCAGCTCTTCAAACTGGCCCAGCTCCACTTCAACGGGTGAGCTCACCGCTATGACCCTCTTATTAATTAATTATGATGTATAGTAGAACTCACTTTGAAAGGACTTGGAGACCTAGATCTTGAGTCTGTATTACTCTATTCCTAAGTATTGATCAGTAAGTTATTCATCAGACATCGTTACCCAGAGTTGATCAATGTCCATATTGAGTTGAGAGGCTTCTTGCTCACAGACTAACCCTAACCTCCATGTAGACCAGCGGCTGCAGAGTCTTTATATTAATCGGTTGTAGTTAACCCTAACCCTAACCCAATCATGTGTGGTTAACCCTAACCCTAACCCTATCATGTGTGGTTAACCCTAGCCCTAACCCTAACCCTATCATGTGTGGTTAACGCTAGCCCTAACCCTAGCCCTAATGTGTGTGGCCTCGTCCTCGCGGTCCTCCCCAGAGGCCAGCCTGCAGACGCCCTGGCGGTGATCCTCAGCGCTCAGCGCCTGCTGCTGCAGCACTGCGGTCCTCGTTGCCCGGAGGTTCACCAGCTGCAGAGCATGGAGGAGTGTCTCACAGGGCAGCGCGGGATGCCACCAAAACACCTCTAGCCATGCCCAGTGGTTTTACTGTTACGCGTTGTAATTGAATAAATAGTATTCATCACTTTGAAGAAACGTGCAATTCCTATTCTGCGACTCAAAGCATTAATATATTTTGAAATGATTATATATTAGATTGTCATTATGAAAGTGAGCTGCAGGACAACTGAGGGCCTAGAGAGGGAGACAGGCAGAGGGAGACAGGCAGAGGGAGTGACAGGCAGAGAGGGAGACAGGCAGAGGGAGTGACAGGCAGAGGGAGAGACAGGCAGAGGGATTGACAGGCAGAGGGAGAGACAGGCAGAGGGAGTGACAGGCAGAGGGAGTGACAGGCAGAGGGATTGACAGGCAGAGGGAGACAGGCAGAGAGGGAGACAGGCAGAGGGAGTGACAGGCAGAGGGAGAGACAGGCAGAGGGAGAGACAGCAAAGGGAGAGACAGGCAGAGGGAGAGACAGGCAGAGGGAGAGACAGGCAGAGGGAGAGACAGGCAGAGGGAGTGACAGGCAGAGGGAGAGACAGCAAAGGGAGAGACAGGCAGAAGGAGAGACAGGCAGAGAGGCAGACAGGCAGACAGTGATGATGATGATGAAGGACACACACAGGGAGTGAAGGTCACAGGCATAAGAGTCGTTTCAGAGCCCTGGAGAGAGGAGGAGGAGGGAGGGAGGGTTAGAGGAGGAGGGAGGGGGGTTAAAGGAGGAGGGGGGGGTTAGAGGAGAAGGGAGGGGGGTTAGAGGAGGAGGGAGGGGGGTTAGAGGAGGAGGGAGGGGGGGGAGGGGGGGTTAGAGGAGGACATACACATGCACACTGACACACAAATGCACAGACACACGTGCACACACACAAATCAACACCATCCAAGCTTCCCAGACATGCTTTGTGGGTAAAGTTTAGGCGTCGCCGCAGGAAGGAGCCACACTGATGGCCGGGAGGCGGGGGTTAGGTACGAGTGCTCCAAGGACTGCTGCCCGCTGAAGACCCCCGTGGTGCAGACCTCTCCAGCTCACAGCTCCAGCCCAATACGCACCTCTCAGGTACCTGATACTCAGAGCCCTGCAGGCTCACTGAACACCTGCAACACCCCCTCGCCTTTCCTCATCCTCTAGGTCATACTCTCCATCGCTCTCTCCTTCAATCTGTCATTCCTTCACTCATTAACTTTCCCTCTCTTTAACTCTTCCCACACACACACACACACACACTCCCTTGAGTCCCTAGCCCCCATCAGATCTCTGGTGTCATGGACGGCCCTCGCCTACAGCTCTCTAAAATGCTCAATCTTTCAACACCCCCCCCCCCCCCCTCTCTCTCTCTCGCTCTCTCTCTTTCAGAGGACATGTGAAACATGATGCAGACAACGGTAACGTAGCCCTCCTCATGTAAAAATAAAGTCCCAATCGCTCTCTCTCTCTCTCTCTCTCTCTCTCTCTCTCTCTCTCTCTCTCTCCATTTGTCTCTGTCTCTGTCTCTCTCTCTTTCTGTCTCTCGCTCTCTCTCTCTCTCTCTCTCTCTCTCCATTTGTCTCTGTCTCTCGCTCTCTCCATTTGTCTCTGTCTCTCGCTCTCTCTCTGTCTCTCTCTCTCCATTTGTCTCTGTCTCTGTCTCTTTCTATGTTTCTCTGTCTCTCTGTCTCTCTCTTTCTCTGTCTCTCT
>NC_136939.1:62500-72500 GCF_949987615.1 Pollachius pollachius | reverse complement strand
GCAGGAAGGCTTGCCTATCTATCTCCACGATGTCACTTCTGCTCCAACACACTCTGCAGAGGTAACTCTTGAATCCTGTGTGTATGTGTGTGTTTGTGTGTGTATGTGTGTGTTTTCTGAAGGCAATAGTGATGACATGACACCCTCACCTCTGATGGATTTAAGACCTGAATCTGTTCTCATCTCTCTGGTTCCCTGAGGACACACCGGGCGCTGCTGACAGCATCAAGGTTTACATAGAGGGTTAGGGTTAGGGTCAGGGGACAGAGGGGAGCTGGATCCACATTTACAAAGAAGGAGAAAAAGATCCAAACATTTTGGGAAGAAATATTGATAATGTAACAGGTTCATCAAGCTTACATGCCTTTACAAGACCTACATGATAAGTTAAGATATTACACCGAACACTTATGAATAAACAAAACATCTTTGTCTACAGATTTGCATACTACCTATGGTGGCTGAAACAGAGCAACATTTTGCCAATCTTTTGGCTTCTATAACTATACTCGTAGAACTATATAGTCCCCCCAACCGCAGTCCTCTAACCAATTTTTTTTGGATAACACCTAAACTTCCAAAGATTAAAGATATAAGTTTGCATTGGTAACCTAGTTGGCATATATGACTCACCAGTGGCTGATATTTCAGTAACTTCGAGTAGCAGCAGGTGTCCATATACAAACAGCACACCTCAATAATGAGTACATTTTTCAGAGTCTCGTTTACAATTACAATGTCTGGAGTGTTTACTATGTGAAGCGGCAAACTCTTTGCTCACCCTTCTAATTCAAGCATCAGTTTAGAAGCACAGATCCACATTTACTTGAAAGCACGCACAGAGAGTGTTTAACTTGATGTTGTGAATGTGTGAATGTGACTTACATAACTTACATAATTCAACCTTGTAGTTTGGTTAACATACTGGTGTAGTGAATCTCACTACGCGCTGGCGTTGGCAGTGCACCCGTCTGGGAGCCCTGGCCTTCGCCGCATCTGGACTGGGTTTCCACGGTGACACTGATACGTCTCCCCTCACCACGAGGCGGGACCGCCCGGTCCGCCGGAGCGAGAAGGGCAAGCAGTGGTCACCACGTCTGATATCAACTGGAACCCAACACAGCCTCCAGAGAGTCTAGTGTCCCCAACACAGCCTCCAGAGAGTCTAGTGTCCCCAACACAGCCTCCAGGGTCTAGTGTCCCCAACACAGCCTCCAGGGTCTAGTGTCCCCAACACAGCCTCCAGGGTCTAGTGTCCCCAACACAGCCTCCAGGGTCTAGTGTCCCCAACACAGCCTCCAG
This sequence comes from Pollachius pollachius, assembly GCF_949987615.1. Classification (NCBI taxonomy): domain Eukaryota; kingdom Metazoa; phylum Chordata; class Actinopteri; order Gadiformes; family Gadidae; genus Pollachius; species Pollachius pollachius. The sequence continues at coordinate 71,198 of NC_136939.1, read as the reverse complement.
AGAGTCTAGTGTCCCCAACACAGCCTCCAGGGTCTAGTGTCCCCAACACAGCCTCCAGGGTCTAGTGTCCCCAACACAGCCTCCAGGGTCTAGTGTCCCCAACACAGCCTCCAGGGTCTAGTGTCCCCAACACAGCCTCCAGAGAGTCTAGTGTCCCCAACACAGCCTCCAGGGTCTAGTGTCCCCAACACAGCCTCCAGAGAGTCTAGTGTCCCCAACACAGCCTCCAGGGTCTAGTGTCCCCAACACAGCCTCCAGGGTCTAGTGTCCCCAACACAGCCTCCAGAGTCTAGTGTACCCAACACAGCCTCCAGAGTCTAGTGTCCCCAACACAGCCTCCAGAGAGTCTAGTGTCAATACTATACTTCTACAATACTACTACTGCTACTAGGCCTACTACTACTACTAATACTATATTACTACTACCTCGACTACTACTACTATGGATAAATGTACTATGCTATTATTACTCCTGCTACACATGATAGTGATTAAAATAATAATAATCCAAATGGACTAAACAGAAACAGCCCCTAAATTGGACCCTGATTGCTCATTAATTCCATTTTGGGCTTTTAAAATGTCCACATTGATTGCGAGGAGCTTTCCGGTTAGAGGATATCAGCAACTGAAGACTTGTAAGGGACGTTAACTTATTCCTGTAGGGTCTGGATGTGAACCGGCAGCCTCACATGACCCTTAAGGACACACCTAAGGATCAAGACTATCAAGATGATCTAGAGATGATCACCTATCCATGGTGGCCCTATTGATCGGTTCACTCTATTGATCGGTTCACCCTATTGATCGGTTCACTCTAGTGATCGGTTCACCCTATTGATCGGTTCACTCTATTGATCGGTTCACCCTATTGATCGGTTCACCCTGTTGATCGGTTCACTCTGTTGATCGGTTCACCCTGTTGATCGGTTCACCCTATTGATCGGTTCACTCTATTGATCGGTTCACTCTATTGATCGGTTCACCCTATTGATCGGTTCACCCTGTTGATCGGTTCACTCTGTTGATCGGTTCACCCTGTTGAATGGTTCACCCTATTGATCGGTTCACTCTATTGATCGGTTCACTCTATTGATCGGTTCACTATGTTGGTCTACTGCTGGGCCTGGACCCTGGTTCCTTGCCAGTGATCTACTGTCTGTCTGTCTGGGCACACTCCATTAACACTCTGAATTACTAATGTATGTTCTGCAGACAGGAGACACCAACGCCTCGGGATTCATTTACAGTCCGAATGTCTCCAGCCCACCTGGCAGAGTGTCTCCACCCATCACCCCTATTCCTCACCTGTCCCCTAGGCTCCTTCCTCCACCTCCTCCTCCTCCTATTCCTCTTCCTCCTCCTCCTCCTCTTCCTCCTCTACCTCCTCCTCCTCAAATGCCCACTTGACCCAATGAGCACCAAAAGGTTCTTATCTTAAAGATATGAACTGGGGAGCTGCCCGCCTCTCTGCTGCCTGCTCTGGGGTTCTGTAACAGACGTATGCTGTAGTGTTCAAAACATTTTATAGTGTGTGTCTGTTTGTTTCTGCGTGTGTGTGTGTGTGTCTATCTGGCCATCTGTGTGTCTCTTCTCTTCATAGTTTTAGCTTGTCTTTTCCTTGGAGACTTATGTAGGAGGTGGTATGGTGAGTTGAGGACATTGTGTTTTGCTGTAATAAAATATTGTGTCATTACAGCAACACTAAGAAGTATATTTGGAGAGAATGTTGACCACACACAGGCAACGTTTTACCAATTTAAGTCATTTTTTAAGGCGGAACCTTAACCCAAAGTGACTTACAGTAAATAAAGGGCTAACCCCAACCCTACAGGGAGGAGACAGAATGCTGTAGCTTGGGGTCAGACACTAAACTATTCTAACTCACACACACACACACACGCTTGGCATACACACACACATACTGTAACCAGTGGACTCAAATGAGCAGTCTTGGGTAAATCAATGACAAGGTTGGATGTGAGTCTGCAGCCATTAGACTTGCATCACAGCAGAACCCGGTCAGGAGCTGCTTTCATCGCCCCCCCCACTGAGCCCTGGGGGGGCCGATAGGGCAGCTGCCCATGGAAGTAGCACAGGAGGTCCCAGGAGAGGAGGAGAGGAGGAGGAAGACGATAGGAGGAGGAAGAGGAGAGGAGGAGGAAGAGGAGAGGAGGAGGAAGAGGACAGGAGGAGGAAGAGGAGGAGGAGGAAGAGGAGGAGGAAGAGGAGAGGAGGAGGTAGAGGAGGAGGAGGAAGAGGAGAGGAGGAGGAGAGGAGGAGGAGCAGATGTGGAGAAGACCATCAGGAGAACCCCCCCCATGTTCCATTTCCATTCAGAGCGTTCAGCAGACCCTTTTATCCAAAGCGACTTACAATAAGCACATTTGTCATAAGAAAGTGAAACAACATATCGCTGTTGTACAGTAAGGATGTTCATAGAACCAAGTGCAAAGCATTAACAACCACTAGGTTAACCCACTCCCGTATACAACAAAGAAAGCTAGGACAAGATGCTATACAACTAGGTACTATATCTAAATACAACATGCAATCAGTGCGTACATTAAGTGGCTGGACAAACAACATACAGTAAGAAGGAAGGGGGGATGGTGAGGCTATGTAGGCTCTAGGTGAACTCTGAACAGGTGAGTTTAGAGTCTTCTGCAGAAGCTGGTGAGCGACTCTGCGGTCCTGACATCGGTAGGGAGCTCGTTCCACCACTGCGGTGCCAAAACAGAGAAGAGTTGTGACTTCGCTGATCGACCTTTGCTTGCTCTAAGCGATGGCGGTACCAGACGTCCAGCTGAGGTAGTTGAGCGGAGGGATCAAGCTTGGGTGTGTGGCTTTACTAATGCTTGGAGGTAGGCAGGGGCAGTTCCATCGACTGCCTTGTATGCCAGTACCATCATCTTGAATCTGATGCGAGCGACTACAGGGAGTCAGTGGAGCTCCCTAAAGAGGGGGGTGGATGCTCTGCAAAGGTTTAATGGTGGAGGCAGGGAGTCCAGCCAGGAGCGAGTCGCAGTAGTCGAGGCGGGAGATGATGAGCGCTTGGACCAGGAGCTGAGCTGCTTTCCTCGGGAGAAAAGGCCGGATCCTGTGGATAATGTAGAGGGCAAATCTGCAGGATCGGGCCACTGGGTGATGTTCAAACTGCTGCATAACTGATGTTTAGTACCACACTGAGGTTCCTGGCAGTTGGTGATGGAGATACAGAACCTACACACATACATACATTCATACACACACACACACAGACCCACACACATACACAAAAAGGCACAAGCAGACACACACACACACAAACACATGCATATACACATTGTGGTGGCGTGTCCCTGAGATATGAACATTTAAATTAACTCAATCAAAGTCAAAAGATGATTAGTTTTTTCATTTTCATTTCCTCATTCTGATTTTACTGCCTGAATGTAAAGACTTATGCAGATCCATTTATGATCAAATAAATTATAATCAGCATGAAACGAGGCGGAACCTGCCGAGAATGATGATGGCCAAGATTAGGACTTGAGTCGGGATGTTTTGTGTGCTGAAGAAAAACGCAGAGGCTTACATTACATGCACATTATGGGGCTATATCGTAGCTAGGTACCTTACAGACTAACAAACGTTTGGGTCTTCTCTCCTCCGTCCCATTTCATTTGTAGCTTCAGGAATGGAAGCTTGGGAGATGTTGACGCTGTCCATGGGGCTGGGCGATGGCTATTCACTCACTGACTGTTAGTCTGATAGTCAGAGCATCGCATTCTGCAAAAGTCACACCTCACCATCCATGTTTATAGAGAACTACAAATAGAGAGACATTAAGACAAGAATGGAAGGAAGTCTCTCTCTCTCGCTCTCGATCGTTCTTGCTCAACAATGCATTCATAGATACTCATTAGCATATGTAAATACACTTGCACATTTCCCATGCCCAAAGGATACAGACTCCTGCTCCCAAGTTCTGTTTTATCACTAGAAAGTTGGTGTTGTGAATGTTGAATCAAACACAAACTGTTGTACAACACATAGATTCACAAGTAAGTCTATAGATATTTGCAATTTTCCATAGATACTTGCAATTTGCAGATCTATGCACTCACACATACACACACACACACATACAGCCACCCACGCACACACACATACACGCACACTCACTCATACAAAAACACGCACGCGCGTGCGCACACGCACACACGCACAAACAAAAACGCACACACACACGCACACATACATCGGCCCATAGACACACATACATGCAACTAGACCTATCGGCATGGAGAGCAGGACGCATGTAACACTATCTGAGTGGAATAAGCGTTTTAGCTCTCGTGGGCGTGAGGGCAAACGCTCCGCCAGACGGATCACGTACCGCCGGGCGAGGGTAACGTTACAGGGGGAGCGTCTGTGGTCTGATCCTCCTCCGTTCGGACGCTCATGGCTGGCGCTGTCCGAGGGGCTGAATCCTCTGAGCTGGAACCAGTGGACTGAAGGAAACTTGTCGATTCTAACATCATTCACCAGTTTGAAATCGAGTCTCTTTGCCAGGCCAATGGGCTCCATTTGAAATGAATTAATTTGTCAGCGGCCACATTGTGTGTTGAACGGCTCATTGATGTGTTGACCGGCTCTGGGGACGTGGGGATCAGACGTCCCCAGAGAGGAGATCTTTGCCCCAGCGCCGTGAGACAGACCTGGACAGCGCCATTAAAAGACCCTTGATTTGCAACAAACAACGGTGGAAACGCACAATAACCGAAGCATGACTTCAATACTAACGACTTCTTGCTCTTCCTGATGGATTGGGGTCTGTAGCGTTAAACCCTGCATTGCTCACAGAGACAGGGCTTAGACTGATTACATTTCACACAACATTGAATTATTTTGCGCACAGTAAGACCGCCATCATTATTTATTTCATTCAGCTGTAAATGATGAATGGTACCTAGCTTCCTCCGCCATCGTCTCGGCCAACTGTACGAGGAGAACCTAAACTACAGATTTTAGTATAGAGTATCTACTAGTATAGTTCTGTTATAGAGTATGAGTTATATTATGGCGTAGTAGTTACATTTATAGAGTATAGTTTAACAATAAAGTATAGTTCTACTAGTATAGTTATATTATGTAGTATAGTTATATTAAAGAATGTAAAAACTATAAAGTATAGAGTATAGTTCTACTAGAGTATAGTTATATTATAGAGTAGGAGTTATATTATGGAGTACTAGTTACATTTATAGACTATAGTTAAACTATAAGTATAGTTCTACTATAGAGTATATTATAGAGTATATTTAAATTATGGAGTAATAGTTATACTTTATAGAATATAGTTCTACGAGTATAGTTATATTATGGCGTAGTAGTTATACTATAGATAGATAATAGTTTTATTATGGAGTAATACTTAATAGAGTATAGTTCTACTATAGAGTATAGTTATATTACAGAGTACCGAGTATAGCTATATTATAGAGAATAGTTCTAATATAGAGTATAGTTATATTACAGAGTACCGAGTATAGCTATATTATAGAGTATAGTTCTACTATAGAGTATAGTTATATTATGGAGTAGTAGTGATACTAAAGATAGAGTTAGTTAAGTTATGGTAGTTATACTATATTATCATCGTATTCACTGTCCACACAGACAGCTGTTGTCGGTCTCCGAAACACGATTTGCTGCTTCATAAATCTCTCTCTCTCTCTCTCTCTCTCTCTCTCTCTGTCAACCATGTCTCGTGATGAGGGACCCTGCTGCCCCCCATCTGTCTGTCCGTCCGTCCGTCCGTCCGTCCGTCCATCCGTCCGTCCGTCCGTCCGTCCGTCTGTCTGTCTGTCTGTCTGTCTGTCTGTCTGTCTGTCTGTCTGTCTGTCTGTCTGTCTGTCAACGGATAAAACATATACAGTAGCTGAATCAGAGATGATCCTCTCGGCCCAATCGCAGCCTCCGGTCTGCGCTGACGTCCCCCGCGCGGCGCGGAGTTCAGCTCGTAAGGGGAGGGGACTGACGGGTCTCCGGCTGATGGGATGGTCAGGACAGGACGGTGGGTCATAGCGGCGTGCTGTGAGGTGTTGGGAGGATGCATGGGGGGGCGTGGATGCTGTACTCTGTGTTTCTGGACCAGCGGCTCGTCTGTTTCGCGGTGCTCCTGTTCTTTATTCCCGTCAGAGGGGACTACTGCCCCCCGTCCTGCCTCTGCGCCAGAGAGTCGGGGACCGTCACCTGTCGCGGGGGAGAGCACCCCGGGGTGCCAGGGGACATCCCGGATTGGGCTTCCACTTTCATACTCCGGGGGAACAACTTGACAACTTTACCGCGTTGGGCGTTCTGCCCCAGCGGCGCGCGGCGGCCGCTCGTGACGCTGTCGCTGTCGCACAACGGGATCCGCGTGATCGAGGCGCACGCCTTTCAGGGACTTTATGCTCTGCATGTGTTGGATTTGAGTCACAACCGGCTGGTATCCATCTCACCGGGATTGTTCTCAGGTTTACTTGAACTCCGCTCGCTGAACTTCAACCAGTCCCTCGCGCCGCTCGCCGCCGTGCAGCTCGTGAACGCCCTCAGTGGCGCAGAACATCTGCGCAGCCTCCACAGACTGGACCTGGCGGGAAACCACCTGACGACCCTCCCACTGGGTCTCCACATTTCCAACCTTCACACGTTAGTGCTGACGAACAACTCGATCCAGACCATCGGCCGGGACCACGTGGACACGCTCTACCAGCGACCACGCATGCGCATCTACCTGTCCCTGAACCCGTTCTGGTGCGGCTGCGAGCTTGAGGCGTTCTGCTCCTGGCTGAGGAACTCCTCCCAGGTCCCCGACGTGGGGGCCCTGGTCTGCAGCGGGCCTGGGGCCCGGCAGGGGGTCCGGCTGGACCACCTCCAGGAGGAGGAGCTGGGCTGTGCGGACCAGGACCTGGAGGCGGTCTCGTATGTGTTCCTCGGTCTGGTGTTGGCCTTGATCGGGTTGGTGTTCCTGATGGTGCTCTACCTCAACCGAGGGGGCATCAAACGCTGGCTGAACAACATCAGAGAGGCGTGCCGCGACCAGATGGAGGTTTACCACTACCGATACGAGCAGGACTCCGACCCCAGGCTGGCCAATGTAGCCGTGTAGGGACTCTCTCTCTCTCTCTCTCTCTCTCTCTCTCTCTCTCTCTCTCTCTCTCTCTCTCTCTCTCTTTCTCTTTCATTCAACAATGCAACGTGTATATTGTGAACATAATACTACTATAAACAATGTCATAACTTAGAATACAGGTTGTGTGTTTTAAAATCGACTTGTGGACATATGTCACACGAGTCCCCCCCCCCCCCCCCCCCCCCGAACTCATTAGCACAGTGAGACGGTACACAACTCCTCTGCAGCTAGAACACAACAAAGTTGGTTGTGTTGAACGACGTCCATAACACAGGATGTTCAGACGGTGTTCAGACCGCTAGGGATGGTGTTTATCAGAGTATTAGAGCGCCGTCATGGAGGGTTGAACCGCTCATCATGGAGGGTTGAACCGCTCATCATGGAGGGTTGAACCGCTCATCATGGAGGGTTGAACCGCTCATCATGGAGGGTTGAACCACTCTTTACTGAGCGCCCCACAGTGAATCGCGTGGATCAATGTTTCCAACCGACCACATGTCTTCATCTCACGCTCGCTCGCTGTGTTGTTACTATTTTACTATTTGAAGTCATCTGTGGATTCAACCAACAGGGAATTTAAGAGCAATAGTCCTAATTTAGACATGCATGTGAATGTTCTAGAGGCTGGAAAAATATGAATACTACAATTATAATAAAAAGGTGCAACTGAAAGAATGAGTGGTTTTTCCTTTTACGTATTTTCCCTTTCCACAAAGTCAAGCAAATGTTTAATACACTCAACAAATACGCAATCAAAGTAATGTGTGATATGTAACGTTGTGTTATGTGTGATATGTACGTTATGTGTCAATTGTGATATGTTACGCTATGTATTATGTGTGATATTTCACGTTATGCGTTATGTGTGATATGTTAGGTTATGTGTAATGTGTGTTACGTTACGTTATGCGTTAGCTAAGGAGGTAGAGCGGGTTGTCTGGTAACCGGAAGGTTGCTAGTTCGATCCCCGGCTCCTCCTAGCTGAGTGTGGAGGTGTCCCTGACCGAGACGCCTCCCCCTAAGTTCTCCTGACGAGCTGGTTGTCGCCCTGCGTGGTTGGCTCCGCCATTGGTGTGTGAATCAATGGTTTTTAGTCGTTTGGATAAAAGCATCAGCAAAATCCCCTAAATGTAAATGTCAATTTGATGTGTTCAGGGTTTAGGTCTGTTTTTCAGAACCACCTTGACGAACTCTGTTAAGTGTGTGACCCCGGATCTTGTACTACTAATCTCAGAAGTCCTCCATCTTCTCCTTCTTCCCTGTTAGCTCTGGACCCCAGGGGTAAGGGGGGGGGGGGGGGGGGGGGAATTTTAGCGCCATGGCATCACTAATCCCATCAGAGCTGTGACTAATAATACAGGGTGAATGCTGATTGACAGACTGAAATGAAACCACTGCTGCTCTTGTTGACTGACTGCATGGCCCGTAGCAAACAACCTCTGGATTAGACATATCTCTGTTCTATATCCACTTAATGAGACACATATCTGTTATATATCCTCTTTATTAGACCCTTCTCTGTTCTATGTCCCCTTA